>NW_006399993.1:1041302-1043010 GCF_000299155.1 Elephantulus edwardii
TCCCTCTTGAGATTAACATAAAGAGGAACTTGGCCTTATCTGTAAAAGATTTCACCATTATCCTTTGTTTTGTACTTCCTTGTGATTCTATATAAATACTCAGAGAAGCGTGGCTCAAGGTCTTCAGTCGAGAACTGCTGACCCCCTGTTTTACGCTCTCTGCTCTATCTCATTCCTGGCTTTTTGTCTCTTTATTATAAAATTATTCTATTCTTTGGGACCCTCGGTCTGCAACACTTAAGGTGTTCTGGTAGTTGTATGTTGATGCTGTTTTTATTGTGTGTGCTGTCAAGTTGGAACGGACCCATAGCTGACCCTCCAGTGGGTCAGAGACAGTTAATAGCAATAAAGGAGATTGCCCAGCCTTCCCCTGCAGAGCAGCTGGTGGATTCGAATGAATGTCATTGCCATTTGTATAGGAGGAGATTGCCCATCTTTCTCCCTTGGAAGGTGGATTAGAAATGCTGCCTTTGGGTTGGCAACATACTCCCTGTCCACTAGGCCACACAGGAACAAATTAAATACCATCATGGAAATGTAATTAAAAAACCTAGACTCTTTTGAATTCTACAGGACAAATAACCTTTCCCCCCCCCCAAACACAAATAATTTAAAAAATAAAAAATAGGAGCAGCTGGCATTCCAGATTAAAAGATACTTAAATGACCTAGCAATCAACCATTGCATTCCATGAAACTTATTTGGATTTTGATCCTCACAACTTAGTTTTTCAGAAAACTGGACTCATTTGATCTCTCTCTCTTTGGAGCAAAGAAGAACCCCAAGGACTTTTTGTCCAAAGAACTAATGGATTATATGAACTTCAGTCTCCATAAGCTTGAGATCAGAAAAATCAAATGGTACTTCACTGTTATTGCTGACAGAAATACCAAAAGAAAATTCCTGTTAGAATAGAGAAAAATGTGGAACAAAATAGAAAATAATAAAAAACACCAGACTGGGACGTGTTGGCATGCAGGCCTGAGGCAGAGGCAGTGGGCAAAAGATAATTGCATCCCCTTCCTCTCCCAGAGGGAGCTCTGGTGGCCTAGAGACAAGAAGCTGCCCATCAATCCTGAAGTGTCACCAGCTGCTCTGCAGAAGGATGGACAATCTCCTCCCATGTGATTAACTGCTTCTGAAAATCCATGGGAAGGTCAGCTATGGGTTGATTCCAACTCAATGGTACACTACAAAAACCCCTCCCAAGCATCACAGAGGGAGCAGAAGAAAAGCTGAAGAAGCAAAATTAAAAGGAAGGTATCCTCATCTGAGACAAAAGTCTAGAGGTTCAGTTTTCTTGAAGAAGTGATTACAGAAGAGGCTAATATATTTTTATTCTGGGAATTACAACATGGCCAAAGCAAAAATGAAAAACAAGCAATTTGCTATTGTAGGTCCTGGATAAAACCTACTAGTGACCACATTCTCACTCCACAAGACTTTACTCAGTGGAAACAGTCCCTTGCTATTAGAAAGCTGACGAGCTGATTAAAACAGCCATACTGCATGTATCTTCTAATTCCCACTATTTCTTCTTAATATGTTACTTATCAGCTTTTTATTTCCTTTTAATTCACTAAGATACAGAGGAATTTAAAGAAATAACATATGAGCAAGAACCTATGGTGATGAAGGAAGAAGTTCAAGCTGCTTTGAAGGAAATAGCAAAAAATAAGGCCCCAGGAATAGATGGTATACCAATTGA
>NW_006399993.1:1044413-1045762 GCF_000299155.1 Elephantulus edwardii
GGATGGGTGTGTCAGAGGCGGTGAGGTTGGCGTAGGATAGAGCAGGGTTTAGGGCTGTTGTGCACAGGGTCGCTATGAGTCGGAAACGACTCGACAGCGCATAACAACAACAACAAGTCATTTGAGATTGACAGCTTTTTTTGTGTATGCACTGCTAATTGTAATAATCTATAAAATTGTTTATTAGTTTAACAGTACACTGATGAAAAGGACATGTTCGAGCAACATAAACTACTTCAAAGTAAACGTATTTATAATATGGCTAGGCATTATATGTATGACAGTTTAGAACAAGGGGTCTATTGCAGGGAGTGCTGGGAGAGGAGAGAAGAAAATGTGCAACAATGAAAATAAATGAAAAGAAAACATTTTCTATGTTAAAAAAAGTACATATATTTATTATCTCACTTCTAGTGTAGATCTGGTTCCAACAAGTAATAAGCAAGTTGTACAATTTTAGTATTTGAGCTTTCCTCATTTTAATTATAACTTTGTACGTTATGCAGTTGACACAGCCTTGCTACCTGAAACTAAGGAGGACCTGAAGTGTTTGCTGCAGAAGATCAAGGACTGTAATCTTCAAAATTCATTGAAGTTAAACATCAAAAAAACAAAGATTTTCACCACTGGGTCAACTGACAATACCATGATAGATGGAGAAGAGATTGAGATTAACACTCTTGGCACCAGAAGTCAGGAAATCAAAAGACAAATTGCATTAGGAAAATCTGCTGTCATGAACCTCTCCAGAGTGCTAAAGAGCAATGATATCAGTCTAGAGACTAAGATGCATCTGATCCAAGCCCTGGTTTTGCATAATCACTTTATAATCACAATGCATCAGAGAGCTAGATAGTGACTAAGGATGACAGAGGAAGAATTGATGCCTTTGAGTTGTGGTGCTAGAGAAGAACATTGAATATACCATAAATTGCCAAGAGAACAAACAAGTTTGTCCTGGAGAGAGTGAAAAGAAGGTCTGTCAGTGTGACCAGAAGGGACCAATCTTTGGAGAAGAACATCATGCTTGGAAAGGTGGAGAGACAGTGCAGGAAAGGAAGACTCTGGATGATGGATTGATAGTGTGACTGGGGAACTGGGGGTAGGTGTGTTGGAGTCAGTGAGACTGGTTCAGGGTTTAGAGTGATTGTGCACACGATCTCTATGGGCTATAGGCGACTCAACAGCACATAACAACACCTTTTTATTTTTAATAATTTAAATGAGCATTTACAGAGATTTTGGATTTCCATTCATTCATTGCTGCACTTCTCTCCCCGCCCAGCCCTCCCCCTCCCCCAGTTTGCTCCTCTCTTTCAAAAGTAAAAGAAACACTCCTTCCCTGGTAC
>NW_006399993.1:1060088-1090995 GCF_000299155.1 Elephantulus edwardii
CGTAACAATTTCTAATTTTCCTACATTCATGGTTCTCACATTCCATGTTCCAGTTACTAGTGTCTGCTTACAACTGTTCCTCTTCCTTTGTATTTCCATGCTTGACAGTTCTACCTAGGTTGCCCTTTCTGTTCGTCTACGTGTGTTGTGTTGTACATAGGGTTTTCAGAGGCCTGTCATTTCAAAAGTGGATGGCCACTCCTTCTTTCTAGTCTGTCTTCATCTGAATGTTTAGACTTAGAGGAGTATCTGACAGACAGAAATTTGTGGACTAGTGAAAGATAAATCCCTCATTTGGCTGCTGTTACCAAGAGTATTTATTGTGGAGCCAAACAAACTAAAACTGTTAACGATTTTAATCTCTTCACCATCCATCATGATGCTGCCAATTGATTGATCTAGTGTTGACAATCTTTGTCTTCTTGATGTTGAGCTTCAATCCATATTGAAGGCTGTAGTCCTTGACCTTCTGCAGCAAGTGCTTCAGGTCCTCCTCAGTTTCATCAAGCAGGGTTGTGTTATCTGCATAATGCACATTGTTGATTGCCCATACAGCCCTTAAATGAAGATGAAGAAAGGAAGCACATCTGTCTTGATTTTAAACTGTGCAATATTTTCTTGATCTATTTGAACGTCAGTCTCTTGGTCATTAATGGTCATTGTTGTTGTTAAGTACCAACAACATCTAATTGGAGCCAACTCATAGTTGACACTCCAGAGGTTTTTTAGAGGCTATAAATTATTTGTGTGGATCATAACAAGCTGTGGCTGACTCTGAGAAGAATGGGAATCCCAGAATACTTGATCATGCTAATGTGAAACCTATACTTGGGCCAAGAGGCATTAGTCAGAACAGAGTAAGGAAACACTGCATGGTTCAAAATTGGGAAGGGCGTACGCCAGAGATGTGTCCTGTCTCCATTCCTTTCAAACCTGTATGCAGAACAGATTATCAGGAAGGCTGGGCTCTATGAGGAGAAGTGTGGCTTCAGGATTGGGGGAAGATCTATGAACAATCAGTGTTATGCGGATGACAGAACCCTGCTTGCTGAAACTGAGGAGGACCTGAAGCGCCTGCTGCCGAGGGTCAAGGACTGCAGCCTCCAATATGGGTTTAGGCTCAATGTCAAGAAGACAAAGATTCTCACCACTGGACCAATTGGCAGCATCAGGATGGATGGTGAAGAGATTGAGATTGTTCACAGCTTTAGTTTGCTTGGCTCCACAGTCAACACTCTTAGCACCAGTAGCCAGGAAATTAAAAGGCATATTGCCATGGGAAAGTCTGTTGTTAGGGACTTCTCCAAAGTACTGAAGAGAAAGGGTGTCTCTCTGGAGACTAAGGTGTGCCTGATACAGGCCATGGTCTTTGCTATCACTTGTTATGCATCAGAGAGTTGGACAGTGACCAAGGAGGATAGAAGGAGAATTGATGCCTTTGAGCTATGGTGCTGTAGAAGAGTATTGAGAATACAATGGACTGCTAGGAAAATAAACAGATTCATCCTGAAAAGGGTTAAACCAGGTGGCTCCTTGGAGGCAAGGATTCTGAGGCTCCGTCTAACACATTTTGGACATGTTGTAAGGAGGGACCGGTCCTTGGAGAAGGACATCATGCTTGGTAGGCTGGAGAAACAGCAAAGGAGGGAAGGCCCTCTATGAGGTGGATTGATTCAGTGAGTGGGGTAATCGGAATGAGAGTGTCAGAGACAGTGCGAATTGCACAGGACAGAGCGGAGTTTAGAGCTGTTGTACATAGGGTCACTATGAGTTACAAGCAACTCGATAGCACATAACAACAACAACATAAATTGTTTGAGAGGAGATTGCCCATATTTCTCCTGCAGAGCAGCTGGTGGATATGAACCACATACCTTTGGGTTTGCAGGCAATTCCTTACCACTAAGCCACCAGAGCTCCCTAATGGTCACTAATGGATCGTACAACAATTTGCTGGCAGGCTGACAAGGAACTTTATAATGTAAGAACCTGGTTGCCATCACTAGGAACCTGAAAGAACATGAGACTGGAAGTCAGTATAGAGAAGAGCTGGTCAAAGAGAAATAAACATTCTGGATTGCTGAATAAGTAAACAATACATCTTTATTGTTTTAAATTACTGTAATACAGGGTCAACTTAGTACAGAAGTTAGTTTACTATAAAAGTAAACAATTTTTTATATTGAAATATAAAGGTACATAAATATTATATGTACATTATGTTGTTAGGTTAGGTGCTGACTCAGCAACCCTATGGATCCTATGAACAACAGATCAAAACTTTGCCCTATTCTGTGTCATCCTTAAAATCCCCAGCATGCTCAAGCTCACTGTATATACTTACCAAAAAAATATACCAAATAGAACATACATATCAGATAGAGAAATAAGAATAGAGATCAGAGATCAAAAAAGGAAAATGAAAGAACGATATAGCACCAACTCACAACAAAAATTTGACATGCCCTGAGGAAGTTCATTTAACTACTAAAATTTTTAAAACAATTTGAAAAGAGGGGAGCTCTGGTGGCCTAGTATCAAGAAGCTGCACTGCAATCCCAGAGGCGCATGGTTCAAATGCACCAGATGCTCTGCCAGGGAAGGAGGGACAATCTCCTCCTGTACCTGTCAGATCCAATTTGACAGCACACACACACACACACACACAATAATAAAATAAATTAAAAAAAATTTGAAAAGGAGACAACTATCCTTTCGAGACAGACCCCAGGCTAGTTTGCAGAGTGTAATTATCTTATGCTTTAAGGATCAGAGATGATTCTAGAGAGAAGGCAGTATTAAGGACAGAGCCTGCTGGATCCAACCATGGTCACAGGAAGACGTCTATAATAACAGCTAAGAATTTCCCTCGAGCCTGACCTTTACTTTCATTCTGCCGAACGGTGACAATACATGAAGCACTCTCTCTTCCAGCCATGGGGCCTGGTGTTGGCCACTATCTTCTTGGCTTCACCTCTCATTCTAGGCTAAGAGGGGTTGGACAAGTATGGAGATTCATTTTGGGCTTGGGTCCATCCTTCTGCCTACCTTTTGTCCCTGCTGGTGAATAATGTACTCCTTCCTCAAAGACATACGTATTACCTTATATGGCAAAAGGAACCATAGATATGATAAAGCATCTAGAGATAGGGTGTGTGTATGTACACACAAACACACACACACACACACACACACACACACACACACACAGAGTATGTATAGTGTGTAGATATCTTAGATTGAGGAAGGAGCTCCCCCTCTCCTGTGGAGAATTCCTAAGGGAAGAGGAGAGACTCCCAGTCCTGCAAGTAAAGCTCTTATTTGTAAAAGGAGTAGGGGTGCTGCAACCTTGCAAAAATATAAGTTTCTTTGCAAACTGTGGGCACACAATACTTATATATGGAGGGTGGTGACATGCCTCAATATACAACCCTCTCTCCCTCCCAAGAACTAGAAAAAGCTGACATCAGCTTCCACTTTATAAATTCCTGTGGCTGTTTTCCCACTGCTGGTTTAAACCCATCCATGAGAAAGTATCTATTTCCCTATAAAAAGCCTAATCTAAAGCAGCTTGAGGAGCTTCAGCCATTTTGGGCACCTGTCTCTATTGATTCTGGTTTATTAAATAAAAAGCCCTTCCTCTTTTAAATTGATGTGCTTGAGTGATTCCTTTCCTTCCTTGGGTCTTCCTGCAACAGTGATTATCTTCACAGATCCACTATAATAATAAAAAAAAAAGTCCTTGTAATAGGGAAGCAGTAGAGTTAGAGAGACATGAAGATGGAAGCAGCAGTCAGAAAGGAGAGAATTGTTGCATGTTTGGTTGTTTATTTTCACCACAATAAAATAAAGGATAGAAAATGCTACACTGCTGGCTTTGAAGACTGAGGAAGGCTTGAGCCAAGAAATGCAAGTGACTTCTACATGCTAGAAAAAGCAAGCTAATAGATTCTCCCCAACAACCTCCAAAGAAATGCAAGCCTCTTGATTTTAGCTGTGAAAATAATTTTGGACTTTTGACCTCCATAACTGTAAGAGAATAAACTTGTATTGTTTTAAGTTTATTTCCTCTTTGGAAACTCAATAGAGGGTACCTTAAAGTTCTACAACAATACAGGACGGTGGGGGGGGGAGGTTAAATTTGTGATATATTTTTGAGAGTAGCAACAGGACCTCTGGTGCTCTGGTGGACTAGTGTGGTAAGGAGCTATGTTGCCGTACCAAAGGCAGATGGTTTGAATTCACCAGTGGGTCCATGAAAAAAGATAGGAAATCACCTCTGCACAATTTAGAGCCTCTGAAGGAGCTGACAGGCTGGAGGGTCATTTATGAGTCAGTTCTGACTCGAACATATCAACACAACAGGAGACTAATATACTGCCTAGGGTGTGTAAGTAGGAATGAAGAAGGAAATCAGAAAAGATTTCCTCCAAGCCCACAGAAGAAGGCTGACCTTCACTGTCTTAGTTCTCTAGTTCTCTTAATGTATTATAAGAAATATCTTAAGCTGATGACTTTAACAAATAGAAGTATTATCTGTTTAGGAGGCTAGAAGTCCAAATTTAGAACAATAACTCTAGGGAAAGCTTTCCACTCTCAGCTTTGTGAACCTGTGAAAACGATAAATTCTCTGTTTTAAGAACATACAATGTGGGATAAGCATAAGGTAGACATTTCCATTACACAGGGGAGAAAAAAGGAGGGAAAGGAAGTATTAATGAACACAAAAAGTTCAAGAAAATGTACAGTAAATTACATTAGTTCTCAAAGCTTGAAAAGAACCTTGTTCTCTGAGACCAGCTAGGCAATGACCCTGCCCTCTAGACTCCAAGTGTTGGCCACGCTGTGTGGATTCTGGGTGAAGACCCCTCAGTTCTAAGCTTTGGCTCTTTCTTCCAGACTCAGTAGGATAACCACTCGACTGCCTCATTTTTGGCCTCATTCTAGTAAAACTGATTGACAACCCATTCTACTAGCCCTTGCTTATTGTTGTTTTTGTTATGTGCCATCAAGTCACCTGCAACTCATAGTGACCCTATGTACAATAACTCTGAACCCTTCCCTGTCCTGAGCCAGCCTCATGGATTCTGACACACCAACCGCCATCACCCCAGTTACTATGTCAGTCTATCTCATCAGGGTCTTTCTCTTCTCCACCCTTCCAAGCATGATATCCTTCTCCCTCCTGGCCACATGCCCAAAGTATGTGAGCTGGAGCTTCAAAATCCTAGCCTCCAAGGAGAAACTTGGTTGCACCTTCTCCAAGATAGACCATTTTGTTCTCCTTGTGGTCCATGGTGTATGTTCAATACTCTTCTCCAGCACCACAACTTAAAGGCATCAGTGTCTGTCATCCTTAGTCACTGTCTAGCTCTCTGCTTTCTTCTTTTATTTTTTGTAAAATAAAAGGTGATGAAAGCCACACCTCAGAGAAACTGTAAATTACCTTACAGGAAATTTAAGTAAATACCTTAATGTAAATTACCTTACAAGAAACTAATAGGCTCAGGTAACCTGAGTAAAGGTATTTCACTCCACCCTAATCATGCTTCATGAGCATAACAAATATAACCTAATCCTGCTTCTTTAGTATGTAAAGACAAGGATTTACAACACATCAGAAAATGGAGGATAAATATTGCAAAGTATTGTTCAGGCAAGTTGACATTTTTTTTAATTTTTTATTTTTATTTTTGTTGTTTTGTGTACCGTCGAATTGGATCTGACTGGCACAGGAGATATCTCCTCCTTCTCCAGCCGAGCATCTGGTGGATTCAAACCGGGTGTCTTCGGCATTGCAGTGCATCTTCTTGCCACTAGGCCACCAGAGCTCTCTAAGTTGACAATTTTTTTGGAACACAACTCAATACATGACATAGGTTCATATTCCAGATCTTTGACATTTATTATCTCTGAGTCTCAGTAAAAGTGCATAGTTTTGTAGGGTTATTTTTTTTAATCAACAATGCATTGTGAATAGTTGTTAATATGGTTCATATATTATCCACAGGGTTAAGAATTAAATAGAATAACATTTTAATTTGTAAGTGAGCCACTTATTTTTTTTTAATCACATCTCTTTGTGAGTTTACACACTCATTAATTCCTTCACTCCTTGAATAAGCACCACCGAACACTTAGTATATGCCTGGCACCATGAACAGACTAAGTCTGTCATTCACTGCAGTCAGTAATAACCTAAACTGCCACTGAGCTCACCGTCAGTCCAGTGACCAACCTCACCGTATCCTAAATGCAGGCCCTTACACCTGCCCACTCACATGATCTTACATCTTCCCAATGAACCCCGCCTGCCCAGAACCATCCCTTTTCCTCTCAGATACAGTCTCTGTAGTCATGAACAGTCTCACCTCTGCCATCGCCCTGAGCCCTTGTGAGGGCAAGAGGCTCCCTCTGATCATATTTTCAACACCTCCTTTGCATCTCATTTCTCTCTTGCTTCTCTGAATCTCTCTCTGGAGGAAGAATGTCCCAGTTCCCCCCTTACAGTGACTATTTAGTCCCAGGTCTGACAATGTCTTGATAAGGCCTGACCATATCCTGATAAGGTGACTAAATGACCTAATCCTGATAAGGCTCTGGGCCTGATCATAGGCGGACAAGACTCCTGCCCCCAATTTCCCAGGCAAACTACCATCCTCTCTACCATCCCCATGTCTTTAACAGCCCCTGTAAAAGAAAACTGCTCTTGTCTACCTGCATGCTGTTCTGATCTCTGTGAGCAGTCACCTGACATCCCTTCTCAGACCACTTAAAAAAGGCCTGTTTGTTTCTGGGGACCAGTTTCTTCTTTTTTCCTCTCTCTCAGGTCATTTTCTATCTAGCACTCTCTTTTTCCTCTATTTTCCCCTCAAATTCCCAAATAGCTATTCCCTCTAATCCAAGAAAGGCTAAGCTAGCAGAGCTGTGCCTTAGCCAGCCAGTCCAGAAGCAGGTAGAAAGGATCAAGGATGCATACTTACTGGACTTCTCTATTATGGAAATGGAGTTCACAAGATTAAGATAGACTGGCTGGAGTAACCAGGCCCAGTGGCTCCACCTCTCCAGGTCCACCCCTTCACCATCCCGGAGCTCCCAACTCTAGTGGACCCATTTGGAATCTCAACGCTCCCAGCCTCCAGTCTAAACTCCAGGTTGCCTTGGCAATGGAAATGCTGAGTTCTGCCCCGACAAGGTCTGGATCTACCAGCTTGCTTGTCCCTTTTCAGGAAAAATTTTGATATAGAATTGATTTTCCTTGTCTGTCTGTGGACCAGAACAATGCATCGTTTTCCCAGGCTCAGGCCTATTTCCTCAGAGCCTAAAGACTTATTCCTTTCTTTACAGGAAACTGAGAGCCTTAGTAATTAAGCAAGAAAATTGGTTTTAAGCCTTTTGGGGAAGTCTAGCTGAGTGGATGGAGCCCTACACAGGTAGGCAGGAAGGAGATGTGGGTTCTTTAACCTAGGCATTACCACAGATTTATAACAGTAAACCCTGAGCAAGTTTCAGCTTTGTCTGGGCCCTGAGGAAGCTGGTGCTATATAACACGTGGTTTCTGGAATACTGTGTTTGAACTTGGAGGTTCCACTCCTCTATCTCTGCTGGAGTTGATGATTCTCTCTGGAACCTTGACAGTGTTTTGGTCGAGCATTTGACGGTGGACCAAAATCTCAGCAATTGTAACCCAGCAGTGACTCCAAAGGAGAGAAAATTTGGTAATCTGCTCTTATGAAGATTAAGCCATTGCCTTCAAGTGGACTCATAGTGATACTCTGCTGAGTTTCCAAGACTGTAAATCTTTCCTAGAGGAGACTATCCATCTTCCTGCCTCAGAACAGCTGGTCCATTTTGAACTGCTAACCTTTCAGTTAACAGAACAACACATGACAAACTATACCATCAGAGCTTTCTTCAAGAAAGTTTGAGGCCAGTTTGTCTCTTTGACTCTGTCCTAAAGTGGGAATCAATTTGATGGCATACAACAACCCTACCAGTGGCTCAAAATGACCACAAGAGGGCGGGCATCTTCTTCAGAGTGAACAATCGCGTTTCAAAATGAACACAGGCTTCTAAGTGGAAGGGGACCACAATTGACAACAGTAAATAGTGGAACTGAGTATTTAAATCTCCAGCCCCAATGTAAGATCAGGAGCCCCAGGATGAGGAGAGGTTAGAGGAGAGGGGTTGGGGGCAGCAGAGGAAAGACTTTGGAGATATTGATCACTTTGAGAAAGGTGTAGCAAGGTTTTAAGACAGGGCTGAAAATATTGCCCCAGGAGTCCTAAGGTGGAACTTGTGAAAGACAAATTTTAGTGTTTAGAGAAGATGGAGGTAATCAACTTAGTTCCTTCCCTTCTCCAGCCAAAATAAAAAGCTGAAAGAAAAATTGTAGGAGTTATTACAGTAGAGAAATTGTAGGAGTTATTACAGCAAAGAAATTGTAGGAGTTATTTTGGGAAAGATTCTTCTATCTCAGTGAGTAACTAAGGACCATCTGTCATCCTTTTCTCTTTTTTCTTTTTTGCCTTCCAGTAATGTCGTTTCAGGAACTGGCAAAAATAAGAACCACCAAATGGGGCAATTATCTTGGTTCAATGGGTTAATTTTCATGAATTCATTCTGATATCACCTATAACTCTTGCTCACCCCTCCCCCCACACTTGTCCCCTCCCTGAGCCCCAGGTTGGCAGCTTCCCTGAATTCTTTCTTCCGTGTAATTCACTGGTGCCCTGGGACTCATGCCCAAGAGCAGGTCCTCTGCTCCCTTCTTTGGGTCCCAGGAGTCTTGGGCTTACTCTAAGGGAGGAAACGGGCCTTTCCCTCACTCTCTGCCCCCTCCCAGGATGTGGGGCCAGGGACCAAAGAACTTCTGTCTTTCCCCTACCACGCCTCCATTGTTTCTCAGACAAGGGGATTCCTTGTGTTCCAACCTCCAGCAGGCACCCTTGTGACCAAATGGTGGGAGGCATGGGGCAGTGTGGGGGAAGGAAAATCACTGGGTCAGAGAAGAAACCACCTGCCCCTGTCTGAAATTCTGATATTCCCCCAAACCAGACAACTGCAAGCCTCTAGGTTCTGAGGGCTCTCATCAACAGTGGGGGGAAAGGCGTAGGGTTCTCTGCATATAAAAGCCCTAAAGTCTGAAGAGAAAACTGAGGTGTGGCAACACAAAGGCTGCTCCTCTAGGCAATCAGATTTGAAGCTGGAATACCAGAATGGGGGTAAGGCCTGGATGAAACAGGGAACTGTGGCAGGGGCTGATCAAACAGACTTTATTGAAAAGAGGAGGCAAAAGGCCCTGTTAGCTCCCCTTCCTAAAAGCACAGGGCCAGGTATAATGGCATCAAAGACAGGGATGCAGCCACAGAGATCATCCTATTCCAGAAGTAAGAACCTTTCTGAAAATAAGCACATCTGATTGAAAGTGAGACAATTTCCTACCAGAAGGGGTAGGACTGTCCCACTTGCAGAAAATAATAGTACAACAATAAATGGTTACAGTATCACTTAACAACAGGGGCTCAGATACCACTTTTCTGGGCTATCATCAATCAAAACTGGTGCAGAGAAAGTATTCCACTCTCCTGGCAGGAAATTACATCATTCAACAAAAAGGAAGGGTGGCTTTCTACGAAGATGGCGCCAAAAACGAAGAAGGAAGCCCTTGCCCCTCCCAAAACTGAAGCCAAAGCAAAGGCATTGAAGGCCAAGAAGGCAGTCCTGAAGGGCGTCCACAGCCAAAAAAAAAGAAGATCCGCACGTCACCCACGTTCCGGCGGCCTAAGATGCTGAGACTCCGATGGCAGCCCAAATACCCCCGGAAGACATCAAATTTCCCCTGACCACTGAGTCAGCTATGAAGAAGATAGAAGATAACAACACACTTGTGTTCATTGTGGATGTCAAGGCCAACAAGCACCAAATTAAACAAGCTGTAAAGAAGCTCTATGACATTGATGTGGCTAAGGTCAACACTTTGATTAGGCCTGATGGAGAGAATAAGGCCTATGTTCGACTTGCTCCTGATTATGATGCTTTGGATGTTGCCAACAAAATTGGGATCATCTAAACTGAGTCCAGCGGGCTAATTCAAAATGTAATAAATTTTTCTCACACACAAAAAAAAAAAGGAAGGGTGAAGGTTTCTGGGAGGGTCCGGGCCCACCCCTGCAAGGCTGACCCTGAGTGTCCATGTCCAGGAGTGGTCTAATAGCCTTAGACCTTGGGTGAAGTAATCACAACTATCTCTTTACTAGTGATCCCCGAGGGGTCCTAAATCCCTCAAATCCTTACTAGTGGGTAGGTAGGGATCAATACCATTACCCTCACTGCATGCCAGAGGCTAAGCCTGTAGAATCAGTATATCAGTGGAAATAGTTGTAAGGACCCAACGATTGAGAGATAAATGCCAGAAATGCCCTAGGGACCAACGGGATAGTGAGGCCTGGTTTCCATGGTAACCATGGAGTGATGATCCCAATACAGCCTCTTACTAACCTCAGATTGAGACATAATTTTAAAGGAGCAGGGCCTAAAGATAAGAGAAGCCACAGCATACATTTACAAGAAGGTCACATCATCTTGGCACTGTCCCCAGTACCAGTGGGCTTCAAAGCCTACCTTGGCACTCTCATCCTCTGAAGGTTCAGGCAGTCCACCCTGGTGCTCTTCTCCTGAGGACTTCCATCCCACCCTCAATCCCCCTAGCCTGGCAACTGTCAGGTCCACCTCAGTCCTGGCCCTTTCCTCACCAGTTATAACCCTTGCCCAGTCCAGCTCAGGTGGGGGAGCCCCAGGTGGAGGCTGTTCATCCAGTTCATTGGGTGCCACTGTGTCCAAGAAGCTACCAATGGAAACACTATCCAGGCGGTCAGTGGAGTTGATGTCTGGCAGGCTGTCCCAGCTGCCCCGTCTTGAGTGGACTGGGCTCCCACCTGTCAGGCTGTACTGGCTGCTGGTGAGGCTGCTGCAGTGGCTGGTCAATGTCCCCCGATCCTCCAAAAGCCAGCGCACTGCCTCAATGCCTTCATTCAAGGTGACCAGCTGCTGCAGGATCTTCACATCAATGACTCGCAGGTAAGCCTGCAAGAATGAGAGAAGGGGTTATCTAAGGTCCTCAGCCATAATGTCCCCAACATTTCCAGAGGCTCCTACCTTGTGACCCATCCAATTATGTTTTACTTTGAAGCCTAGAAATAGAAGGCAGTGTGGGCTTTAGAAACAGACAATGTTTAAAATTCCAGCTTTATGTATGACTGGGCAACCTTCTTAACTTCTTTGAACTTAAGTTTCCTTGTTTATAAATAAATAAAGCTAAATAGCTCATCTCATTGAGTGGCTATAAGGTTTTGAGATGCTGTCAAGTACTCAATGAACTGATGGCTTTAAATTGAATATACCCTGGTCTGCCAAAATGACAAACTAATTTGTGTTAGAAGTGCAATCAGAATGCTTCTTAGAAGCAAAGATGGTGAATTTCACTCTTTGGACAAGTCATCAAGAGGGGCTAGTCCTTGGAAAAGGACATTATGCTTAGAGAAATAGAGGATCAGAGAAGGAAGGACCTTCAATGAAATGGAATGACTATAGCAATGGATTTAAGTCCAGTGGAGACTGTGAGGATGGCACAGGGACAAGTTTTCAATCTATAGACTGATAGTCGACTCAGTGGCACTTAACAACATAATGCCAAACCACAGAATAAGGTCTCAGTAAATGTTAGGTATTAATATCTGGTACTATCGAGCATTGAATTTTATTTAGAGTACTATGAAAACCAGAAGTCCAGATTCATCAGTAAAACAGTGGAAGCATAGCCTGATATGGAAATCAGGTGTTAATTTAGAATTAGACTGAGCCAAAAGGAGACAGGGCTAGGGAACCAATTTCAGGGTGGTGGTAGCAGGTGCTGAGGGAAGCAAAGGTTGGTCAGAACTCAGAAGAGTCATAATCTTATTTGCTGAAGACTTTAAATTTCTTCACCATGTTTTACAGAAAGTTTCCCTGTCCGTACTGGGGAGTGGTTTGGTTTACTGGGTATTCTCTAGGGTCTGGTATAACTAAAACTGCGATAGCTTTCCTAAGCACAAGTCTGAACCTGTCCTTTCTCTGCTCAAAGGCTTTATGAACTCTGCACTGCTCTTAGAGAATAAAATCTAAACAGTCTAGCAGCCAGCACTTAAAAGCCTGTCATAATATAGCTCTTACCCATCTCTCTAGCTTGACATCTAGGATATTCCTCTATAAACCCAAAGTCCTGCTACATACCACTTTTTAAAAGTTGTTTTAATTTTAATCAAAACAATAGGTACATCTAGATTAAAGAGTCAAACAGCTTTCCATGATTTATTACAAAAAGTATTAGTTCCTCAATCCTACTCCTAAATTTCACTTCCCAGAGACAACTATCTTAATATTTCAGCTGTTTCTCTTAGTACTTACCCTCAAATCTCTAAATAACATTTTTATATTGCTACTTCTTGATTTTTTCAGTTTGCACTGACAGTTTATTTTAAAACTATCTTCTCACACTATAGAATATTATTTTACTTTTTCATATTTTCAACTCTCTTGCCACACAAATACCTTTCTCATCCTCCCAATACATGCGAGAAAGTTAATTATCCTGCATTTTCTTAATTAGGATTTGAGACTATTATTCACCATTATCTTGGAAGAAGTACACCCAGAATGCTTCTTAGAAGAAAAAAAGCAACAAACTGTCTCATGTACTTTGGGGCAATCCTTACAAAAGGACATCATGTGTAGAAGAATGGAGGATCATTGAAGTAGATGGACTGATTGACGCAGTGACTATAACAATAGGCTTAAGCTCAGTGGAGACTGTGAGAGACTGCTATGAGTCAGAGTGGACTCAATGGCACCTAATAATAATAATTTATAGCTAAGTCATATATCTTACTTTGATTCTTTTTTTTTGGCTTAAAGTTTTTTTTCCTTAAAATTTTCTTTGCTTGTTCATTTTCTTTGGATTGACATAATAACCATAGCAGTGAGCTCAAGTGTGTTAGAGATGGTAAAGTTAGCACAGATTGTAAGGATAGGACAGAGTTCAGGTCTGTTGTTCATAGGATCACTATGAGTCATACTTGACTCGATGGCACCTAGCAACAACAATATAGTTATCAGGGAGTTCTGGTGGCTCAGTGGTAAATAATTGTGCTGTCAACCTAAAGGCATGCAGTTTGAACCCACTACCTGCTCTGATAGAGAAAGATGGACAATTTCCTGTGTGATTTACAACCTCTAAAAACCCAGTAGAGGGTCAGCTATGAGTTGGTTCTGAATTGATGACACATAACAACAACATGGTCTTCACAATTACTTGCTATGCATCAGAAAGCTAGACAATGATTTTAGAAGGATAACTGAGGCCTTTGAGTTCTGATGCTGGGGAAGAGTACTGAATATATCATGGACTGCTAGGAGAATAAACAGGTTCATCCTAGAGGGAGTGACACCAGGCTGCTCCTTGGAAGCAAGGATTCTAAAGCTCTGATTGACACACTATGGGCATACTGCAAGGAGGGACTAGTCCTTGGAGACGGACATCATGCTTGGAACAGTGGAGGGACAGTGCAGGAGAGGAAAACCCTCGATGAGATAGATTGACTCATCATGATAATGGTTATTCACCATTATCTTGGAAGAAGTATATCCAGAATGCTTCTTAGAAGAAGAAAAAAAAAACTGTTATGGGGTCATGACGGTAGGTATGTCAGAGATAATAATGTTGGCTGAGGATAGAGCAGAGTTCAGAACTGTTTGCATAGGGTTGCTATGAGTCACAAGTGACTTGACAGCATATTACAGCAACAGCAATATATATATTTATCAGTAACTAATCCCCAGAATGATGACCTGACCCATCATCATTCTGGAAATTAGTTACTGATGACTCACCAGTCTATACCAGAAAATTTGGAGAACAGCTATCTGGGCAATGGATTGGAAGAGGTTTGTTCCCATTCCCAAGAAAGGTGATCCAACTGAATGTGGAAACTATCAAACAATATCATTAATATCACATGCAAACAAAATACTGCTGAAGATCATTCAAAAACAGTTGAACAGTGCATAGATAGGGAATGGCCAGAAGTTCAAGCAGGATTTAGAAGAGGCTGTGGCACCAGAGATCCTAGCTGAAAGTCAAGAATACTAGAAGAATGTCTGTCTGTGCTCTATGCTTTATAGACTATGCAAAAGCATTTGACTTGTGTGGATCATAACAAGTTGTGGTTGATATTCAGAAGAATGGAAGTCCCAAAGCACTTGACTGTGTTCATGTAGAACCTATACCCAGACAAGAAGGCTGTTGTGCACATGGAGCAGAGGAGCACTGCGTGGTTTGGATCTGGGAAGGGAGTGTGCCAGGGTTGTATTCTCTCTCCATATCCATTCAGTCTGTATGCCGAGCAAGTTATCCAAGAGGCTGGACTGTATGAGGAGGAGTGTGGCATCAGGATAGTAGGGAGATTAACCAATAACCTGCATTATACAGATAATACAACCTTGCTCGCTGAAAATGAGGAGGACTTGAAGCACTTGTTGCAGAAGATCAAGGAATGCAGCCTTCAGTAAGAATCACATCTCAATGTCAAGAAAACAAAGATTCTTACCACTAGACTGATAGGCAGCATCATGATGGATGGAGAGGAGATTGAAAGTGTCAACAGCTTCATCTTGCTTGGATCCACAGTTAACACCCTTGCTACCAGCAGTCAGGAAATAAGGAGATTCATTGCACTGGGAAAATCTGCAGATAGGGACTTCTCCAAATTATTAAAGAGTAATGATTTCAGTTTAAGGACTAAAGTGTGTCTGATTCAGGCTATGGTCTGATTATTCACTATGCATCTAAGAGCTGGACAATGAATAAGAATGACAGGAAAAGAATTCACGCATTTGAGCTGTGGTGTTGAAGAGCACCGAATATCCCGTGGATGCCAAGAGAACAAACAAGATATGTCTTGGAGTGGGTGCAGCCAGAGTGCTCTTAATAGGCAAGAATGAGGCTTCACCTCACATACCTTGGGCATGTTGCTAGGAGGTGCTATTCCTTGGAGAAGGACATGATGCTCAGAAGGGTGGAGGGTCAGCAAAGGAGAGGAAGACCCTTAACAAAGTCTTAACTAGATTGATGTGGTGATTACCACAATTGGCTCTTAAATGTAATAGTGTGAGGATGACGCAGGATAGAATAGGGGTTCAGATCTTTTGTTCATAGGGTCACTATGAATCATATTTGATTTGATGGTGCCGAACAAGAACAACAACAATTCCCAGAAAATAGGAGTAAATAGGCAATGTAATATTTTGTGATTTACTGCCATGTGATTTACTGCCTCTGAAAACCCACTGGAAGATCAGCTGTGAGTCTGTTCCGACTTGAAAGTCTGTAAAAGCAGCATAAAAAAAACATATCCATCACCATTGAGTCAACTCTTGACTTATGGTGACCCAAGGTAACAGAGAAGAGTAAACTACATAGGGTTTCTAAGGCTATAAATCTTGACAAAAGTAGATTGTTTCATCTTTTCCTATGAGCACCTAGTAGGTTTGACCACCCAGTGTTTCAAAGTTTCACAGCACTTTGCCAGGATGTGGGTCTATTTTAATTGTTAGTTAGCTACTTGATGATCCCTTTTAACCTAGATATTAATGCCTTTCAAGTTTGCAAGCTTTTATTTATGATTCTTTTTCCTCCAATATTTTTCCTGGAAATGTTAATATTTTAATAGAGAACCTCTATTTTCTTTTCTTTCTTTTTCTCTTCCATTTATCTATATTTGCTCTATTATCTGAAAGTTTTCTTCTATGACATCAATTCCTCTATTGAGTTTTTCATGTTTTTTTAAACAATTTTTTATTTTTATTTTTTTCTATTGTTAAACATTTTTTTTATTGTTTTTGTGTGAGTGTACCGTCAAATCAATCTGACTGGTACAGGAGGAGATTGTCCCTCCTTCCTCGGCAGAGCATCTGGTGGATTCGAACTGTGTGCCTCTGGGATTGTAGTTGCAGCTCCTTACCACTAGGCCACCAGAGCTCCCCTAAACATTTTCTTCCTTCTTACCCCCCAGTACTCCTCACAATGCACCTCTTTTTCTAGACCATTGTCATACATATAATGCCTATTCATATATTCCTTTCAGATAGTTCTTCCTCTCATCTGATCTACTGCAGTGTTCATTATCCACTCTTTCCTCATTCTCTCCCCAACATCCCTCCTTGTTTGTCCTGTTGTATAACAGCAGTATTATGCAGAATTTGTCCTTTTGTAACTGAGATATTTCACTCAGCATAAGTCCTCTAGGCTCCCCCATGTTGTGTAATTTTTTAGGAGTTCATTGTTTTTCAGTGCTGTGTACCATTCCATTGTGTGAATGTACCATAATTATTCTATCCATTCATTTGTTGATGGGCATTTGGGTGGCTTCAATCTCCTTGCTATTGCAAATAATGCAGCAAAAACAAAAAAAAATGTGCATACATTTGTTTGAGTCATGCCTCTGGTTTCTTTAGGGTATATTTCCAGTAGTACAATTGCTGGGTCAAAAAGTATTTCAAGAAAACAAAAATCCTCACCACTGGACCAACAGATAACATTATAGTAGATGGAGAAAAGATTGAAGTTGTCAAGGATCAAAAGGGAAGCATTTGTCTAGTGATACAGCTCTAAAGACAAGAAGTGGGAGGATAGAAGGTTTAAAGGAAACAAGGATCACAGGGAGGAAGTAGTTACCTCATGGGCATTATAATTAATGTCATAAGACAAAACGTATGAATAGTTGAGTGGAAAACCAATTAACTTTGTAAACTTACACTGAAGTCACAATATAAAGAAAAGAAAAAAAGTTCTGATTGGAAACTGTGAGCTTGGTTGCAGTGTGATCTGCCTGGGTTGTTTGGCTAAAACCAGAAATCAGTATGTTGTGGTTGTTTTTTTTTCTCTCTTAAGCTCCTCATATCCCCAAAAGAATCCTGTTTCCTCCACAAAGGAGGGTTATATAAACAAGGCTGACAAAATTCTGATAGCAAATTAGAGGAGAAGGCTGGGAGGGGTATTTTTATATTTAATACATTTTTTATTAAATCCTCTTACCCTCAGCTATGCTTAGTAGTGTCTCTCAATCCAAGAGTTGCTGACATCTGTTTGCAGTTAGGGAAGGGATCTGAAAGTATGAATGTTACATAGACTTTCAACCAACTGCTTTATTTTCAGTCCTACCTTCACCTCCAGTTCCAGAAATACCTGGTGGTTCCAATTTCCACAACCTTTGAGAGTTTATATAATGCAAAAATAGGTTGGTTTTTCAACTTTCTCCACTAGCTGGTATAGGATTTCATTTTCTTGTAGCTAATGCTAGATGGATCTTGGCTGAAAGCAGGAGTACCAGAAGGCTGTATATCTGTGTTTCATTGATTATGCAAAGGCGTTTGACTGTGTGGATCACAACAGTGTCTGACTCTGAGAAGAATGGGAATCCCAGAACACTTGATCGTTCTAATGCGAAACCTATACTCAGCAAGAGGTCTTGAACAGAACAAGGAAACATTGCATGGTTCAAAATTGGGAAGGGTGTACACCAGGGATGTGTCCTATCTCCATACCTTTTCACCCTATATGCAGAATGGACTATCCGGGAGGCTGTGCTGTATGAGGAGAAGTGTGGCACCAGGACTGGAGGGAGATTCATCAACAATCTGCGTTATGCTGACGACATGATCCTGCTTGCTGAAACTGAGGAGGACCTGAAGTACTTGCTACAGAAGGTCAAGGACTTCAACCTTCAATATGGACTGAGGCTCAATATCAAGAAAACAAAAATTCTCACCACTGGGCCAATTGGTATTCTCTGCTTTCATCCAAGATCCGTCTGACATCTGCAATGATATCCTTGGCACCATAGCCTCTTCTAAACCTAGCTTGAGCTTCTGGCAGTTCCCTGTCAATGTACTATTCTAACCATTTTTTTTAATGATCTTGAGCAATATTTTGGTTGCATGGGATATTAATGAAGTTGTTCAATAATGTCCACATTGTGTTTGATCCTGGGCTGTCCTGGAGTGGACCATCTCCAGCATCACATAAGGTGAGGTCCTGAGGCCTGAGCTGGCTTGGAGTGGATACCTGTAATGTAGTTGTGTGCTCTCAAATTGAAACCAACACGGCTGACCCTGTAGCAAGTTTTCACATCACACATGAGGAGACTGCTCATCCTCCTCCCACGGTAGCTGGTAGATTTGAACAGAGTGCCCTTGGGATTGCAAGTGAGCTTATATCAGCCAAACCTGGCAGAGCCTATTGTCTTCTCCCAGTGATGATGGCTCAGGCCCCAGTTACAGCCACCCTCTCTCTTTGTGTTCCTGAGTGAAGAAGGCACTCCAGTTGACCCTAGACTTTGTCTGACTCAAGCCTTAAGTCTTTCCAGTCACATGCTATGTGTCTGAGAGATGGAAGGTGAATAAAGATAACAGAAGGATCAATGCCTTTGAGCTGTGGTGTTGGAGAAGAGTGCTGACTATTCCATGGACTGTAAAAAGAACTTTATCTTGGAGAAAGTGCACACAGACTGCTCCTTGGAAGCAAGGATAGTGAAGCCTCACCTCACACACTTTAGGCGTGTTGTTAGAAAAGATTATTCCTTGGAGAGGGACACCATGTGTGGAAAGATGGAGGATCAGTGAAAGAGAGGAAGACTGTCAATGAGATAGACTGACACACTGTCCACAGTAATAGGCTCAAGTGTGTTAGGAATGATAAAGATGGATCAGGATAGGACAAAGTTCAGATCTGTTGTTCGTAGAGTTGCTAAGAGTTGTGCTAAATTAAAAAACACTGAACATGCCCAGGAACTAAGCACAGGGCAAGTCATTAGAGCTTTTTAAAATAAACTTTTCTTTACCAAAAAAAAAGGAAAAAAAACCCACTGAACAACAGCACCAAGTTGCCTACTAGTCCAGTGGTGAGGATTTTTGTTTTCTTGATGTTGAGATATAACCAATATAGAAGGCTGTAGTCATTAATCTTCAGAAAGGCCTTCAAGTCTTTACTTTTGCTAAGTTGTGTCACTATATAAGTTGTTCATTTGTTATAAATTGTTAACAAATCTTCATCCAACCCTGAAGCCACAGTTATCTTCATGTACAGCATCTCAAGTTATTTGCTCAGTGTACAGACTAAATAGGTGTGGAGAAATGATGCAACCCTGCCACACACTCTTATGATTTTAAACCGTGTAGTATTCCCTAGGTCTGTTTGAATAACTGCTGCTTTATCCATATACAGTGTTCATATGAGCACAATTAAATGGTCTGTAATTCCCATTCTTCTCAATGGGATCCACATAGTTGAACACCTTTGCATAGTCCATAAAAAAACCCAAACATATTTTTGGTAGTTTCTGCTTCTGCCAAGATCCATCTGACATTAGCAATAATAGTTCTCATTTCACAGCCTCTTCTGAAACCACCTTGACTTTCTGGTCATTTTAGGAAGATTTTACTTGTGTGTGATATTAATGATGTTGTTCAGTAATTTCCACACTCTATTGAATAACTTTTTTTAAAAAAAAAAACAAACCAACAACATGTGGACAATTATGGATCTCTTCCAGTCAGTTAGCCAGGTATCTCTCTTCCAAATTTCGTGACACAGACTAGTGAGCATGCCCAAAGCTGTATCTGTTTGCTTTGATCATACCAAACATATCAATTAGTATCCCATCAATTCCTGGGGTCTTACTGTTTGCTATTATCTTCAGTGCAGCTTGAACTTCCTCCTTCAGTGCCATTGTTTCTATATCATATGTTACCTCCTGAAATTATTCAGCAGTCACAATTTTTTGAGGGGGAGGGGTACAATAACTGCATATTCTTTCTGTCTTCTTTTGAAACTTCCTGGATCATTCAAAATTTTGCCCAAAGAACCCTTCAGTATTGCAACCCAAGGTTTGAATTTGTTCAGCTGTTGAGAAATGCTGAAAGTGTTGTTCCCTTTTGGCTTTTTTTTTTGTTGTTGTTAGAAAAATTTGTATTTAGAATTAGCCTGCTGGACTCAGTTTAGATGATCCCAATTTTGTTGGCAACATCCAAAGCATCATAGTCAGGGGCAAGTCGAACATAGGCCTTCTTCTCTCCATTAGGCCTAATCAAAGTGTTGACCTTAGCCACATCAGTGTCACAGAGCTTCTTTACAGCTTGTTTAATTTGGTGCTTGTTGGCCTTGACATCCACAGTGAACACAAGTGTGTTGTTATCTTCTATCCTCTTCATAGCTGACTCAATGGTCAGGGGAAATTTGATGATGGCATAGCAGTCAAGCTTGTTTCTCCTGGGGGCGCTCTTCCAGGGGTATTTGGGCTGCCTTCGGAGTCTCAGCGTCTTATGCCGCTGGAAGGTGGGAGACTTGTGGATCTTTTTTTTTTTGGCTGTGGATGCCCTTCAGGACTGCCTTTAATGCCTTTGCTTTGGCTTCAGTTTTGGGAGGGGCAGGGGCTTCCTTCTTAGCTTTCGGCACCATCTTCGTAGAAAGGCCCCTTTTGGCTTTTTAATTTAAAACACATTGGTTTTGCACACCCAAGTTTATCGCGGATTTGTTCACAATAGCAAAGAACTGGAAACAACCCAAGTGCCCATCAACAAACAAATGGATAGAGAAGCTCTGGTATATTCACACAATGGAATACTACACTGAATTGAAAAACAAGGAACTCATGAAATACTATTAAAAATGGGTGACCGTGGAGGACATTATGCTGAGTGAAATATCTCAGTCATAAAAGGACAAATACTGCATGGTGCTACTGTTGTAAAACAGGACTGACATCAGGGTTGGGGTGAGACTGAGAAAGATGGGATAAATTATGTATTCTGCATTGAAACAGATGAGGGAGAGAACTGTTTAAAAGGGATATATGATTATCATTACAGGAGTCCGGAAAGAAGGCTGCATAGTGGAGTGGACTTGAGGGGAGGAATTGTGTAACAATGAAATAATTTTTCTTTTACTTTTCAAAGAGAAAAGTGAACCGGGTGGGGAGGTTTGGCAGGGGGAAAAGTGCAATAATGAATGAATGGAAATCCAAAGTCTCTGTAAACTTTCATTAAAATGAATTAAAAAAAAAGAGGCACAAAAAGAAATCTGAAAAAAAGTAAGTTGTTTTGTCTTTTTGAGCTGCCCTTAGAAATCTGTTAAGGTCTTTTATTTCATCATTTCTGCCTTTTGCTTTCACTTCTCTAAATTGAAGAGCAAGTTTCAGGGTCTCTCTTGGTATATTTATTTTGGCCTTTGTCTTTCTTTCTTTTCTTTTTAATGATTTTTTTTTATGACTTCTTCATGGATGATGTCCCCTCTTGATTTGCCTGATCTTTGGTTGATACTGTTCAATGCATCAGATCTATTCTTGAAATGATTTTTAAATTCAGGTAACATAAACTCAAGGTTCTATTTTGGCTTTTGTGGATTTTTAGAAATTTTCTTCAGTTTCAACTTGAACTTGCATATTAGTAATTGATGGCAGCTCCCCTAAAACTTCTCCAGAATGGGTGACCTTGACCGTATTTGAAATTGCAGTGTCATAGCTTCCAATATCTTAGCAACAGATAAGTGACCACAGTTTATCAAACTGTTAGGCTTTATCTTTGGCCAAATGACCTTATACAGCTGGTTAAGGATGGTGCTACTGGTAACATAAGTATGCCTACCTAGGGTTTGGCTACAGTTTGAGGCAGCAGATGAGTTTTGTTTCACATTTGAAGGGTGACTAAAGGTCATCATTTCAAGGGTACCATCAGTGTAGCAGACAAGTAATCTTGGCCTTTTTTATGTTTTTAAATTTTGTTCCACATTTCCCCACACTCTATCCAGGACCATCTACTGTGATCCCTTTTAGAGTGGTCCATGGTGGTGGCTGGACACCATTTAGTTCTTCTTCATTCAGGGTTGTAGAAGTTGAGATCTGTATTGTATCTGTCCTTTGGACTAATTGTTTCTATGCATCATTGCCTTTCTTCTCAATTCTTTGTTCCAGACAAGAAGAGGCCAGTAATGGCATCTTAGATGGTTTGACCTTATTCATTCTTCAAAACCTAGTTCAAATGCCACTTCCTACAAGGGAATTTTACTTTCTCCCCTTTAAGATAGAATTAAGGCTTGTCACGCATTACGCTATTCAGATATTTATGAGTGGTTTCTTACAGGCTTGGCTTGGCATTGTGTTAAATGAAGAAAGAGCAGTCACTATTTCTTGCCATCAAAAAGTTCAGTCTAGTGAGTAAGACAAAACGATGATGTCAACATTCAAAATTTGTGCTAAGGGAAACTGCTAGGGGAAACAACTGCCTACAGGTCCAAAACCCAACCAGACAAGGTCAGAAAAAGCTTCCCAGGACTCAGAGGTTAAGTAGGACTTAAGCAAAGAGGTCCAGAGAGACATTTAAATGACCATATTATCACACTGCAATTCAAAATGAACTTTCCACAACACAAAACCCAGCCATGTTGACCAAACCCTCCTTCGGTTCCAGCAGCATTTATAATCCTGTACTGACTTAATTGTGTTAATGCAAAACCTGTATCTAGACCAAGAAGCTATCTCGAAGAAGTCAATGACTTCATCTTACTTGGATCCACAATCAATACATCTGTTACCAGCAGGAGATCAGGAGACATATTGCACTGGGAAGGCCTGCAATCAGGGATCTCTCCAAATTATTGAGAAGCAATTGATATTAGTTTCAGGACTAAGGTGTGCCTGATATAGACCATTTATTATGCTGGACAATGAATGACAGAAGAATTATTGATGCCTTTGAAGTATGTTGTTGGAGAATACTAAATATCCCATAGCAGAGGCTATTTCTTGAGGAAGGACATCATGTTTGGAAAGGTGGAAAGATAGTCAAAGAAAGGAAGACTCTCAACCAGGTAGATTTATTTACACAGTGACTGCAGCAATGGGGTTTAGTGTGTCAGAAATTGTGAGAATGGCATAGGATAGAACAGAGTTCAGATCTCTTGGTCACAGGGTAACTATGATTTGTACTGGACTCGATGGCACCTAGCAACAATAATAATAACTAGAGTTGCTAAAGAGCTCTGGTGGAGTAGTCTGTAGGGAGCTGGACTGGTAATCCAAAGGCCATGCCTCTCTGGTAGCTGGAATCCATGGAACCCAGCAGCCACTCCTTGGAAAAAAGATGGACAGTCCCTTCCGATACAATATACAGCTGTGGAAACCCAATGGAAAAGTGTACCATGAGTCAGTTCCAATTTGATGACAATGAGAGAAACTAGGGTAAAAAGTTTAATTCTCTCCTTCTCCCCAATTTAAACTATGTAAATCTCGTGAGGGCAGACCACGCTCAATTCATATTTAGTACTAAACCTAGAGTTGAGTGTCCAATTCATATCTGGTACTAAGCCTAGGGTTGAGTAAATTAGACCCAGGTATTTTCTGGCTATGATAACATTATTCCCCAGAATAGAAGCAGGCTTTCTTACCAGAAAAAGAAACACACTCATTCAAATAATCATTTTTTTGAAACAGAGAAAGGGATAAACAGCTCAAGAGATGCAGCCTCAGAACCGACCCTCAACTATTTTTTCCCTGAATCACCTGACCCTTCCCCTCAACACATAAAAATCTCTAAAAATAAACAATAGAAGATCAGAAGAACAGCATTTGCCCTGGAATAAAGCTCAGAAGGCAGGAAGGACAAAAAAGAAGCATGAATGGAAAAGAGAAACACAGGGGAAGTAGGAAGCATGCTGTTACATTGTAGGGATAGCAATGAACTTCATGAAACACAATATCCATGAACTGTTGAATGGAACACTAATTTTACTATAAACTTTTATCTAAATCATAATACAAATTTTAAAATGCAATAAAATGATGGCCTTCTGATTAAAAGAAACAAACAAACAAAAAAACCCACCAAAAAATTTTTTTTAAAAATCTCTGCCCAGCCCTGGAATAATGGGGCATGGTTACCCCACTGTTCCATGTAAAATAAGATAAAAAGAGATCAAGATAAAAGCCTAGATATTTCATTCTCAGCATCCTGACTGTGAACTGAAATTTTCAGATTTCTGCTACTAGAAGAGCTCTTAAAGATAATTTAGTTCCAAAATCTCATCCCCAAAGAGAGAAAGCCTGAGGCCGAAGGAGAGAGAGTTCTTTCCCTTCCTCTGCCACCTGTGTTGAGTGTGGGCACCTTTCATCTTCACTGTCTTCTCACAAGAATTTCAAGTTCAAGAGATTCCTGGCCAAGAAACAAAAGGAGAACTTCCTCATTTCTCCAATGTATTTAAATAAACACTGGTACTAAAAGAAGGTATGACTCTAAGAGGAAACACTGCAGAAGAACCGAGCTGGGTCTCTAAGGAGTCACACTTGCGATGACACACACACTAAACTATTTTCACAAATACTCTACCATGTCAAGTTTAAAACCTCATCACAGTCAGACCACTGGATGTGTATTGAGAAACTTATGGGATTTCTTTTTGTTTTTAGGCTTCCACATTAAGAAACTCCCTAACAGATATGTAAGACCTTTGGGAGGGGAGTAGGGAGAGAGGGTCAGGGTCCTGCTCAAGTTCACAAAGCAGTTCAGGACTAGAGCCAGGTTTTGAACCCATGCCTTCTCCAGCCTGGATTAAAGCTTTTCCAAAACTGCTCTGTGGGTGTGGGCTGTCATAGAAACAGTTCTTCAGGTGGGAGGACTAAAGGGAGTTTGCCATTGTTTTTCCTTTCCAAGTATCCCTGTTTTGGCTGGTTCTCTCAACCCTTGAATAAAAAGAGGGAGGAAAGAGGCAGGACTGACCTTTGCCTCAAGGGCAGTCCTGCCCCTCACGGCAAGGACAGCTGTGGAGACACTTGAAGGACCTGGACTAGTTCTGTCACCAGTGACTCCAAGGGAAATACCTCTGTCCCCCCCGCCCCCCCCCCTTTATACTCTGGGCCCAAGCCAATGGTCTGGGCAGAATGCATGAAGAGATCTATGACATGCTGGCCTGAGGAGGGAGAAGGGAATGAGGTAGTGATCTGTGGGAGTTTATAAGGTACTTCTCCCTGTTTTAACCCCTAGAAAACTCCCTCCCTTCAACCTCAGGATAAGCAAAGTAAATAATGTTGGTTTTGTAGTTATGTGCAACTGGTAGCCTCAATAGCAACCCTATGAACAATAGCCCTGAACCCTGCCCTACCTTGAGTCAGTCTCACTGTTTCTGATACCCTGCCCCCATTGCCACAGTTACTATGTCAATCCATCTCATTCAGGGTCTTCCATAACTTCCTTGACCCTCTACCTTTTCAAGCATAATGTCCTTTTCCAAAGACTAGTCCCTCCTGGAAATATGCCGAAAGTATATGAGTGTTTCAAAATCCTTGCCTCGATATATGCACACCCATATTCATTGCAGCTTTGTTCACAATAGCAAGGAGTTGGAAACAACCTAAGTGCCCATCAACAAATGAATGGCTAGAGAAGCTGTGGTATATTCACACAATGGAATACTATGCTGCATTAAAAAACAAGGAACTCATGCAATATTATTCAAAATGGTTGACTCTGGAGAACATTATGCTGAGTGAAATATCCCAGTCACAAAAGGACAAATATTACATGATGCCACTGTTGTAGAATGGGACTGTCCTTGGGGTTAGGGAGACACTGAGTAAGATGGGTTCAATAATGTATACTGCACTGAAGCAGAGGAGGGAGAGAACCGTCTAAAAGAGAGATGTAACTGGGTATTTCTGTCATCACAGGAGACTAGAGCGAGGGCTGCATGGTGGAGGGGACCTGGGGGAGGGTTTGTAAAACAATGAAAGAATCTTTTCTTTTACTTTTCCATAATTTTTGGACTCATGTACTTATAACTTGTTAGTCAAATTTGTGTCTTCTAGGTTGCAACACCCCCATGATACATCTTGAAGGATATGTACATGTACAGCCAAGCACAATCAATAAGAGTGCATCTGAATTCCAAAATCAATCTCCATAATAGTCTTTGTGTTTCCTACTGCCAAAGGGGCCCTTTAGAGTAGTGAGAGAAGATCTTCACCCTGAAACCCACAGCGTCCCTTTTCAGCAGGAAGTAGCTAAGAGAATACACCGTCCCCTTTTCCTTATGACTCAGGGTGAAGTCTCTCTCAGGGAGGAGTGATAGGGAATGGCAAAGGATACACTGACAAAGAAGATTAATCAGAACTGGCTTTGACAAGCACTGTGGCATTTGGGCAAGAACAAACTGGGAGGAGGGTAGAGAGAATAGTGCAACAATGAATGAGTGGAAGCCCAAAATCTCTGTAAATGTTTATGAAAATTAATAAAATATAATTATAGGAAAAAAAAAAAAACCAAAAAACCCAAAATCCTTGCCTCTAAGGAGCAACCTGGTTTCAGTCTCTCAGGGACAAACCTGTTTGATCTCTTGGCCGACTATAGTATGTTCAGAATACAGAGACAAATCAGAAGTTAAACCTTTAAAATTCACAGACAACAGTCTCTACCAAAGGCAGGAGAGTAAGAGCCAGAAAACTAAGCATGGTTTCTCCTGTGTGAGTTCAAGCAAGCCCCTTACCACCACCAGAGTGTCCGTATCAGTGTGATAGGAAGAATGCTGATTTAAGAGGGCTGACATAAAGCAGGTCTCAATGGTTAAGACGCAGTGTGAAGTCAGACCACTGGATTCAAATCCTGACACTACTGTTTACTTTCCATGTATGATTCTGGGAAGTTTCTTTTATAAAATATCACTTATGGCATAAGGTTCTGTGGGGATTAAGAGACCATTTCGTAAAGTACTGCATGCTTGCTGGCACAAGCAATCACTCAGGGGAGAGTTAGCTTTTATTTGTATGATGAGGTAAAAGCCAGCCCCCACCCCCACCCTGCTCCATCCTTTCCCCTACTATACACATCTCAGGTGACACAGTCCCAGCCCTTCTCTGGAGAGCACTTGGTGTTTAGGATAAACTCAACCTTCAAGGTCAAGTGCACATTAGGTATTCAAGCCCTTTCCCCAGTTACCTTTCCCTGACTGCCTCACCCATAAGGCTCTCCTAAACTCTCAGAAGGTAAAAGGGAAAAATCCCAAGTGGTCTGGAAGCCCATGATTTCGTCTCCATCTCACCCCCAGTCCTCACAGCACAGTCTGGCTCAAAGCTTGGCACACAGTAGGACTCCAGGAAGACTTTCTGGTGACTTAACTGGTTGACACATTGACTGTGGGCTCCTGGTTTCAGGCCAGGACAAGGTTGGCAATTCCTCAGGTATCCAGAACTGGTTGCAAAGTGGTGACAGGTGTAAAGCACCCCCTTCTCAGGAACCAGAACCTGGGGAACCTGTGGAGAAGGTGGAGGGAGCCAGCAGCTGCCCTTTTGGCTCTAAAACTAGACCAGCAGCACCAGGAATGGGGGAGGATGCCTGTTTCCTCCTCTTCTCCCCAGGAGATAGAGCTGAGATCCAAATACCCAGTGCAGCTTGGGGGAGGAGACTGAGTCAGAGGTGAGGAGACAAGCACTAATGGGGCTTCTATTCTACTCTGTCTGCTATGATTCTAGGAACTTTCACGTATTTTAAGTAGGAGTGGAGGGACACAAAGCATTAGGGAAAGAGAAAGAAGAGCTTTACTGCCTCTGGTCCAGGCAGTTTTCAGAAGATATGCCCCTCTTGTCCTGAATCTTGGCGCCTCAGATGAACCAACGCCCCTTCCCAGTCCTCAAGAAGCTTCCAGTTTGGAGAGGGAGAAAAAAAAAAATCAGATGCCCTATAATGGGGGGAGGGGTGGGAACAGGTGGTCCCTGTGTGGATTTGTTTCTGCTACGTCCTCAGTTTTCCAGCCCTCATTTGCCCATTCCCATTTATTTGTTAGGATAACCTCCTTGATCCTATGTTTCACATCCCAAGTCCTGAGGACACATCAGTATCCCACTTACCCTTGGGGAGCAATTAGTGCAAATCACTCTGCTTCCACCCCAGGGTTTATAGATAGACTAGGTTGAAATTCTAAGGGGTAACTGCGGAGTTTTTAACTCCCTCCTCTCCAGAGCAACTCTGAAGGCGTCAGTCCATCCTTGACCTTTCCAGCCCTATGCTGGGAACGCTGAACCCCTGGCCCCGGGAGCCGACACTTACCAGCTCCATTCTCAGCGCCATGATCTTGTCCCCCAGGCCATGGCCCGTGTCAGGTGCCCCCGGGAGCAGCAGGGCGCCAGCGGTCTCCGGCTCCCACTCGCCGCGCAGCCCGCGTAGTAGCCCTTCAGGGGTCTTCCTGCCCACCTTGCCCTCCACGTCTCGAAGGTCAGGCGCCTGCGACTCCGCAGCCCCCTCCATGCGGACTCGAACCTGAGCAGTGCTGGGAACCAAACGCCAGGATCTGGTTCCCGGTGGTCTTCCTATCTCCGCCACCAAAGCGGAGCCGAACGAGTGGGTCCCCGCCCGCGCGGCGCGGGGGGCGGGAAGAGGGTGCCGTAACACTCAGAAAAGCCGCGCAAAGCCAGAAATATATTCCGGTGCTGCGCATACAAGCTCTGGCCCTGGAATGCGTGGGACTGGGCGATCCTGGATTTGTATCTGAAAGGGCACCTAAGAAAACGCCATATCTTCTTCCCACCCTGCTAGTTAATCAGCCAGGCACACAACAGGCGCCCAATAAATGCATGCCAATCGAAAACCTAAGGAAGCATCTTCAGTCAGCTAGGGCTGTGGAAGGTTAAACAACAGCGGTAGCAAAGAACTGCACAGGATTTTGAAAGGCTTGCTGGAGCAGAGAAGCTGGGCCTTAAACAGTGGCTAGATTTAGCTAGTCATTGGCACATACACTCCAGTACTAACCCTACCCACCCCCTCCCCTTCTCTCCCTATCCTTTTGCCCCTGTTCAAACACAGCACTGTCATCTAGTCCGTTCTGACTCATAGAGACCTTATGGGCTTGGTAGAACTGCCACATAGTTTCCAAAGCTGTAACTCGGCCACATCTTTCTGCTGCTGGTCACAGAGCTGCTGACAGGTCAGTGCTAACCGCTGATCATTAGGTTAGTGGTCAAGCACTTTACTCTGCACCACCAAGGATCCTAGTTCCTAATTAATACACTCTGGCGGCCTACTGGGTAAAGAGTTGCACTGCCAACACAAAGATAAGTGGTTCGAATACACCAGCAGTTCCTTGGGAGAAAGATGGGCAATCTTCTCTCATGAGATTATAGTCTTTGAAAATGTACTAAGAGCCAGCTATGAGTCAGTTCTAACTCCACAGCAATGAGATAAGGGAATGGCTAAAATTTATGGTGCTCTGATGGCGTAGCTGCTAACCCAATGACCTATGTCTGGGTAATGGTTAAAATCCACCAGAGAAAGATGGGCTATCTCCTTGTGCACAATTTACAGCCTCAAAAACCCAATGGAGTATCAGCTGCGAATCAATTCCAAATAGAAATGAAGAGGAGTAACGGCTAGAATTCAGACAGAAAGAGCAAAAAGCAAAGGTTTCCAGGCTAGTGAGGAGACAACTAATGCTGAAGCTGGAGTAGTCCACATGGGCCAAAATATGTTGGATCTTGTGCTAATGCTTCTTAAACTTGATAGTGTCTATACATCATTTATGAATTTTGTTCTATAAATGGTGAGGCCTGAGATGCTTCCTTTCTAACAAGCTCCCAGGTGTAGACCATGCTACTGGTCCACAGCCCACACTTAGAGTAATCTATGGGTAAAAAGGGAGGCACAAAAACCTTTTTGTGTTTTCTGCTTGGTTTTTGCTTTGTAAATCAAGTAATGCCAGTCTATGGTTCAAAAAGAGTTTGCAGTGCAAAGAATACTTCATCCTTTCTTTACTAGTCCATTTCCCCATAGAAAACCACTTCTAAGTGTTTCTCTGTTTATGTTCTGGTGTTTATGCACTTAATTCTAAACAGTATGCGAACACTACTATTTCTTGATTTTAAACATTGTGACTGACTTCCTATTAGAATAAATATGGATATTCTTCACACCTTGTATGTTCTTTTCTCCATTGACCTCACATGCTTTGAACACTATTTTTAGTTCATCTAATGATTACCTTTGTAATTTTAAGTCACAGATTATTCCTTAGACAGTATTTCTTCATCTGTAAAAGAGTTTTAAATCAAACATTGGAAAAACCTGATCCAGGCCATAGTCTTTGCAATTACTTACTCTGCGTCAGAAAGCTGGACAATGACTAGGAATGATAGAGAATTGATGCCTTTGAGCTGTAGTGGTGGGGAAGAGTATTGAATATATCATGGACTGCTAGGAAAACAAACAGGTTCATCGTACAGAGGGCGAAACCAGGCTGCTCGTTGGAGGCTTTGTCTGACATACTTTGGGCATGTTGCAAGGAGGAACCAGGCCTTATAGAGGGACATCATGTTTAGGAGAGTGGAGGGACAGCACAAGAAAGAAAGATCCTCGATGAGATGGATCGATTCAGTGACCAGGATAATGAGGATAGGTATGTCAGAGACAATAAGGTTGGCACAGGATAGAACAGGGTTCAGGGTTGTTTTATATAGAATCACTGTGAGTCCCAAGTGACTCGATGACATTCAACTCTGAATCTTGAAAAGAGAAAGTATTGGAGGAGTAAAAATCTGGAGTATAGGAAGTATATTGTTGTTGTTATGTGCCGTCGAGTCGCTTGCGACTCATAGCGACCCTATGTACAACAGCCCTAAACTCTGCTCTATCTTGTGCCAATCGCACTGTCTCTGACACTCCCATCCCGATTATCCCAGACACTGAATCAATCCACCTCATAGAGGTCCTTCCCCTCCTGCGCCGTCCCTCCACCCTCCCAAGCATGATGTCCTTCTCCAAGGACCGGTCTCTCCTCACAACATGTCCA
>NW_006399993.1:1093592-1111490 GCF_000299155.1 Elephantulus edwardii
TCTAGTACCACGACCCCTTCTAAACCCAGCCTGGACTTCTGGTAGTTCTCTGTTGATGTGCTGTTCCAATCGTTTTTGGATAATCTTCAGTAAAATCTTGCTTGCATGTGAAATCAGTGAGATTGTTCTGTAGTTTCCACATTCTGTTGGGTCACTTTTCTTTCGGATAGGAACAAATATAGATCTCTTCCAGTCAGTTGGCCAAGTGGTCGTTCTCCAGATTTCTTGGCCCAACTTGGAAGTATATTAGAAGATTAAAAACTTAATTGACCTGGACCAGTGACTTGGCTTGGATAGGAGAAGAATTAAACCCTAGTAATTCTCTTTAACAATCTCAATCTCAAAAAAAAAAAAAAATCTCAATCTCTTCACCATGTATTATGATGCTACCAATTGGCCCAGTGGTAAGAATTTTTGTTTTCTTGATATTGAGTTTCAATACATTTTGAAGACTGAAGTCCTTGACCTTCTGCAGAAAATCCTTCAGGCCCTCCTCAATTTCAGCAAGCAAGGTTGTATTATCTGCATAATGGAGGTTGTTGCTAAGTCTTCCTCCGATCCTCATGTCACATTCCTCTTCATAGAGCCCAGCATCCCTGATGATCTGCTCTGCATATAGATTGAAAAGGTATGGAGGCAGAATACATTCCAGACTCACTCCTTTTCTGATTTTGAACGATGCAGTGTTTTCTTGCTCTGTTCTGATGACTGCCTCCTGGTCTAATTTCAAAGACCATGGCCTGGATCTGGCATAGCATCGTCTCCAGACTGACATCATTGCTCTTCAGTAATCTGGAGATGTCCCTGAGATCTTTCCCAGTGAAATTCATCTTTTGATTTCCTGGCTGCTAGTACTAAGATTTTTGATTGTGGAGCCAAGCAAACTAAAGCTGTTAATACTTTCAATCTCTGAGAAGAATGGATATCCCAGCATACTTGATTGTGCTTATGTGAAACCTATACTTGGTCCCTCTTTGCAACATGCCCAAATTATGTCAGACAAAGCTTCAGAATCCTTGCCTCCAAGAAGCAGCCTGATTTCACCTTCTCCAGGATGGACCTGTTTATTCTCTTGCCAGTCCATGGTATATTGAATACTCTTCTCCAGCACTACACCTTAGACATTGACTATTTTTCTATCATCCTTAGTCATTGCCCAACTCTCTGATGCATAGCAAGCAAGTAATTGCGAAGACCATGGCCTGGATCAGGCACACTTTAGTCTCTAGATTGACATCACTACTCTTCAGTACTCTTTTTTTTTCCTTCAGTACTCTTGAGAGGTAGGTCTCTGACAAAAGATTTTTTCCAGTGCAACTTGTCTTTTGATTTCCTGCCTATTTGTACCAAGAGTGTTGATTGTGGAGCCAAGCAAGCTGAAGCTATTAACAATCTCAATCTCTTTTCTGTCTATCATGATGCTGCCAAACTGCCAGTGGTGAAAAGAGTTCTTTTCTTCATGTTGAGCTTCATATTGAAGGCCAATGCCTCAGGTCCTCCTCAGTTTTAGCAAGCAAGGTTATGTCATCTGTGTAACGCAGGTTGTTGATGAGTCTTCCTCCAATCCTCATGTCACCTTCCTCCTCATAAAGCCCAGCCTCTGATGATCTGCTCTGCATATAGATTGAAAAGATATGGAGACAGAACACATTCCTGACTCACTTCTTTCTTGACTTTGAACCATGCAGCGTTTCCTTGCTCTGACGACTCCCTCCTGGTCCAGGCATAGGTTTTACACAAGCACAACCGAGTGTTCCAGGATTCCCATTCTTCTCAGAGTTAGCCACAATTTATTGTGATCCACACAGTCAAATGTCTTTGCATAGTCAATGAAACATAAATAGACATTCTTCTGGTACTCTCTACTTTCAGCTAAGATCTTTCTAACATTGGCTATAATGCCCCTAGTGCCATGGTCTCTTCTAAACCCAGACAGCACACGTTGTTGTTGTTGTTGTTATTGTTATGTGCCACTAAGTGACCTGTAACTCATAGCAACCCTATGTACAACAGCTCTGAAGCCTGCCTTGTCATGAGCCTGTCTCACTGACTCTGACATGCCTATCCCCATTGCCCCAGTTACTGTATCAATCCATCTCATCTGAGATCTTCATCTCCTATGCTGTCCCTTCATCCTCCCGAGCATGATGTCATTCTCCAAAGAACCTGTCCCTCCTGGCCAAAGTATGTGAGACAGAGCTTCAAAATCCTAGCCTCCAAGGAGAAACTTGGTTTCACTCTCTCCAAGATAGACCTATTTTTCTCTTGGAGGTCCATGGTATGTTTAAGACTCTTCTCCATCACCACAACTCAAAGATACAGATTTTTTTTTTTGTCATCCTTAGTCATTGTCTAGCTCTCTAATGCATAGCAATTAATTGTGAAGACTATGGCCTCCATCAGGCACACCTTAGTCTCTAGACTGACATTATTGCTTCTCAGTACTCTGGAGAGGCCTCTGATAGCCGACTTTCCCAACGCAATTAGTCTTTTGATTGCCTAAGTGCTGATCCAAGAATGTTAATTGTGGAGCTGAGCAAGCTGTAACTGTTAATAACCTCAATCTCTTCTCCATCCATCTGATGAGTCTTCCTCAAATCCTGATGTCACATTCTTCCTCATAAAGTCTAGCCTCTCATATGATCTGTTCTGCATATAGATTGAAAAGGTATGGAGACAGGATGCATTCCCGACTCACTCCATTCCTGATTTTGAACCATGCAGTGTTTCCTTGCTCTGTTCTGAACATAGTGGCCTTCAATAAATATTTGTTTAAAAATTAGTAAATTATTTCAACAAATATTTTAGAACATCTGTAATATGCTAAGAGACCTTGTGGCAAAATGGCTAAGTGCTTGGCATTCAACCAAAAAGTTGGCTATTAACCATCTAGTGGATTCTCAGAAGAAAGACTTGTCATATCTGTTCCTATAAAAATTGTTTTGTCTTTCTACAAAGATGGCGCCGAAAGAGAAGGAAGCCCCTGCCCCTCCCAAAACTGAAGCCAAAGCAAAGGCATTAAAGGCCAAGAAGGCAGTCCTGAAGGGCGTCCACAGCCAAAAAAAAAAAGAAGATCCGCACGTCACCCACGTTCCGGCGGCCTAAGACACTGAGACTCCAACGGCAGCCCAAATACCCCCGGAAGAGCGCTCCCAGGAGAAACAAGCTTGACCACTATGCCATCATCAAATTTCCCCTGACCACTGAGTCAGCTATGAAGAAGATAGAAGATAACAACACACTTGTGTTCATTGTGGATGTCAAGGCCAATAAGCACCAAATTAAACAAGCTGTAAAGAAGCTCTGTGACACTGATGTGGCTAAGGTCAACACTTTGATTAGACCTGATGGAGAGAAGAAGGCCTATGTTCGACTTGCTCCTGATTATGATGCTTTGGATGTTGCCAACAAAATTGGGATCATCTAAACTGAGTCCAGCGGGCTAATTCTAAATGTAATAAATTTTTCTCACAAAAAAAAAAAATTGTTTTGTGCCATCAGGTTTATTCCAACTCATAGCAATCCTATTGGACAAAGTAGAACTGCCTTAGAGTTTCCTAGGTTTTAAATCTTTACAAAGCAGATTGTTAGATGTTTTCTCCCAGAGATCCTCTGGTGGCTTGGAACTGCTGACTTTACAGTTAGCAACCAGTCATTTAACCACCAAAATTCCTTCTGTAAAAATTATAGCCTAGGCGAGCTCTGGTGGCCTAGTGGCAAGAAGCTGCACTGCAATCTCAGAGGTACACGGTTCAAATCCACCAGATGCTCTGCTGGAAAAGGAGGAACAATTTCCTCCTGTACCAGTCAGATCTGATTTGATGGTACACACAAAAATATAATGAAATAAAATTTTTTAAAAATTATAGCCTAGAAAACCCTATGGGAAAGTTCTATTCTCTCACATAGAGTTGTTATGAGTTGATGGACCCTAACAATATACCATTATACGTAATCTGAAAAATATGTTATCATTTACCATAGAGCCAATTCCAACTCATCTCAACTCTACAGGAGAGAGTTGAATTGCCCTACAGGGTTTCCTAGTCTGTAAATCTTTTCAGGTGCAGATCACAAGGTCTTTTCTCTCATTGAACTGCTGGTTGGTCCAAACAACTGACATTTTCTTTAGAGACGAACATTTTAACTGTTGTAGCACAAGATCCCCTGGCAGAGAATATAGTGGTAAGCAAACATATCTGGACTGGAGACTGGAGAGAAAAGATAGAACCAAGGAAGACACAAAGCAGTCTGACTGATGTGATTCAGCAAAGAAGAAAACCAAAGGAGTATGCAAGGAGGAGATGGTTGCAGCAGGAGTTTGTGGAACTGTCTGGAGTCCCAGGGTGATGAAATTGGCTGAGTGCCTGACTCTGAAATATTGGCAGTTTGAATTCACCCAGACAGACTGCAAAAGAAAGACCTGACAATCTGCTTCTTAAAGATTATAGCCTTGAAAATACTGTGGAGCAGTTCTCTGTATATACATATATGAGTAGGTATCCACTCAGCAGCAACTGTTGTTTTATTTCATTTTGGTGGTGACTCACAGAAAGCAGCTTGACACATGAGTCAGCCTGAAACTCAGGAGAAAGGTTAGGTTTGGATATCTAAAGGCTATGAGAGTGGGTAAGATCTTCCATGGACAATGAGTTTAAGATGAGAGAATTAAGTGGTAAGAGAATTTTAAAAAAAAATGTTAATTAAATGTGTTGGTCTTTCTTCTGTTTGTATAAATACTTATTAGAAAACGTCAGCAACTGCCTCAGCTTGCAAGATAAGTACAGCTATATTTGGAGGAAACCATCGCACCATTTAAGAAGTGGATAGGATGTAAAGAGTTCAAAAATATTCAGCTGGGGAACTCTGGTGGCACGGTCCCTGGTGTGTTGTACTGCTAACTAAAAATATCTAACTGGCTTTCCTGCTTCCTCTAAGGTCTCCTTTCAATTCCCTATAAAACAGTAAAGTTTCTCATAAAATACAAATCAGATTATATTACTCCCCTGCCTTAAACTGCTCCATGGTTACTATTAACTTCAAATAGAAACTTATAAGAAAGGCAAAATTCCAATTTACCTGTGAATCAAAATCTCTGTGGTTAAGTAATTAACATTAGTTAAATCCCCAAGGATGAGGCCTAGCAATCTGTGTTTTAACTAGCATCACCACCCTGTCCAAATGTGAATCTGCCATTAACTGAAGCTTAAGCCTAACACAGTTATTCTAGAGTTTCTCTATGAGCTAGAGTCAATTCGACAGCAGTAGGGTTGATTTTAGTGCTGTTGTTTTGTGCCACTGAGTCAATTATGACTCATAATGACACTATGAACAGCAGGTTTGAACCTTGCTTGTCCTATTCTATGTCATCCTTAAAATTTCTGATATGTTTGAGCCACTTCTTACAGTTATCATGTTAATCCACCTTGTTTAGGCTAGATTTCTTTCTGCCTTTCTCTCTTTCTCTCCTTCTACTCTTCCCAGAATAATTGTCTTTTTCCAATGACTGGTTCCTTCTAACAACATGTCCAACATATAAGATAAAGCATCACCATCCTTGCCTCCTAGGAGTAGCTGGTTGCACTTTCTTTATTCTTTTGGCAGTCTATGGGATATTCAACACTCTTTCTCCAACACCACAACTCAAAGGCATTGATTATTCTTCTGTCATCCTTATTCATTGTCCAACTTTCAGATACATAGCAAGTAATTGAAAAGATCACAAGTTGGATCAGGTACACCTTAGTCTTTAAATTGACATTATTGCTCTTTAGCACAACAAAGGGGTCTTTGACAGAAGATTTTCACAATCCAACATGTCTTTTGATTTCCTGACTGCTGTTACCAAAAATACTGATTATGAGTTCAAGTAAAATGAACTTTCAATCTCTTTTCTCAGTGTTGAGATATAAAGTGTGCTTTATATGTATTATCTCATATAATCTTCACAACTCTGCATTATTGCCAGTCTAATGCGGTAGTTAACAGCTGAATAGGGAACCAAGCTGCCTGAATTTGAGTCTCAGCTCTTTCAACTTTGTGTCATTGGCTTTAATTATCTTTACCTGTGAGGTTGGGATAATAAGGCTGTTGTTAGGTGCTGTCAACTACAATTCATAGCAACCCTATGAATAATGGATCTAAACTTTGTCCTATCCTGTGCCATCTTCATCATCTCTGATATACTTGAGCCAGTCAGTTGTTAAGGGTCTTCCTCTCTTTTGCTGAGTTTCCCAAGGATGATGTCTTTTTCCCAATGACTGGCCTCTCCTAACATGCCCAAAGAATGTAGGATTTTGTTAGTTAACCTAAGTGCTTGAAACAGTGATTGGCATTACAGTGTCCCCATTTCACAGAGCAAAGAACCTAGACGACAGGTGAAGTGACTTGCCTAAATCAAGGTGTGATCTACGTCTTTAATCTAGGTTATGCACACCCGAGGCTAGAGAGAGAGCAGTCTTCATTAAGATGCAGAGCTGGATCTGAGGCTCCTCTGTCCCTCACGAGGCCCTGTGTGGTCTGACTGGAGGGGCTGGACTCTCACTTGACCTGAAACTAGATGCTTTCCTCCAGGAGTGACCTCCCAAGCCAGGTCAGAGAGCTAAGACCCACTGGCCAGCTGCCAGTTAGGCTAGTCCACAGCAGCCTCCGGCGCCGTAAGCACCGCCCGCCGCCCTTTCACCCCGCGGCGGTGGCGGCGGCGGAAGCGGAGGGGCGGGCCGGGGCGGAGCCGCAAGCGGCATGGAGGAGGCGGAGGCCGCGGCGCGCTGGCCGGAGCAGTGCGGGCCGGAGTGGGGCTCCGGCGGGGCCCGGGCCCCCTGAGCCGTGAGTGCCTCCCGGTGGGGTTCGGGGAGCGGCGATGCAGCCCAAGCAGTTCGCCAATCCCGGGTGGAGGCGCCGGGCCTTGTCGGAGGGTGCAAGGGCGGAGTGGATGCAGACCTGGGGTTGTAGCTGCCCTTTTGCCCACCCCAGGACTGGGAAGGCTCGGGGCTTAGGCATTTTTCGATGCCGAGACTCCATCCCTAGAATCTGGGACAGTCCTGACTCAGATGTTGCTTTCATAGCCTCAGAGGAATTTCTGGGAGCTCTGACCCCTCTTAAGGTTTTCCTGTCAGGCCCAGAGAAGTTGAGCCATTCTCCCCAGCTCACACAGCATGAATGCCTGGTGGGAAGAGCCCTTACCACCTCTGATCAGAAGGCTCTTTGGGAGGAGCATCTTACTGCAGGTGACACTCTGACCCCCTTAGATTCCTGAAGGCATGGGCTGGCCAGGACAGCGGTGATCCTCCCAATCAGGCATGGACGACTGGAAGTCCAGTCCCCTCATCAAGCCCTTTGGGGCTCGGAAGAAGCGGAGCTGGTATCTTACCTGGAAGTATAAACTGACCAACCAGCGGGCCCTGCGGAGGTTCTGTCAGGTATAGGGATGTCCCAAGATCTGCTCCCTTCCAGCTTTCCCCCAGCCTAGGCTATGGTCACTGGGACTCACGTTGGCTGACCCCAGCCTGGAAAGGGTAAACCTCTGTGAGTGGAGGGTCCACCCAGGTAGTGATTTGGGCTCAGAATCAGCTTTGAACTCAGAACCTAAGTCTAGCTTCCTCGGCTTCTGATAGAAACTCGAAGTCTGATCAGGAAGCTTTTACCCAGGGCACACACCTGTCAGGCAGTCAGGTATTCCCTTCCTCACTTTCGTTCCCTGAGATTGGTGCCACCTTTTGGAACTAGTTATGGAAGAGGCTGAGGGGATTAAGGCTTCTAGTAGGAGAATGTAGGAGCTCTGAGTAGTGAGGGTTCTGATGGAGGGGGAATGATTAGGTGAGGTTACCAGGAGCCTGGGCCTGAGTCTGGGAAGTAGAGCTGGTAGACAGAAGAGAACTTTTTTCCTGTGTCCTCTATGTAGCCAAGGCTCTCCTTTCAGAAAGATCCTATTTTCTGGAGGAGGTGGCCCTCTTTAGTCGTCCCACCCCTCGTCTCAGACAGGTGCGGTGCTGTTCCTGCTGGTGACTGTTATTGTCAACATCAAATTGATCTTAGACACTCGCCGGGCCATCAGTGAAGCCAATGAAGACGCGGAGCCAGAGCAAGACTATGGTAGGGTCAGGCTGCGGATGGGGGCTGGAATAAAGAGTCCCCTGGGATTTCAACCTGGGGTGACATCCGAAAGAGATGATTCTACTAAAGGGATTCTCTCTATGACCTGTTGTACCTCCACAGATGATGCCCTGGGTCACTTGGAGCCACCACGACGCAGAGGCAATGGCCCCCAGAGGGTCCTGGATGTGGAAGTGTATTCGAGCCGTAGCAAAGTATACGTGGCAGTAGATGGTACCACGGTGAGTGAACCAGGGGTTAGTTGTCTGTAGCTTCACTCTGTTTAAACTGTGGTATCCTGGCTTTGGCATCCACTGCCTGAGTGGGAGTTGCAACTCTGCCCTCATCTAGCAACATGACATAGGAAGCCTTAGCTCTTTATTTGTAGACAAAGACTAATGATTTCTACTTACTGGTATTTTTAAATTTTATTATTTTTTGTGTGTATACCGTCAAATCGGATCTGACTGGTACAGGAGGAGATTGTCCCTCCTTCTCCAGCAGAGCATCTGGTGGGTTTGAACCATGAATCTCTGGGATTGCAATGTAGCTTCTTGCCACCAGGCCACCAGAGCTCAACTACTTTCCAGTATTAAGTGGAACTATGTGAAATGTCTTATATGTAGTGGTATCTCAGAAGAGGTAATTAGTATTGTTAGGTGTCCATTTGGCTCTGACTCATAGCACCCTTATGTACAACAGAACAAAACAGGCCCAGTTCTGTACCATCCTCACAATCTCTTCTGTATTTAAATCCATTGATCATGTCACTGTGCCAGTCCATCTCATTGAGGGTCTTCTCTTTCTCAGACTGTGTACTTTTCCAAGCATCATGTTCTTTCCAGAGACTGGCCTCTCCTGATAACATGCCCAAAGTATTGAGAATAGGTATGCGTATGAGGAACAGTGTCTGCACTTCTTCTAAAACAGATTTAGTTGTTCTTTGGAAGTTTAGTATTCTTCACCAGCACCACAAGTCAGAGGTGCCAGTTCTTCTTCAGTCTTCCTTATTCTTTGTCCAACTTTCACATGCCAGTGGGGCAGTTGGGCTGGAACAGTACATAGATAGGGAACTGCCAGAAGTTCAAGCGGGATTTAGAAGAGGCAGTGGCACCGGGGATAGCCATCATTGCTGATGTCAGATGGATCCTGGCTGAAAGTTGAGAATGCCTGAAGAATGTCTATTTGTGCTCTATTGACTATGCAGAAGCATTTGACTGTATGGATCATAAGAAGTTGTGGCTGACATGAAGAAGAGAGTCTCAGAGCACTTAATTGTGCTCGTGCAAAACCTATACCTGGACCAGGAGGCTATTGCGCAAACCGAGCAGGGAAATACTGCACGGTTTAAAATTGAGAAGGGAACACATCAGGGTTGTATTTTCTCTCCGTACCTATTCAGTCTGTATGCTGAGTAAGTTATCCAAGAAGCTGATCTATGAAGCGGAGTGTGGCGTAAGGTTGACAGAAGAATTGATGTCTTTGAGTTGTGTTTTGGAGAAGAGCACAGAATATCTCTTGGACTGCCAAAAGAACAAATATGTCTTAGAGAGGGTGCATGTGGAGTGCTTTGGAGGCTAGAATGATAAAGCTTTGTCTCACATACTTTGGGCATGTTGCTAGGAAAGACTGTTCCTTGGAGACGGACATAATACTTGGAAGTGTGGAGGGTCGATGAGGAAGAGGAAGGCCCTCAACTAGGTGAACTAACATGTTGATTGTCGCAATGGGCTCTAGTATGTCAAGAAGTGTGAAGATGGCACAGGTTAGGATGGGGTTCATAGAGTCACTATGAGTCATACTCAACCCAACAGCACCTAATAACCTGGAACAATTGAAGTACCATGGCTTGAGGCAGGGACACCTTAATCTTTAAAGTAACATCCTTGCTCTTGAGCACTTTAAAGGGAACTTTGTAGGTAGTTAATTTACTGCTTTATTTCATAACCGCTTCTTGGCTGATATAATCACTGCTGCCTTTGGACTAGGCCATATGCTATGCTCTGGGGATATAGAGGTAATTAAATTTGGTCCTTTCTCTAGGGGCTTAGTCTGACTGAAGAATATAGTAACTCCAGGATGAGGCAGAAGCAGCCTAGGCCTCTAAGACTCATAAAAGTTTGTCAGGAAAGATTGTGGAACAGTGGTTTCTTTTCTGTGGAGTTGCTGCTGAAGCTTCCTTGAGGAATGGCTTTCAAGCTGGGTGGGGAGAGAACTGTAGGATGGAAGAAGATTTCAAGTAGCTGGAGCTTTTAAGTGCCTAAGTATGACAGAGACCATGAATGCCAGAGTGAAGAGTTGGACTCCACCTCTATCACTTCTAGGTTCTGGAAGACGAAGCCCGGGAGCAGGGCCGAGGCATCCATGTAATCGTGCTTAACCAGGCAACGGTGAGATTATAATCATTGGGAACTCTTGCTCTTCTTGCTGGTGACACCAGTTTATAAGAGGTATATTCCCTGCCAGGGCCATGTGATGGCAAAGCGTGTTTTTGATACATACTCTCCTCACGAGGATGAAGCCATGGTGCTGTTCCTCAACATGGTGGCTCCCGGTCGAGTCCTCATCTGTACAGTCAAGGTCAGTGACTGCCCTGGCACCATTCATTTGCTTTCCACTCCGGCTCTCAAAGCATTGATTTTTATGTCCCTCATATAAACCTGGTGGCACAGCGTGTAACATGCTGGTTGGGTTGCTAACTGAAAAGTTAGCAGTTTGATGTTGTAAGTCACTCTGGAGGCAGAAAATAGTTTCCTTCTGTGAGAATTTACAGCCTCAGAGACCTAGGTTCACCATGTGTGGAAATTGACTTGACGGCATTGACTTTGGTTTTAATGTGGCACACAAGGGAGAGCTGCTAGAGGAAGCTGATTGAGAGTCAGGTTCTAATCTAAACCTTCTACCTTTTATTAATTCTGCAAATAGTTGTTGAGCACTTACTATATGCCAGGCGCTTTTTTGGTTGCTAAGGATGCGATGGTAAACAAGACAGTCCTTACTCTCATGGAGCTTACGTTCCAGCTAACAAAGCGAGACAGTGGGATGTCAGCCAGTGGTAACTTACATGAAGAAGAAAACAATAAGACAAGGAAGATGCACTCTTAGAAAATACACACCTTCTAAGGACATAGCATGTCTAATAGAAATATGGAAGGAGTTTGAAAGGTAGTGGAAAGAATGCTAAGTACATGACACGTGTGGTCAGTAGGTATTTTGTATGCTAGAGGAACAACATACAAAAATTATTGGAGCTAGAGCAGAGAAGCAGAAGAGTGGTAGAGAAAGAGGTCAGAGAAGTAGCAGATCATAGAACAGAGTATATAGATCATGTGGGATCAAAGTAAGGATTTATTAACTGAAGAACTTTAGATGGTTCCCTGAATCAGCCTTTGTTTTCATCTGTGAAACTATAACAAACCGCAGAGATTTGTTGAGATAATTTAATAAGCTAGTTTAATGTAAAGGTTTTACGTGTTTGATATGTATTTGATGCTCTATGGGGCTACGTTTCCTGGAACCAAAACCAGGGGGCACAAAACCCAAAGCCGTCCATGTTGACTCTCTTCTCTGGACCCCAGGATGAAGGCTCCTTTCACCTCAAGGACACAGCCAAGGCTCTGCTAAGGAGTCTGGGCAGTCAGGCTGGCCCTGCCCTGGGCTGGAGAGACACCTGGGCCTTCGTGGGACGAAAAGGAGGTGCTGACACCATAGGCCATCCACTCTGTAGCATCAAGAACCCGGGAGCAACAGCACTTCAGGAGATGTGATGGGGTGGTGGGCAAGTTAGGGTGAGAGGGATGAACATGGGCAGGGAGATGGGCAGAGACCCCAGAATGAGTCTGAAGCCTCCATTGCCCCTCATTTGTACTTGGCCCAGGTCCTGTTCTTGGGGAGAAACATTCTAAATCACCTGCCCTTTCATCCTGGGGAGACCCAGTCCTACTGAAGACCGATGTACCACTCAGCTCAGCTGAAGGTGAGGTTAAGTGGCAAATAAGCTCTGGGAAGTGCCTCATCTGGTGATCAACATGTAGGCACAAACCTGCCCTGACTTACCTGGAGAATTTAGTCAGTCGTATGCTCCTCATGGGGTTTTATCTCCCTGGCTGTGTGCCCTAGGACTTTCCAAACCACATTGGCTTTGTGCCCAGTCCTATTTTCCACATTCCTCTCTCAGAGGCAGAATGCCACTGGGCAGACACAGAGTTGAACCGTCGACGGCGTCGCTTCTGCAGCAAAGTTGAGGGTTATGGGAGTGTGTGCAGCTGCAAAGACCCCACGCCCATCGAATTCAGTCCTGATCCGGTAAGCAGGGCCTTAGCATGGCTGGGACTTCTTCCCAGCTGGTAGGGGGCTAAGGGAAGATACAGTTTGGGGTTCCCCCACCCTAGCCTGAGGGACCCTGAATGAGGGTGGGAGATTGAGGAAGGGTTTGGTGTGTGAACACAAATCCAGAATTTAGTGGTGAGTCAAGTGTGTGGTGAGACCAGGACAGGAAAGACCTTCTCCCCCTTCACTGGCTATCGTAGAATTTAGGAACAGATACCTACGTCTTCTTAACTCTTCCCCTTAGAGAACTGTTCCCTAGTTGAGATTGCCAGTTTGGGGAAAAAATGAGGCAAAGAACTAAAAGCTGTTTCTCCTTAGCTCCCAGACAACAAAGTCCTCAATGTACCTGTGGCTGTCATTGCAGGGAACCGACCCAATTACCTATACAGGTAATCCTGGGGAGTGGGCTTTCCCTCTCAACAGAAATTGATTTGCAGGGGAAACGCCAGGCTCATGTGTCTATAGGAGAAACTCTTGATGGGTGAAAAAGCACCATGTGCTCAGTCCATTCACCTGTGTGGGTTCATGTGGGAGTCTAGGCCCATCTCTTAGCTCAGCTGAGCTCTGAGTAGGGAGGACAAAGATATGCTAACCCATTTCTGTGATCCCTTAGGATGCTGCGCTCTCTACTCTCCGCCCAGGGAGTATCTCCCCAGATGATAACAGTTTTCATCGATGGTTACTATGAGGTGAGCTGTGGCTTGGGCTGTTCATACTTACAGGGCTGTGGGTACCAAACAACAATTATCTCTGAAATCTGGCTCTGAGATGCGAAGGGCTTGTGTGTCGGGGTCCACAGGGGTGGGCAGAGGGAAGTTGCCCTTAGGGGATAACTGTTCCTTCTCCCAGGAACCAATGGATGTCGTGGCACTGTTTGGTCTGAGGGGCATCCAGCATACTCCCATCAGCATCAAGAATGCCCGTGTATCTCAGGTACTGCTAGGCAAGGATGGAAAGGGCAGAAACCTGGCCCTGTCCTTCACTCTAAAGCTGTTATGCTGTATTTCTGCACCCTCTCCAGCACTACAAGGCCAGCCTCACTGCCACTTTCAACCTGTTTCCAGTGAGTAATAAGGACAGAACTCCTGAGCCTGGGGAGGGCAGATATGGGTACAAGGTCTGGTCCTGCTGTATAGCAAGATTTTCCCCCTCTCTGGGCTTCACCTTCCTGATCTGGAAAATGAGGGCATTGCTTCCTAAGAAGTGGGATAAGGTAGGGGAGATCAAGGCCTGCAAGAGGGCGCTTAGGATGATACTGTCCTCTCCCCATCAGGAAGCCAAATTTGCTGTGGTTCTGGAAGAGGACTTGGACATTGCTGTAGATTTCTTCAGGTGAGGGAGCTGTAGCTCCTGTAAGTTGCATGGGACTTCCTGGCTTGTTTGGGTCTCCAGGGAAGAAAGTAGTGATGTGTTCTGGAGAGTTTCTGGAGGAAACAAGCTCCAAAGTGGGGAGAAAACCTGGGCAGAGGTAGGATGGCAGGTGTTAGGGCTACAGCAGAGAGCAGAAGAAGGTGACGGAGACAGTAGAATCTGAAGAAAAGGAGGAATGGCTGCTCAGTCCCAACTCTAACTCTTCCACCATCACTGTGTGACTTGGTTAACCTTGCCTTTGTCAGCTTCTTAAGCCAATCCATCCACCTGCTGGAGGAGGATAACAGCCTGTATTGCATCTCAGCCTGGAATGACCAGGTAGGCTGGATGGCCAGTGGTCAGTTGAGACACTTGTAGATTCTTCACCCTACTGCTTCCCACCATGACCTTCTGTCCCCAGGGATATGAACACACGGCTGAAGACCCAGCACTGTTGTACCGAGTGGAGACCATGCCTGGATTGGGCTGGGTACTCAGGAAATCCTTGTATAAAGAGGAACTTGAACCTAAGTGGCCCACACCAGAAAAGGTACTCTGTCAGGGGAGGGTGAATGGGTTGGGTTACCCTACCAGACCTAAACCTTCAACCTTCATGATCATCCATTCCCTTCAGCTCTGGGACTGGGACATGTGGATGCGGATGCCTGAACAGCGCCGGGGCCGAGAGTGCATCATCCCTGATGTTTCCCGATCTTACCACTTTGGCATTGTTGGCCTCAATATGAATGGCTACTTCCATGTGAGTGAGAAGCAGGGAGTTGGAGAGAGGAATGCAGTAGCGTATAGTGGTCAAGAGCATTGATTCGGCACAATCTCGGTTCTGCTATTTACTAGCCATGTAACCTGTAAAATTAAGATAAAAATAATACCCATCTCATAAGGTTGTGAGAGTAAATAAGTGGGAAAAGAACAATAACAAACCATATGTGCAGTGGATTATTCACTTTTTTTTTTTAAATTACTACTTTGAGCACTAAACTCTGGGTATGGGGAGAGCCTTTCTGATGCCACGTATTTCTCTATCCTTGTAAACTTTACCCTTTTCACTATTTGAGAGTGAGAGTCCTTCTGGGAGCTCGGTCCTAAGCCTCAGCCTAAGGTAGACTCCTATACCCTCATACCCAACTTGGCTGTCTAGAGGACCAGCCCTCTAGTAAAGCAAAAGAGACCCTATCCAAAGGAATCTCCTAGAAGCCACAAAAGCCCTCAGAGGTCAGCTAATACACAACACCAGTTCATCTTCCAGAAAGACTTTCGCCTGATGCCGTCTCACTGCCGACATCACAGTTTCTTCTCTCACAACCTAGTCTACACATTTGCTCGCCACTCCCAGCATGAACTTTCACTGGTTTCTAGGTGCTGTGATCTATAGAGAGTTAGGGAGTTGCACTGTTAACTGAAAGACTGAGCCTCTGGTGGTTCAAATCCATTAGCAACTCCACAGGAGAAAGATGGGAAATCTCTTTGAGTGCATGGAGAGTCAGCCATGAGTTGGTTCAGACTTGACAGTAATGAGAGTTTGTAGCTAAAGCACCAGGCCCATGAAGAACAGTTAGGGACAGGACTAGCTCAAAAGTCATTGAGCTGCCTTTGTGGGCATGAGCTCTCTGTCAGTAGTGGAGTCCAAATCAAGGCCAGTGAGAGCTGCTAAGGATGTTGCAAAGAGGATGGGAAAGATGGAAGAATTAGGAGGTCTTTATGGGTCTAAGAGCCATCCGTGGGCCTTGTAGACAGGTAAGTGAATGGGTGGGTATAGACTGGACGGTGCAGGATCCTAACTTCATCCTTAAATCCACTCTAGGAAGCCTATTTCAAGAAGCACAAGTTCAACACAGTTCCAGGTGTCCAGCTTAGGAATGTGGACAGGTAGAGTCTGGGAACAGAGTTGGGGGGAAGAATAGTCATAAGCCCTGATGAATCTGGGGCTTGTTCCAGTTCCTCCACGGTCCTTTCCCAGTACTGCTCATGAGATTATACTGAGGGCCTGTTTCCTCCTCTGACCCACTTCCCCTGCAGCTTGAAGAAGGAAGCTTATGAAGTGGAAATTCACAGACTACTCAGGTATGTTATTTTTTATTGTTAGATCTCATAAAAATTCACCCTGACTCATAGGAACCTTGCATACCTTACTCAATCCTGCGCCATCTTCACAATTTCCTGTTCTCAGACTCATTGTTCTAGTCACAGTATCAGTCCATTTCCTTGAGGATCTTTCTCTCCTCTGACCTTCACATTTAAAAGTATGATTACATTTTATAGGAACTGACCCCTTCTGGCAACATGCTCAAAATATGTGGGATGAAGTCTCACTATCCTTGCCTTTAAGGAGCACTTGGTTGCACTTCTAACACAGATTTCTTTGGGTTTTTTTGCACATGCATTACTGAGTATAGAATATTAGTATGGTCTTTGCAATTACTTACACTGTGCATCAGAGAGCTGGGCAGTGACTAAGGAAGACAGAAGAATTGATGCCTTTGAGTTGTGTTGCTGGAGAAGAGTCTTGAACATACCATGAAATACCAAGAAAACAAATAGGTCTGTCTTGGAGAGCATGAAACCAAGTTTCTCCTTGGAGGCTAGGATTTTAAAGCTCCATCCCACATACTTTGGGCATGTGGCCAGGAGGGACCAATCCTTGGGGAAGGACATCATGGTCGGAATGATGGAGGGACAATGCAGGAGATAAAGACCCCAGTGAGATGGATTGCTACAGTAACTGGGGCAATAGAGGTAGGTGTGTCAGAGTCAGAGAGACTGGCTCAGGACAGGGCAGGCTTCAGAGCTGCTTTACACAGAGTTGCTATGAGTCGCAGGCATCTCAACAGCACATAACAACAGCAACGTAATCAGTACCATTCGTCAACACCACAATTCATTTCTTCTTAGATCTTCGTTATTCATTGTCTGATTTTCACTTGTATATGAAACAATTGAAAATACCATGTCAGACACACTTTAGTCTTTGAACTAATATTCTTGCTTTTTAGCACTTTAAAGAGGCTAACTATGGCCATGGCAATGGGTATGTGGTAGGGAATGAGGAGGTATGAGATACTGAGGTTCTTGAATCCATAATTTGTGGAGTCTAGTGCAGAATGAAAATTCAGTCTCCCTTGAATCTCAAGGTGGCAGCAATAAAGCATTAAATGAAGCATGGGGCCCTATTCTTCATGACCATGCCTTATTCTGACCTGACATTTCCCCATCCCTGTCCCCTGCAGTGAGGCTGAGATCCTGGATCACAGCAAAAACCCTTGTGAAGACTCTTTCTTGCCAGATACAGAAGGCCACACCTATGTGGCCTTTATCCAAATGGAGAAGGATGATGACTTCACCACCTGGACCCAGCTTGCCAAGGTGCCCTAACACAGACTACTAAGAAGCTCGGCTACACTTTCTGACCCTAAATAATCAAAACTCAACCGATTGCTGTTGAGTTGGTCTCATAGCTGACCCTCCAGTAAGTTTTAGGAAGCTGTAAATCACACGGGAACTGCTGGTGGATTCAAGCCACAAGGGAGATGTTAGCTCTGGGTTAGCAGCACAACTCCCTATGGACGACACTAGAATTCCTTGCCTGTAAATACTGAGAGAGACTATTCTGTAATCTTCCTCAGTCTGTTTCTCTTCATAACCTCAGAAGCTTTCCTCCCTACCCTACTCCCAACAACTCATTCTTGCAAATTTCTATTCCAGAAGAAGATGCTGTCTTGGAAATTGAGGAGGTTGCTAAGGAGGGGTAGGGGCTAGGCCATAGTGTCTTCAATGCCTCTTCCTTGCAGTTCTCTCACCTGTACCTTCTTTTCCCATCCCTAGTGCCTCCATATCTGGGACCTAGATGTGCGGGGCAACCACCAGGGACTGTGGAGGTTATTTCGGAAGAAGAACCACTTCCTTGTGGTGGGAGTCCCAGCCTCCCCCTACTCGTGAGTGATGTATTCCTGCCCTACTTAATGGGAACGGTGTGAGGATGTAGATGATAATCTCTAATATATTCTCATATTCACAGAGTGAAGAAACCACCATCAGTCACCCCCATATTCCTGGAGCCACCCCCAAAGGAAGAGGGGGCCCCAGGAGCTGCAGAGCAAACATGAGACCTCC
>NW_006399993.1:1111775-1120614 GCF_000299155.1 Elephantulus edwardii
CAGGCCTGGCTCAGAATTTAACCTATTTATTGACTGCCCCAGAGACTAAAGAGATGGGCCAAAACCTGGGGGGCCTTGATTTCTTTCCGAGCTGAGGTGCTGCCCTGAGGGCAGGGCTGGCTCTTACTCAGGAAACTGCTGTGCCCAACCCATGGACAAGCCCAGCTGGGGCCCACATCTGACCCAGACCTTGGAGACCCTCAAACACTGGATCAGGGTTCTTCTCAGCCTCTTTGTCCAGGTTTCCAAAGCTGAAGAATGTGGTCATTGATTAAAAAAGGAGAAAACCTCTGTGAGTGTGTCTTGTGAGTAATATGTGTGAAAGAGAAAGAAAATAACCACAATGACTGTCCTTCACAGATTTTAGTTTCCCCTTGAGGCCATTTTGACCACCAGGGGATGCCCAAGCTCCACCCTAGGACAGCCTGGCTCTAGCCCCACCTTATTTGTGGTTGAGCTTGGAGTAGCCATCCCACACCCTTTCCCTAATGTTTAACCACCAGATTTGGCTCTTGCTTAACATGTTTGTACCAGGCACCTGCTCTCAGAGATGGAGCGGCAAAGAAGAAAAAGAGATTTGACAGTTGAGGAAGGGCAAAGCAAGAGAGCATATTGGAGGTGGGAAAGAAGTAGATGAGACAAGAGTTGGCTGGATCTGGAGACATACAAGCAGAGAATGATGTCTCTGGTCCTTAAAAGCCAGTTGCTTTCAAGTCCGTTCCCAACTCTGAGGTGCTTTGTAGGACTGAGTAAAACTGTCACAGAGTTGTCAGATCTGTAATCTTTTTATAGAAGCCACATCTACAGATATGGTAGGTTTGAATTGCTGACTTTTAAATTAGCAGCCAAGTGTTTTAACCACTGAGCCACAGGCACTCATTCAGTTTCTTTTCAAGCACTTTTAAATGCAGAATTCCGTGTCTGGGAATTTTTCTGGAAATAAGGTCCATAGTTTTTCATCACCTTCTTACACTCACACTCAGTAACCCCAAAGTAAATAGGAAGATCTGAGTTAGAAAGGATTAGGTAAAATAGATATCCTAAGGCAAGCAAACAACAACTTGTTGCTGTTGGGTCAGAACAACTCATAACTGACCCTCCTGCAGGTTTCCGAGGCTGTATATTGTCTGTCTTTGTCCTGAATCACTAGTCAGGTGTGGTCATTGGGGTAGCAGTGAAACTTCTTGTGAACTATGCCATCAAGTTCTGTAAAAGACTTAGAATGAAGAGGATAGACCATCCCTTGAGAAAGGAGTGCTTGCCAAGCCCTGCCTGGTAGAGTGGGCCAGCTGAACTCGCTCCATAAAACTGTGATTCAGGAGATAGGAACTGACTGGAACTGTTACCCTTTAACTGCTTGCCTGTATCCACAGGTGCCTGGAACTCAACTCAGCAGCGGCAAGGGTGGTACGTAGTCTGGACCTTGACGCCTTCAGTGTTTGCCAGAGCTAGAGATAGTGCACAAACAGCCAGATCAAGCAATTAGCACATGAGGTAGAGTCCCTCCCTCAGCAAACAAATCTACCACGTCCACGAAGCACCTGGGGGAGGGTCAGTGTGCTAGTGAAGATGAGGTGAGCTGGTCATTCTCTCTGCCTAGCCCTTCAGCAGGTTTCTGGTGGGCCTCACAGACTGATTACATGTACTCAGGCACTGATCAGTCTCTCTTTTTGAACACCACAAAGATCATAGTTCTGGGCCGCCCTCAAAAAGCCCTGGGGTGTGGAATCAAGGGAAAAAGTGGAGGGTGGCTTGCTGGTAGCAAGCAACGTGTCTTCCAGCTATAGCTTCCTTAGTGCTTCTGCTCCTTCAGCAGCAGTCGGGTCAGTGTTTGGGATCTTCAGGCCAAGTGCCCTTTCAAGTGGAGCTGTCAGATGGAACCACACCATCCTGTGAGTTAAACAGCATGGGTCCACATTCATCCAGGCTCAGCTCTTCACGGAAGTTTGTGTGACCTGGGCAAGACCTTTGGCCTTTCTTGGCTTCAGTGTCTTAATCTGGAGCATAGAGTCTCAAAACTCGTTTCCAACTGAGTTTCCAAAGCTGTGATTCACATAGGAGGATACTGTCTGTCCTTCTCCCAAGGAGCCACAAGTGGATGCAAAACCACCAGAGAACCTCTGGGTTAACAGCACAACTTACAGTCTAGGATCTCCTTGGAACATGGGCCAGTGATACCAAATAAGAAATCAGGACTGCAAAGCAATAGGCAAGGCAAGACCAAGAACACGTTATTTTCTCTCAGGGAGTTCCAAAGCAGAGAGGTTTGGAACTTTTGTTTTGAGTGAAGTGGGCTAACCAGACCTTGTGATAGCAGCTCTGGAAGGGCTTCCCAGAAGTTAAGGTGCGATTCTCATTTCCCTGATCTCTCCTCCCTTACTTGGGCACACACTTATTATTTTCATAGCTTTCCAGTCTACTGCCCCTGCCCTAGACTCAGTCAAAGTCCTCCCACTTTATAAGAAGGTAAGACTGCCCAGCCCCCACCTGCAGTGCCCTTGAGACTGTTCTTTTTAGTCTGTCTCCCAGGCTTGAGACTCAAATATAGGGGGAAGTGGGTACCCGTCCTTTTGGTGCCTTTGTAGAGCTCTTCTGAGTAACCAGAACTACAGGGATCTGAGGTTGGTTCAGACAAGGCAGATTTCTCTCCCCAAAGACACACCAAAAAAAGTCCAAATAGAAATATTTTAATTGGCTTGTAAATTTTGAAGTTCTTCCACACATTCACCGAAATAGCTCACCTGATTTTATATATGTCCACATTACATACACCTTTTTCTCATCTCCCAATGGAGTATTGGGATCACCAAGAGGTCCCCATTGCCTAAGGAGGTATTCAGAGTTCAAGGAAAAGTCTAGGAGAATGGGCAGGAGAACTGGCTACCTTACAGTTTTGGAAGATATGGGCACAATCCCACGAGTACATATAACCTGAAAGGGATGGTCCCTATTTGGTTCAAATTCCAGAGCAGCAAGGCTGGGTGCACCCTAGCCCAGGTAATAGTGCTCTATCCTTGGCATTATCAGGGTGTCTCTTTCCAGTCCTTATGTGGCAGCAGCAGTGATGGAGGCAGAAATAAACTCATTTCAGATTGCAATACAGATACATGGACACAATCATGGCAGCCAGCTGATAAGAGAACAGGGAGAGATGAAGGGACAAGATCAGGTGGTTAGATCCTGAAGCTTTAATTGCCTGCCCCCCAGACACCCCTCCTTCATGGACCTCTGTTAGGAGTCTCTTAGGCTTTAAGGATGAGAGTCAAACAACCTTCAGCCTCTTACCTCCAGGGCCCCAATTCCAGCTGCTACGCCACCCACAGTGGCTGCATTGGTCCTGATGTCATGAAGAAGCTGCTTGAAGCAACCCTTAAGAGAGAGAACAGCATTTACAGTCAGCTATTTTCCAACTGCCTCCAGTACTCAAGACCAGAAAAAGAAACCTCCCACCCTTCCATCGACACCTGCACTTCGTATTTCTCAGCATCCATCTTGCTACAGGGTTCACTGACTGTGTGGTTGCAGCAGGGTGGAGGAAAGGCATGGTTTTCCTTAAAATAGGGAGAGTCTTCAAAATCTGTATAGTTGTTGAAGCCACAGCATTTGAGCTAGAGAGAAGAGAAGGGAGTCAGTAGGGCCTTGCTTCCTCTCTATCCCCCAAAACTCCCCCAACCCATCTTACGTTTTCCATTGTGATATTCCACACTTGGGAGAAGTCTTTCTGCTGACCATAGTCTTTCTTGATGGCAGGTACTACCACTGCTGTCAGGAAGTTCTCAGCCTGTGGGGGGCCAGCGAGTGTTTAGGGGCTGACGGCAAAGGTGAAGGTGGCCATTCATAGGCCACGACCACTCAGAGTTTTGCCTAATCTGCCTCCCTTGCCCCATCCCGGCTCCTCACCATTGCGGTGTACACCAAAGCGACCACAGCAGCAGCAACTTCAGCAATGAAGATGATGAGGAGGATGGAGAAGAACTGAGTGCGGAACAGGAGATCAAGATTAGGGAAGACAGTTCCTTGTGCTTCTCTTGCCCTAGCCCACCCGGTAAAAATGAGGCAGGGGCCCCCTTTGCTGAGGGTTCAGGCATTCAGAGTGAGGTTTGGAGATCCCCAGGGTCGGTCTGGTGTTAAGAGTCGGGGCCCTGGGCCTTCGTCATGGGTCCGAGGAGCTGGGTCTGACACACCATCATGAGAGCACACTTGTTCTCGCTTTGAGCACCATAGCAGCCCAGGAAACCAAGGGCAAGGAGCACAGCACCAGCTGCGATGAGGAAGTAGCCCACGTTGACAAACTGCACAGCACTGGACGACATCGGCCCGAAGATCTTCAGGAAGGATGGCCCATCCACCGATACCCAGATGCCCACAGCCAGCAGGGCCGCACCAGACAGCTGAGGACAGAGAGGACAGGCATGTCTTGAAATAGTGGAAGACAGCTCACTACTATACAACTGAGACAGGGAGCTGGGAACCTAGAAATCTCACCCTTTATTGGCTAATAAGTTCAGAAACTCACCCTTCAGGAATTGGAACTTCTAAAACTAGAAAAGATGAAAGCTGGGATACCTTATAGTCAGTACCAGGCTGCATACCTGGACAGTTAGAAATGGGATCAGGGTTTCTAGAAATGTCCATAATGGTGAAGGGAGAGGCAAGACTCTTTCTCACTCTTGTCTGGTTCCTGCTACAGGTAGGTGAGGAACCAGTCTGCTTCCTTTTCTAGCACTATGTGTGTCTGGAACACCTCTGTCCTGCAATAAGCAGAAACAAAGCAGGGAGGAAGAGGGTGTGACATTAAGCAGGCCAACAGTCACCATAGCAATAAAGGCGGGGCTGAGGCTTACACCTGCTCCTAACCTTGGATGGTGCACTTGAGGAGAAGAGACTTCCATTCTGAGACCGATTTGGCTCCCTGCTTGCCCCTCCTCATCCAGTCTAGACGTCTCCTTACCACACAAAGGAAACCGATGTACCAGTGGGAGTATAGCCAGAGCTACTCTTAGAGACTCTCCTCTAAAATCCCAAACTTCAGAAAGGATCTGTATCCCGGACAGGGAAGTTACAGTCCAGCTCACACAGATCTGGGAGTGAAAACTTGCTGAGTTTTGGTGGACTGATAAAACTCACATTATCTTAGTACCCAGATCCCACTTCCTAGCTACAGAAACTGAGGCTGAAACCAAGAATGAGGTGGCAAATTGTGGCTGGGTTTGTTTGCCTAAGAACAGAAATCTGGGCTTCCAGCCTACAGGGTCAGATTACAAGGAGCCTGCAGCCTGCGTTATCCTGCTCTGCCTAGGCAACAGGGGCCAGAAATCAAAACCGGATTTGCCTGTAACTCCCTCAGGCCAGAACCCCTGTTTTACAACTCCTAGAATCCGATTGTCTCCTCCAGATACATGGATAAATGCTGACTCCTCCAGACCCCCAAAACTACCATTGAGTCTGAACCAATTTATAGCTGAGCCTCCAGTAGGTTTTCAGGAGGCTGTAAATCGCACGAGAAAGATGATTGCCCAATTTTCTCCCAAGGAGCTGCTGATGAATTAAAACCACCAGACAAACATCACCTTTGGGTTAGCAACTAAAAGTCTTAGGGACTGCACCACCAAAGCTACCTGCTAGTTCCTAGAAGTCAAAGGAAACACAAATCACGTCAGGATCTAATTACTATAGGTCAATTTCTCAATCATCTACATTCCAGTGTCTCCACTTCCTTAACATCCACTCTAATCCATTCTAGGGGGAGTTCTGGCGGTCAGTAGGTAAGGAGTTACATTGCCAACCCAAAATCAGAAAGTTCAAATCCACCAACTAATCCCTGGGAGAAAGGTAGCAATCTCCACCACTCCTACAATCTCCTTCACCTTCTGAAAATGCACTAGATGGTCAGTTATGAGTAGGTTCCAACTGAACAGCACATAACAATCCATCCTAATGTGCCTCTCAGGTCTCTGGTGACAATCTGTGTCTCGTGGACATCTCAGGGCCTAGCTTCCTTAACCTCGCTGATAGTTTGCTTGCCTGCCTTTTCTCTTAGTGCTCCTTCTCCATTTCTGTCATGGTAAATATTCTTCTACACCTTCCTTCTATGGACTTCCTTGGAGTCCATTTTCCTTGAGTATTCCTGTATGTGCTTTCAAGAACCATCTCTGTTGTACATGACTCTCGAATAGCTGTGTCCCGCTCAAACTTGACTCTGCTGTGTGCACAAGTGCCTTGGGGAGAACCTCTAGATGTTCATGCCAGAGATATGGGCATCACCTCCAAGACCTCTGTCTCCCTTGTCCACTCTGTCACCATCTCAGAGCTCAGCAGTCCATCTGAGAGCTTTGTCCTGTTCTCCCAATCCCCAAGGTTCACGCCTCATTACTCAGCTTCCTCAAACATGCTCTATACAATCTGTTTGTGGTTTTCTGAGATTTTTGTTTTGTTGGCCTTTATGCATATTTTACAATCTACATCTCCACCCATCTAGTACAAATTTCTAGCCTTAGCTATTTCCTCCAGGAAGTCTTCTCAAACCAAGCTATGTTCAAGGCCATCTTATGGGTTCCTATAGTTCCAGTAAAGAGTCCTGGAGTAGAGGGTGGAGTAATGGGTGAATGTCTGACTGCTAACCTAAAGGTCAGTGGTTGGAATTTACCAGTCATCCTGCGGGAGAAAGATGAAATCTATTCTCATATAAATTTACAGCCTTGGAAATTACAGGGCAGTTCTACTCTGTCCTATAGAGTTGCTAGGAGTTGTAAATGACTTCACAGCATTGGATATTATTCCTGGGCTAAGTCGTGACATATATGTGCCCTGCTAGGGCAGAGAAAGACCTTATTTATCTGCAACTATAGAATGCAGCACAGAATGCTAGGGAATAAATATTTATGAAATTATTAAGGACTGCTTGAGGTTGACCCCCTTCTCTGTTTCAGGATCTTTGATATTACTGGGCCCTCTCTCAGTCAGCTTCCCAGCATTCGGAAGCCACTTAATTCTCTTCCACACTAAATGACTTTAGGCAAACTCTTTCCCCTCTCTCTCTATTCCCTTCCTTAATAGTCTACTCTCTCCTGGAAGGAAACAGATTTTCCCTAAGCCTCCTACCCCTCCATGGGCAATACCTCAGCAATTATTGGATCAGGACTCAGTAACTGCTGGATTGCCTATATCTTACTTACTACTTACTGGGGAAAAGTTTCAGGAACAGAGTCTGTGCAGAAGTCTCCTATACCCTCTGCTCAGGTTGTGACCCATTCCTCTAGGACCCCTAAAGAGCCATCAACCCCAATACTTACAAAAATAATCAGGTTGAAGAGAATCATCATGGTCTTGAGGAAACTGAAGCACTTCATGGTGGCTCCTAAGAAGCAGATGTAATATGGGAGTTTGAGGCTTCTTCCCCTACTCCCCACAGCCTGGATTGTCCCTAGCATCTGGATCCTGATATGCCAGGCTCCAACTTTCTGAACCCATATTTTATTAAGCTTCCTGCACTTAAGACTCTGACATTTTAGGACTTCCTTTGACCCTCATACTGAACCACTTACATCTCTACACGACCCAAGTCCTCTGTCAGCACCTGACGTTCTGAGATCCTAACATGCCAGGTCCTTGAACAGATGCCTCAAGCCTAACTCCTGAGACTCTAAGTTCCTGCATGCCCTTCCCTAACACCTGTATATACCCTTGGGCTTTCTCCAATTCTAATTCTAGGGCCTTTTAAGGCTCATCCCTATGGCCCCTTCCAGCTTCCCAAATATATTTCCAGGTTGATTTATCTTTATAGGGTAATCCTTATTCTATGCCATCACCTGTTTAGGGATCTTGGCAGCTCAGGGTCTGGAAGATGGACCAAACAGCTCCGGAAAGGACAAACAGCTCCAGTGAACAGCCGCTGAGTGGGCAGGCGGTAGGCAGGCTGCCTCACACACACCACTGCTCACCTGCAAGCTGGGCAGGCGCTTTAAAGGCCTCCTTCTGCCCGCCTGCCTGCCCCACCCGCAGCCAGTTGGCCTCCTCTTGCCCCTGCTGCCCCCTGCTGCCTGGAGATGCGTACCCATAGCCACAACAGCAGCTGGCCTCCGCCTGGCAGCGCCAACCATAGCAATGCCACTCCTCGTCTTTGGAATAGGGACGTCTAAGAATGGAGCAAGTGAACTCCAGATCTCCTGGGTGCCCTTCACCACAATAGTGCATGTAGACATCTTATCTTTACATCTGCTAATATATTCATACATACTCTATTCATACATAAGCACACATCTGCCCAAACTGTCATCCATATCAGATACAAACTTAAACACCTACTAGGGAGCTTTGGTGGCCTAGTAGTAAAAATTTTTTCTTTAGTACTGAAGGCTCAAGGTTCAAATCCAGCAGTTGCTCTGAGGGAGAAAGATGGGCAATTTCTTTCTGTGCAATTCATTTATTGCCTCTGAAAACCCTCTGGAAGGTCAGCTCTGGGTCAGTTCTGACTCAACGGTAAACAACAACAAAACGGACAATGTCCGTGAATAGGGAACTCTGGTGGTCTAGTGGGGAAGAGTTGCACTGCCGACCCAAAGAAATGTGGTTCAAATCCACTAGCTGATGAAGAAAGATGGACAATCTCTGATATCACTGTGTGATTTACAGCCTTTGAAAATCCACTGGAGGGTCTGCTGTGAGTTGTTTCCAAACTTGATGGTACAGTACAACAACAGTGTGAGTGCACACACACTCAAACACATACACATTGGACTTCTTATGAATTGATTCTTGGCAATAAAGTAACAGTACAAAAAAAAAAAAGTAACAGTACATTCTCTCTTTTACCTCCCCAATTTCTCTCTCTCTCTCTCTC
>NW_006399993.1:1120714-1138587 GCF_000299155.1 Elephantulus edwardii
TCTCTCTCTCTCTCTCTCACACACACACACACACACACACAAACACATAAACACACACACTCAGTTTCAAGAGAAAACATAGGTTTTGCAGTCTCTGCTCCATCTTCAAAGTAACAAATACCTCTTAGCCTTATTCTTCCACAAAACTTCAACTTCCTAATTTTTCTCATCCCTTTATTTCCCTTTCTTCTCTGCCTTCTCATCTTCCCTCTTTCCCTGCTTTTTAATCTTTTACCTATCTACTCCTTCCCTTTTTATCAGCAGGTGGCACTATAGTCTAACAAAGGCAGCAATGCAGTTAAAAAAAAAAAACAACAAACCCCAAAACTTTTATTCCTCCTCTTGCCTGTCCCATTTTCATTCCATCTTTTGGTGTAGAGGTACTAGGAAAGTTCTAACTTTAGAGGCATTCAGATTAGATGATCAAATCCCGGTTCTGTCATTTATTAACTATATAATACTTGGTTTCTTAGACTTGATTTCAAACCTTAATTTCTTGGTTTATGAAACAGAATGAAAATTTAAAATAAGATTTTCTCCACACTCTGGTACACTCTGGACTGCCAAAAAAACAAATAGGTCTGTCTTGTAGAGTGTGTAACCAAGTTTCTCCTTGGAGGCTAGGATTTTAAAGCTCTTTCTCACATAGTTTGGCCATGTGGCCAGGAGGGACCGGTCTGTGGAGAAGAACATCATGCTCGGAAGGGTGGAGGGACGTGCAAGAGAAGAAGACTCTAGGGAAGGGCCGGCGTCGCGTCCCGGCACTTCCTTGCTTCCGCTTTCCGGCCCAGCCAGCGCTCGCGATGACTGCCACGCTCCGTCCCTGCAGGCTGCCCTCTGCTTGGAGAACTTCTCTTCCCAAGTTGTGAAACTTCACAACAAACCAGAGGTGGAAGTCAGGAGTAGCAAAGAGCTCCTGTTGCAACCCGTGAACATTAGCAGGAATGAGAAGGAAAAGGTTCTGATTGAGGGATCCATCAACTCTGTCCGGGTCAGCATCGCTGTGAAACAGGCTGATGAGATTGAGAACATTTTATGCCACAAATTCATGCGTTTCATGATGATGAGAGCAGAGAACTTCTTTATCCTTCGAAGGAAACCAGTGGAGGGGTATGATATCAGTTTTCTGATCACCAACTTCCACACAGAGCAGATGTACAAACACAAGTTGGTGGATTTTGTGATCCACTTCATGGAGGAGATTGACAAGGAGATCAGTGAGATGAAGCTGTCGGTCAATGCCAGGGCGCGCATCGTGGCTGAGGAGTTCCTCAAGAATTTCTAAACCATCTGGCTGGATCTCGTGGCCTTCCCCCTCTGCCTTCCCTGTGTCTCTGCGAAGGTGTCCTGGAACTGTTTCTCGGAGTGACAGCAGCAGGAGCAGGGAGCTGGATTGGGGTGGGCACCAGATATGGGAGGGGGGTGGTATGCTTGCTAGCTGGGCAAGAAAGCAGCAGTGGGCGTGCCCAAGGCCACATGTGCCTGGTCAGGCTGGCTTCTGATGTACAGTCCCCTGGGCTGGGACAGGTTGGTTTGTTGTTTTTGTTTTTTTTAAAGTTCTAAAACTTAAACTCTATGCTTGTAGGAGACTGTAACCTTTTGTTTCAGAGTTTTTTTGTGTTTTGTTTTGTTTGTTTTTTTTTTAAACAAATGACCGTGACTGGTCCAATTGATTGTACCTTATTGGTCGCTGTGGGTCTGGGCAGGCCTGGAGCCAGAAGGCGACTACTGTCCCTCCCTGTGCAGCCCCAGGTTGGGAGGGAGGGTTCAGACTCCACTTCCTCTCCCCTGCCCTCATACTTCCAAGTCTTGCTGGGCTGAGCAGAAGCTGTGAGGACCCTCTGCTAGCTTCCTAAGTTATGTCCAAGGATGACCACCCAGCGCTCTGTGGAGGCAAGGGCTGAGTGAGTGGCCATGGCTCTGTGTAGGAGCTGGGTCTGACAGCCAGGTGGCTCTGCCTTTTCTGTCAGTGTAGTGCCTGTGTTGGAGGTAGAGAGTGAGCCCGTGTCTGTCAGTGTAGTGCCTGTGTTGGAGGTAGAGAGTGAGCCTGCCAGAGCTGGCCGGACCTTTCCTTGCTACGGCCCTCTGCTCCCATGCTCAATGTACCTTTTCTTATCTGCTGAATACCCCTCTCCCCTAATTAAAGTCTCTTCTTGCCCCTTTGGGGCTGAAAAAAAAAAAAGAAGAAGACTCGGGATGAAATGGACTGATACAGTAACTGGGGTAATGGGGGTAGATGTGTCGGAATTAGTGAGACCGGCTCAAGACAAAACAGGCTTCAGAGCTGCTGTACGTAGGGTCACTATGAGTCACAGTCCACTCAATGGCACCTAACAACAACAACAACTGGTACATAATAAGAGAATGATTACAGATTAGGAGTGTCTGAGAAGAGAGAGTCACTGTATGGGGTGAAGGAAGTAAGATTTTGTTTTATTTTATAGTGGGAGAAGGACAGGATAGAGATGAACTAACAACGCTATTTGTGCACAAGTATTTTAAGTGTGTTAGATATCTTAAGCCCTTTTTATCTCCTCTTCGCAACAATTTTATTAGCTAGATTATTTTTTATACTTATTTTAATAATTAAAAAAATGGAAGCGTAGAAAAGTTAAGTAACTTGCCACTATCACAGAACTTGTAAGTGTCAGAGGCAGGATTCAACCACCAGTGGTTATCTGCACTGATGGAGTCTCTAAGGAAACAGGAGAGAGTAGTGTCCCGAAAGAACTAAAGAGGAAGTTAGAGAGGAGCCTGAGGAAGCAGAGAGGCAGAGTCTTAAGAGTAAGGTGACTGAGATATGCAGAGGGAGGAAGCAATAAGTACTCACAATTCAGGGCAAAATTAGGCAGAATCACTGACGCTTCTGCGTCCTACAAGAAAGGAAATGAACTGAAGATTGGCACCGATTGGATCCTCAGGGCATATAAGTGCTTCCAACCACATATGGACTGTCCATGTGGCTTTCTTTTCCATCTCAGGAAGAACTGGGACCAGGTCACATTCATCTAGGCTCCTGGTGTCCAGCACAGATGAAGTTGTCAGTAAACATTTTCTAAATGAGTGAATGATTTAGAATACCAAAAAGAAAACAAAACCACACTGCTGTTAAATAAATTCTGACTTACAGCAAGTCTCCATCAGGATTCCAAGGTTTAAATCTTTATGGGAAGACACTGCCCATCTCTCTCCTGCAGTTCAGCTTATGTGTTTGAATTGCAGATCTTTTCAATTAGCAGCCTAGCATGTAACTTACTATCTTAGCAGGGACCCTGCACAGAATAGCAAGAGTTGAATGTTCCGGGTGGCTGTCCTGAATTCGAACCCCTGACTACTTCAGTGTGACTTGCTTCCTAGCACTTTAGTTTCCTAATATAGAAAATAGTGATGATAGACCCTTTTTGAGGATTGTTGTGAAATTAAATGTAAAGTGTTCAGCATAGTGGTTGGCACGTTTTAGTCTTATTGTTAAGTACTGTCAAGTCGTGTAGAACTCCTAGCAACCCTGTAACAACAGATCTGAACCCTATTCTATCCTGTGTCATCCTTATCATCTCTGACATACTTGAACCCAGTTTGCAGTCACTGTATCAATCCATTTCACTGAAGGTCTTTTACCTGTATAATGTAGGTTGTTGATGAGTCTTTCTCAATCTTGATGCCAAATTCTTTTTCATGAAGTTTAAGTTTTCAAAGGATTTGCTTGGCATACAGATTGAATGAGTATGGAGAAAGAATATAGCCGTGATGAATAGCTTTCTTGATTTTAAATGATGCATTTGTTCCCTTATTCAGTTCTGACAACTGTTTCTTGATCTAGGTATGCTGTGTTGTTGTTAGGTGCCATTCAGTCAAGTATGATTCATAGTGACCCTATGAACAGCAGATCTGAACCCTATCCTATCCTGTGCCATCCTCACAGTCTCTGACATACTTTAGCCCATTGCTGCAGTCACTGGGTCAATCCATGCAGCTGAGGGTCTTTTTCTCTTTTACCATCTCTCCACCAAGCATGATGTCCCTCTGCAAGGAATGACTTCTTCTATCACTATGCCCAAAGTATGTGAGATAAAGCTTTACCATATTTGCCTTCAAGTATCACTCTGACTGCACCTTCTTCAAGACATATTTGTATTTTCTTTGGGCAGCCTATGAGATATTCAGTATTTTTCTCCAACACCACAGTTCAAAGGCATCAGTTCTTCTGTTATCCTTATACATTGTCCATCTCTCAGACACATACTAAGTGACCAAAAAGTACACAGCCTGAGTTAGGCACACCTTAGTCCTCAAATTGACATCATTGCTTCTCAGTAATTAGAAAAAGTCCCTGGCTGCAGACTTTCCCAGTGCAATATGTCTCCTGACTTCCTGACTGTTGGTATCAAGTGCATTAATTGTGGATCCAAGTAAGATGAAATTGTTGACAGTTTCATTATCTTACCCATCTATCATGAAACACTTAATTGGTTTAGGTATAGCTTTAATATAATTAAGTGTTCTGAAATTTTCATTAGTCAATAAGCATTGTTTATGTGGAAGAGTGAGAAAGTGAGGGCGTGATTTCCCCTCTACTTAGTGTTCTTAAGGCATCAAGCCGAAGTAGTCTAGCTTTTAGGCTGGCTCTTGAGTATAACTGATGGAAAGGATTGTGAGGAGCTTGATGCATGGGGAAGAGTGGGACCAAGATCTATGATGAAGAGTACCGTGCTTATGCAGAGTCTATAGTACGTAGAGATCTTAGGTGCCCTGGTTAGCAGCATCCCTCAGTCATATTGCCACAGCTCCCTGTGCCTATAAGGCCCTCTTGTCTTGTCCATGTCCCTCAGCTCAAGAGCCTGTGTTCCCCATAACATGGAACAGTTACATGTTGGCCGCTGATCCCAGCAGGATCAGGAGCAGTGGCAGAAGGTAATGGCAAACCCACCAAAGTTCAGCTGCTACCATTACAGCCATCAATCTTGCCACCATGACTGCTGATATCAATACTAATACCCACACTGCCACTACCAATGTGTGGATTCTTCCACCAGAAGGTTGGTTAGCCATGCTGGGCCCGATGAGGAGTTAGACAGAACACTGAAGGCCCTGCCTAGACTCTCTGGAGAATATTCCTGAGAAACACAACTGCAAACATATGATTGAGTATTGATGGGCATCTTAAAGGCTGGGAGTCTTTAAGATGAAGGATGAAAAGGCTAGAAGAAGAGGGTTTAGGAAGATGAGAAGAAGGGGCAGCAGAACTTACAGAGCTTTCCTCACACCTTTCCCTCATTTTTCTTTCTTCGGTTCTCAGGTAACTCTGTCAACCTGGAAGTTTTCTGATCTTCTAGAAATGCCAGGAGCTTAGCTTGTTCTGGACCTGCCTCTTTCCAGGAGGGCATGGATCATGAACAACTGAAGAATACAGACATTTTTGCTCCAATTGCCTTTCTCTTCTCTGAGGTGTTTTCAGTTGGCTACACAGGATGTGTGAGCAGGATTAGGGCTGGATATTTGCACAGAAAGACTTCAGTGACAGCAGGAGGGATCACAGTTAGACAGTAGAGGGATAAGACAAGGTCAGCAACACATACCATCTCTCTATCTTTGGTCTCAGTACTTGGTTTATTCTATGATACAGGGGGTTCTCTTGCCTTACACTCTGATCTGCACAAGGAGAAAGGTCTCCTTTAACATCAAGGTGTATTTGCCAGGACAGTCTTGAGGATGGAGGTGGAGGCACAGATCAGTGACACGATGAACCTAACTGATCCAGGGTCTAATCACATGAGGTGTAAGTTCTATGTGCTGTTGATGGTTGGTGTGTAGAGGTAGCTGCTGGTGCATGTGCACAAGAATGTTATGTGTGAAACCACACACACACACAAAGAGTATTATAAGGAGTCCACCAAAACTAAACTCACTGCCATGGAGGTGATCCTGAGAACTGCCACATAGTGTTCCTAAGGCTATAGGCACATCTTTACAGAAACAGACTGCCACATTTAGTGGGTTATGATCTGCAGACCTTTTATTAGCAGTCAAGTTCTAAACCACTAAGCCACCAGGGCTTTCAGAGAAAGCATCATCCCTGAAAAGAGCACTGAAGGTCAGGAGAGGGCTAGGAGCTAGCCTGAAGGAGGAGAGAGTAGGGAAAGTCTGACTTTTGAGCAGGGTGTACCTCTTTCAGCCCCCGGGCCCTTTCTGAGGTCACTGTTTTTTAGAACTGGCAGCTGAGCTGGAACTCTTGGGGGCAGGGCAAGACTGAGGTTGAGCTCAGAAAAAGGGGCGGGTGCTAAGCTTTCTGGCTTGGGGATTTTCCACTTGGATTTCTGAGTGTGCGCCTGAGTATCATCGGGTGTAACTGGGTTTCTGTGGGGTGTGTCTTTATAGAATTGTGTCTTGGTGGCTGGGAACATTGTGCGGAACTCTCTAATGTGTGGTGTTGTGCAGGGTTTGTATGTGTTCCAGGCCTCACTTACTGAGAGTTAGGGGTGTGAGTGAATCCTGAGATCTTTGACCTAGCCTCTGAGGGTTTAGGGAGCTTGGTTAATGCCCTTTGCTGCCTGTAAGGGTAAAATGAATTGTGTCTGGGTTCATCTACTGGAAGCTTGTCAGAGTTTGGACCTTGAAGGGAAGAAGTACATGGGGGAGGGCATAGAGGCAGAGAACTCACTGACTTCATGGCTAGTCAGTACTAGGTGGGGCCTGTGACTCCTCATAGGAGAACTGGGGGTTAAATCCAGTAATAGTTGGAAAGTGGTCAGCCTGGTGTTCACGTCAGGTTTATAAGAGGGTTCACACATATGAAAGCACATGACAAACCACAAATACATGCAGACAGACATGTAAACATAGGTGGACTCATAGACGTGGAATGCAACAAATATACACATGCATGCAGGTTTGCACATATGTCCCCCACTAAATGACACAAGTAATTGCACCATAAACATATCACCAAATCATATACATACACACATGCATGTGTTCAGACACATGTACATAGGCATGTATATGCAGGCACATGCAATCCCACTCATGCAAACTGAACACACACAGACACACTCACCAGACTTCCCTGCCCCCCTGGCCCTGGGACCCAGAAGCCTTCCTTCCCTATATGAGTGCATATGCATATACACGCTTGTGTCTGTGTCTATCTGTGAGTATGTGTCTGTGTGTGTGAAGGGGGTGCAGAGCTCTGGGAACCTGATGACATCACCTCTTCTGGCTATTTTTAGTTCTATCTGCAATGACGAGCTTCTACACTGCCCCTCCTCTTTGGAGTTTTCAACTGTCCTCCCCCTCCAGGCTCTCAGACAGCTGCAACTAGAGGGCACCCACCACCCCAGTCTAGGTGACCCCTGGGTGGTGATTACAATTCACCTAAAGCCTGGAGTCTGAGAACACTGGGGTTTGAAGTCAGAGGCAATGTGGGAGCCTGGGTTAGGTGAGCAAACCTGGCTGGTCTCTAGCCTCTAGGACTCGGGCTGCTTCTTTTCAATTTGAAGCTCTGTCTCAGTCAGTCTCTGTTTTGTCATTCATTCATTCATTCCACAAATACTGAGTATCCTGCTATGAGCCAGGCTGTGAGCTAAATTCTGGAGAGACAGCAGTGAACAAGGCAGTGGGAGTTCTTCCTCCTGAAGTTAATGGGAAAGACAGAAATCACATAGGCACTTCATTGCATTGTGGCCAAGGCTCTGAAAACTTGTAATGGGAATTAAGCCTACGAGGATGCTTTCAGTCTATGATTCTGCGTCCCCTGTTAAGATGTAAGCTGAGAAAACCAGAAGCAGGAACATCTCCTGTTTCTGGACTTTTCAATCCAACAACCACACTTGCAAAATTTCAGAGTAGCGCTTCCTTCCTACTCTCAAAAAGGCACTAGCCCAATGTCCAAGTCGGCTGACTCAACATGCTACTTTATCAGTTCCCCTAGGAGGCACACCATTGTGCCCCACTTTTAGATGAGAAACTGAGGCTGAAAACCGGGCAGTGCTTATTATCCACATCTTGCAGCTAGCAACCCACGGGGCGAAGAGGAAGTATTAGAGGTACTGGGAGCGCTGGCGCAGGTGCCGCTCAAGTAGAGAGCATGGGGGGTGGAGGTGGGGTGGGGGGTGGTACAGGCATCAGGAAGATGGGGGAGGAGGACGGTGGCCCGAGGGGGCCACGCCAGGAGGGCTTCCCGCTTAAGCCGGCCTCTGGCAACCACCGGAAAATCGGGTTTGGCTGCTTCGGTTTGCGCCAAGGGGCTGGGGGAGGGACAGCACCCGGAAGGCCACCTAGGGCGGGTCCATCCTCCAGCTTAGAGTCCGATCAAACTTCCCAGTTGGGGGACATTTTATACCACTGCGACCCTTGAGCGTAACGAGTGAACAGCTCTGGGCAGGAGACAAGAGCCCCAACTTTGCCCCTCCTCAGTATCCACTGTGATCCTTGAAAAGTCCTGTTGGCCTCTTTCTTGGCTTCACTGTCCCCTCGGGGTAGGAGTTCTGAAAGCTCTGATACCGTCCTCGCAACTATCGCCCTCTAGCTTTTCCTGAGCGTCTGACTCAGGCACCGGAACACACAACCCTAGGGGGTTAGGGGCCAGACCAAACGTGTCCCCGCCTCCAGGGGCGCCAGGCAGGAGGTCTCCAGTCACCAATAGGTCAATTGCCGGAAACCTCCCTCTAGCCCCACAATGCAACACCACTGGTTACCCCACCCTGCCCCACTTCCGGCCTCTCTTAATTTCTTTCCTTAGGGGATGGTTGAAGGGTTCTCAAGGGAATTTCCCTTCTCTCTTGCCCTAGCTCCCTCCATTGCCTTGCCCTGCCTTGCCCTGCCCTGCCTGGGCTCCACAAATCCCCCAGTAAACTTGCCCTGGACTCTGCGACAGGATAAGGAGAAAAGGAAGCTGATGTAAAGACCGAACAGAAGCTTGTTTTTTCTGATACCCTCAGATATTGGAAGTCCAAAAGAGGGGTTTAGGAGAAGATGGAGTGGACCTGGAACTGGGCTATCCTGTGCCCTTTTCCACCCACTGCAGCTTTAGAGTTGAGAATGTTATCATTCCATTCAGCAGTCTTCTTCCTCTGCCTTCAGGGAATCCAGAGAAGATAAAGAGCTGAAACGACATCCTCTTGGAAAACAAGCACAAAAACCTATTTCAAAGAAATCCTGCCTGTTGCCAACTATATCTACAACAAAATTCATTAAGCATAATGAATTTCGATAATCATGTTGTTGTTTGATATCATCGAGTGGTCTAGCCCTCATAGCAACAGATCTGAACCTTGTCCTATCCTGTGCCATCTTCACAATCTCTGATATGCTTGAGTCCATTGCTACTGTAAGCGTGTCCATCCGTCTTGTTGAGGATCTTCTCTTTCTCTGACTCTACCTTTCCTGGCAAGATGCCGTTTTGCAAGGACTGGCTCCTTCTAACAACATGCATGAAATTTATGAGACATGAAGCGCCACCATCCTGGTTGCACTTTTTCCAAGACAAATTTATTTGTTCTTTTATTGTTGTTACTTTTATTATGTGCCGTCGAATCGCTTGCGACTCATAGCGACCCCATGCACAACAGCCCCTAAACTCTGCTCTGTCCTGTGCCAATCGCACTGTCTCTGACACTCCCATCCCGATTATCCCAGTCACTGAATCAATCCACCTCATAGAGGGCCTTCCCTTCCTGCGCTATCTCTCCACCCTACCAAGCATGATGTCCCTCTCCAAGGACCGGTCCCTCCTTACAACATGTCCAAAGTATGTCAGACAGAGCCTCAGAATCCTTGCCTCCAGGGAGTCACCTGGTTTAACCCTTTCCAGGATGAATCTTTTTGTTTTCCTAGCAGTCCATGATACTCTCAATACTCTTCTCCAGCACCACAGCTCAAAGGCATCAATTCTCCTTCTATCCTCCTTGGTCATTGTCCAACTCTCTGATGCAAAGACCGTGGCCTGTATCAGATGCACCTTAGTTTCCAGAGAGACACCATTGCCCATTGCTCTTCAGTCCTTTGGAGAGGTCCCTAACAGCAGACTTTCCCATGGCAATGCGCCTTTTAATTACCTGGCTACTGGTGCCAAGAGTGTTGACTGTGGAGCCAAGCAAACTAAAACTGTGAACAATCTCAATCTCTTCACCATCCATCCTGATGCTGCCAATTGGTCCAGTGGTGAGAATCTTTGTCTTCTTGACATTGAGTCTCAATCCATATTGGAGGCTGCAGTTTTATTAGTCCATCAAATATTTAGTATTTCAAGGCATTGATTCATCTTCTGTCATCCATATTCATTGCCCAACTTTCAGAAGCTTAGAAAGTAATTGAGAAAACCATGGCTTGGATCAGGTACATCTTAGTCTTTAAACTGACGTCATTGTTCTTTAACATTTTGGAGAGCAGATTTTGGAGAAAATCTCCATAGCAAATTTTCTCAGTGTGATATATCTTCTGATTCTTTGACTGCTATTACCCTGGGTGTTGATGGTGGATGCAGGTAAAATGAGATAGTTGATAACTTAATAAATCTTTTTTCCATCTATCATGGTGTTGAGTAATGAAGAGTCTTGAGGACTCTTGTTTTAGAAATGTTGACATGTAGCGCACATTAAAGGCTGTGGTCTTTAATCTTCTGCAGGGTTTCAAGTCCTCTTCACTTTTTTAAAGCAAGACTGTGTCATGTCCATAACACAGATTGTTGAGGAGTCTTTCTCCAATCCTGATACCACATTCTTCTTCATATAGTCCAGCTTCTGTAATGATTTGCTCAATATACAGATTAAATGTTATTTGGTACCATTGAGTCAGAACTGACTCATAGCTAACCCTGCAGCAGGTTTTCAGAGGCAGTAAATTACACAGGAGGAGACTGCACATCTGGTAGATTCAAACCATGGGCTTTTGGGTTGGCAATGCAGCTCATTACCACTAGGCCCCCAGAGTACCCTGTATACAGATTCACTAAGTAATAGGTGTGGAGAAAGGATATGACCCTGCCGCACATATTTCCTAATTTTAAACTATACAGTGTTTCCTTGTTCTGTTTACACAACAGCTTCTTGGTTTAGGTCTAGGTTTCACATGAGCATGATTAAGTGTACTGGGATTCCTAGTCTCATTGTGAGCCATAATTTGTTATGATTCACACAGTCATATGCCTTTGCATAGTCACAAAAACACAGATAAATATCTTTCTGGTATTCTTTGCTTTCAGCCAAGATCCATCTGACTTCACAATGATACCACTTGTGCCACAGCCTCTTCTAATTCATAGAAGTCCACAATTGTGGAATTTTAGCCTCATAGAATTCTAGCAGAGCAAAATTTGAGTTACAGAATCTTAGAAAATTCAGAATTCCAGAATCACAGGGATAAGATATCTTGAATAGGAAGTCTTCAGAAGCCAATTAAATGGAATTTTGACCTTTGGGTGGGTGTCTAAACCAAAAGATTCCACAGAAACCAGAGGATGAACAAAATGAGTTTCACACATGAATTCTGAGGAGGAGGAAGCAGATAGCTTGGGAAAAAACCACGTAAGCTCAGGACGAGATAAGATGCCTTCAATAAATCTTATTTATAAGATGATAAATCTTATCCATAAGGACATATTCCTGAGGATAATGGGGATGGGATGGCAAGTAGTGGGAGAGGGGGAAAGGAAATATATAAACTCAGAAAACATAAATTAGAGAATTATCGAGTACTGTTATATACTAGTCCCAACATCTCCAGATCCCTCATGATTTGGGTTAATGTTAGATTGGGACATTTCTTTTTTAAATACTTATTTATATTTATTTTCTTGTTGTGTACTATGGAATCAGATCCTACAGGCATGGGAGGAGATTGTCCCTCCTTCTCCAGCAGAGCATCTGGTGGATTTGAATCATGTGCCTTCAGGACTAGGCCACTAGAGCTCCCTAGAACAGGACATTTCTAAAAGTAAGACTCATCACACCAAAATGGCAATTCATATTTGGACTTTTAAAAAATAAGAATAAAATAAAGGTCTCAAGCAAAATACACTCCATATAGGACACTTTTCTTCGGGCTATTAGGAGCAGACCCTTTCTAAAAGTAAGATGCTGACCCTTGAGCAAGATAGTGGATATTAAGGCTACCCCTCTACACCCTCAGAGGCCTCTGCAGTGTAAATAGTGGAAAGAACTTGCCTAGGGCTGTGTATGTGGGATATGTGCATTTCTACAGAAAGCCAACCTGGGGCAGCACTTGGTATGGAGACCCTCATCTAGTTACTCAGCAAACAACTGGGATGTTTATTGATACTCTTGGGAAGTTACTGCAAACTCAGAAAACTAGGAGCAGCAGCTTTAGAAAGCAGCAGGTGCCAGATCCTGCTGGCCATGGGAAATGGGACGTCAGCTGGAGGTCCTCTTGCTTGGCTGCTTGCCCTTAGATTTGGCTCAATACTTAAGTCTTAATCTCTACCTGCACCTCCATTTTCCTCCCTCTCTCAACTTGTCTGCTTTTATACCTAATATCAGAAGACTGTCTACTTGCATTTTATCAACTATGCAAAGGCATTTGACTATGTGAATCATAACTTGTCACTAACTTTGAGAAGAATGGGAATCCAAGAACATCTGATTGTGCTCATATGAAACCTATACCTAGACCAAGAAGCTGTTGGCTGAATAGAGCAAGGGAACACTGCATGGTTAAAATCACAGAAAGAAATATGTCAGGGTTATAGCCTTTGTCCATATTTTTCCAGTCCATACGAGAAACAGATCAAAAGGGAGACCAGACTTTATGAGGAATGTGTCATCAGGATTGGAGGAAGAGCCATCAACAACCTGCATTAGGCAAATGACACAACTTTGCTTGAAGAAACTGAGGGGGACTTAAAGTGTTTGCTGTAGAAAGTAAAAGATTTCTGCTTGTAATATGAATTGCATCTCAACATCAAGAAAACAAAGATCCTCACCACCTGGCAATAGGCAGTTTCATGATAGCTAGAAAAAGGATTGAGGTTGTTGATAATTTATTTCATCTTGCTTGGATCCACAATTTTGTCACCAGCAGTCAGGAAAACAAAAGGCAAGTTGCATTGGGAATATTTGCTGTTCAAGATTTCTTTAAAGTGCTGAAGAGCAATGATGTAAGGCTAGAGACTAAGGTGCACCTGAGCCAGGCATGATCTTCTCAATTATTTGCTGTGAATTTGAGAGATGTACAATGAATAAAGATTACAGAAGAAGAATTGGATTTTGAGTTGTGGTACTGAAAAAGAATACTGAACATACCATAGACTGCCAAGAGAATAAATAGGCCTGTCCTGGAGAGGGTAAAACCAGCTTACTCCTTGGAGGCAAGGATTTTGAAGTTTTGTTTCACATACTTTCAGCATGTTAACAGGAGGGATAATTCCTTAGAGAAGAACATCATGCTTGGATGAGTAGAGAGTCAATGCAGAAAAGGAAGAACCTGGATGAAATGGATTAATATAGTGACTACAGCAGTGGGATCAGATGTGTCAGAAATGGTGAGATTGATTCAGGATAACACAAGGTGCAGAGCCATTGTTCATAGGGTGCTGTGGGTTGTAGTTGACTCGACAGCACATAACAATAACAAAACCTATATTATAATGTGGCATAGTCTGACATGTGTTGCATTGTTAACTGAAAGATTGATGGCTCAAATCTACCAGGGTGAAAGATCGGCAATCTCCTTACCCATAAATAAGGTCACCATGAGTTAAGATTCTTTCAATGGCAGTAGATTTTCACACCTGAAGTGCATTTGACAAGTCATGTTCCCTCTGATGGTTTTTTAAAGTAAGCTATAGGGAAGCTCTGGTGGCTTAGTGGTAAGGAATTGTGTTGCCAAATCAAAGATATGCATTTTGAATCTACTAACAGCTCTGGGAAAAAAGTAGGCAGTCTTAAATATTGTGAAAATTACAATTGTACCAAAGGCAACCTACAAGTTCAATGCAATCCCAATAGAGATAGATATTATTTCCATTCTTCAATGATGGAAAAGGCAATTTATCTGTGATGGAAAGAGGCCCTGAATAAGCAAAACACTACTGAAAAAGAGAAACAAGGTAGGAAGGAAGCATCACACCCCCTGATCGCAAATCATACTACATGGTTGTGCTGGTCAAGACAGCATGGTACTGGTACAGCAACAGACACATATATCAATGGAATAGAATTGAGAACCCAGAAATCAGCTCATCCACCTATGGAAAACTGATCTTTGATAAGGAGACAGAATCAGTAAAGTGGGGGAAAGGACAGTCTGTATAATAAATGGTGTTGGTAAAATTGGAAAACCATCTGCAGAAAATGAAAGCAAGATCCACACCTCACACCATATAAAAAAACCAACTCAAGGTGGATTAGGGACCTAGAAGTGAAACCAAAGACTATACAATTCAGAGAAAAGTTAGGAAGAACTCTAGTAACTCTAATACACAGCATGAACAGTCTTCCAAGCATAATGAAAAACTTACAGTCGGGAAAGAATAAAATAGATGAATGAGACCTTCTAAGAATCAAATCCCTATGCTCACAAAAAAACTTCTCCAACAGTTTAAGAAGGAAACACACAGTATGGGAAAAATTATTTGGCAATGACATATCTGATAAAGGACTGTTGTTGTTAGTGTTGTTGTTACGTGCCATCAAGTTGTTTGTGACCCATAGCAACCCTAAGTACAGCACCCTACCCTGTCCTGAGCCAGTCTAACTAATTCTGACACACCAACCTCCATTGCCCCAGTCACTGTATCAATCCATCTCATTTGGGGTTTTCCTTTCCTGCACTGTCCCTTCACCCTTCCAAGCATGATATTCTTCCTCAAAGACCAGTCTTTCCTGGCCATGTGCCCAAAGTATGTGAGATGGAGCTTCAAAATCCTAGCCTCCAAGGAGAAACTTGGTTTCACCCTCTCCAAGACAGAACTATTTGTTTTTTTGGAAGTCCATGGTATGTTCTAGACTCTTCTCCAGCACCACAACTCAAAGGCATTTATTCTTTGTATCTAAAATTTATGAAATACTCCAGCACCTCAACAAGAAAAAGGTGAACAATCTAATCACAAAATGGGCACAGGATATGAATAGATACTTACCAAAAAGGACATTCAGATAGCAAACAAACACATTAAGAAATGTTCAAAATCCCTAACTTTCCAGAGATGCAAATGAAAACAGCTATGAGATATTATCTCACCCAGCAACAATAGCAAAGTTCAACAGGTAAGCAAACAACAAAAGCTGACGAGGTTGTAGAGAGATTTGTACTCTTATTCATGGCTAGGGAGAATGTAAAATGGTACAACCACTGTGGAAGACAGTCAGATACTTTCTAAAAAGTTGGAAAAAGAAATACCATTTGACCCAGCAGTTTCACTACTGGGAAAATACCTTAAAGAAACTAGAGCCACAACTCAAACGGATGTATGCACATCCATGTTTATTGCTGTATTATTCACAATAGCAAAGAGATGGAAGCAACCCAAGTGCCCAACAATAAACGAATGGATAGGAAAACTATGGTACATCCACACAATGACTATTACTCTGCATTGAAAAACAATGAAATAGTAAAGTATTGCACAACATGGGGAACCTTGAGGACATTATGCTAAATAAAATATATTAGTCACAAAAGGATAAATACTGCATAACACTGCTGTTATAAAATAGAACAGAAATGGGGGAATTGGGGAAGGAATAGGGAAAGAGTGGATAGTTAATGAACACTGAATTAAAACAAATGAGGGGCTGGTACCAAGTGTATTGATTGTGGATCCAAGTAAGAAGTCATTGACAATCTCAGTATTTTCCCCATCTATCTTGATGTTGCCTATTGGTTCAGTGGTGAGGATTGTGACTTTCTGATGTTGAGATACAATCCATACCGAAGGCTGCATTGTTTAACCTTCTTCAGCAAGTGCTTCAAGTCCTCCTCACTTTCTGAAAGCCTGGTTGTGTCATCTACATAAGAAGGATATTGATGTGTCTTCCTCTAATCCTGATGCCATGTTTTTCTTTATAGAGTCCACCTTCTAATAATTTGCTCAGCATACAGATGAAATAGGAACAGAGAAAGGGTACAACCTGAAACACACTTGCTAATTTTAAACTTTGGTTTGCTTGCTTTGTCCCCCTGACAGCCTCTTGGTCAGGGTATAGGTTTCGCATGAGCACAAGTGAGTGTTCTGGGATTCCCATTCTTCTCAGTGTCAGCCATAATTTGTTATGATACTCACAGTCAAATGCTTTTGAACAGTCAATAAAAATGAGAAACTCTTCTGAAAAAAAAATGAGGGGAAAAACGGTCTGAAAGGATTATTTGATTATATGCATGAAAACAATCTGGAACAAGGGGTGCATTTCAGGGTGGACTGGGAGAGGGGAAAAAGGGAGGAGAAAATGTGTAAAGATGAATAAATAAATTAGAAAAAGTTAAAAAGTTACAAAATTTTACAAATTAAGGAAAAAAACCAAAAAAGGGCAGTATCCTCCCATGCAATTTACTGCTTCTGAAAAACTAGTAGAGGGTCAGCTATGTGTTGCGTTAGTTCCAACTCAACAGTACTCAACAACAACATGGGGTCTTAAGTACAGCTTTTAGTAATTATAGCTCTAGTTTTGCCCAGATCAATGTGAGCTTTAGATATCTCCATTCCTAGCTTCCAGCGAATACATTGGGCAGTTTCAGAGGTGAATGTAAGGAATAGGGATTAAAGACAAAGTTTATATTTACCAGCATATGTGTCAGTGCCTATATTGGGTGCTTTCATATATCTTATATATTGTTGTTGTTGTTGATTGCAATCAAGTTGAGCATGACTCATAACGATCCTATGAACAGAAGACCTGAAGCCTTTCTATAAATATTGTTGTTTCTCAAAATTCATAGAGTTTCCAGAGGCATGTTGTTTAGGAAGTGGATGCCACTCTCCTTTCCAATATATCTTATATAATGCCTTTCAAATACCCTGTGCATACCTACATCATAGATCCAATTTTATAGATGCAGAAACTGAGGCTCTGGAAAGGAAAATAACATGTCCGAACTCATTTAGTTAGGGAATAACAGGACTATAATTTCAGCAAGATAGAAATTTGATGACTGTGATTTCATATTAGCTTTGTTCTTGTGACTTGAAAAGGTAAAATGAGAACACATGGATGGTAATTTCAGGAAAGCTACCCAGTGCTCCAGGTGGTCAGTCCTGAGAGGTAGCAGTAAGCTCCAGTCAGGGAAATGCACAATAGAAACTGGCAACTTCTTGTACTATGAATAAAAGCTGAAACAAAGCTCCTTCTAATGGGAACCGTGAGATCTCAGAATGGAAATAGCTGGGTAGGGTTGGGGATGGGGGAATTGAAGTGCAGGGTGGAGTACTCCTGGACTGGTCAAGGAGTTAGAGGACTGCTGTCAAGGTTCCTGAAAATGAGGTGCCTGTACATACTGAGGAGGAGCTGTAAATGTATCTTCACTTTTGAGAATGAAAAGTTTCTCTCTCCTCTTCCCCTAGTTAGGGAGCTCTGGTGACCTAGTAGTAAGAATCTGTACTTTAATCTTGAAGGCATGTGGTTTGAATCCACCAGCTGCTCTGTGGGAGAAGGATGGACACCCTTCTCCTATGCAATTACTGCCTCTGAAAACCTACTGGAGGGCCAGCTATTGTTTGGTTCCAACTTAATGGCATATAACACAATAACAATAACAACAACAATAATGATGGAAAAAGCTGGGTAGGGTGAGATTGAGCTTCAAAATTCTTGCCTCCATCTCCAATTTCATATGGAATGGAAAAAAGCCCCGAATAAGCAAAGCACTCCTTAAGAATAGAAGAACGGTAGGAGGTATCTCACTCCCTGATTTCAAATCCTACTACA
>NW_006399993.1:1141292-1143289 GCF_000299155.1 Elephantulus edwardii
CTGTTCTGAGGACTGCTTCCTAGTCTGAGTACAGGTTTCACATGAATACAATGAAGTGTTCTGGGATTCCCATTCTTCTCAGGATCAGCCACAATTTGCTGTGATCTATACAAATGCCTTTACACAGTCAATGAAGCACAGATAGCTATTCTGATACTCTGGTTTTATTCAAGATCCATCTGACACTGGTGATAATGTCTTTAGTGCTACAGCCTCTTCTAAATCCACTAGATTAACTTATTTGAGGTTCTCAGAACATTTCAGATTCCTAAGAGTACCCAAGTAACTTCATGTAACTATCTCAAGAAAGGGCCCTCAAGGAAATGGATTTTGGAAGCACTCCTGACCCCTGTCCTGCCCAGGGCTCAGGCAACACAGAGGCATAGAAATATAGGAATTCACTGACTTGAATCATTAAAGCTAGGTGCAACCCTGGAAATGGATTAATCTAAAAACCTCATTAAGAAGACATGATTCTCAACCCCACATAGAGCTCAGAGAGGTGGGGAGGACCCATGCAGCCCAGAAGTGCCCTGATCCACTTACCAAACCCACAGGTGAAAATTGCCATTGGATGCCCAGAGAGCCCTCTGGTACCCTTTGTCCTTCACAGAGCCAGGAAATGTAGGAAGGACCTTTTCTGACCCACTAAGCACAGGGGAGAGTATCACCAATATTCAGGATCCTGCCAAGACATTGTTTTTGCCTCCTTTGCCATACTCATTTGCTTTTGCACATTTACTAGAAAACTCCAGCAATTAGCAGGTATGGGAATACAGTCCTAGAGTAGAAGGTCCAAGACAAAGTCCTTCCTCCTGAATTTTCAGAATGGTGAAGAGAGTCGTGGCTGCCCCCCAGTCCCAGATAATCTTGCCACAGGACTTGAGAGGAAAACTACAGGCCAGGTGAATTATCCTCCCACTTCCTACTAGAGTATAGGGCTCCCCAACTCAAGCAAGTCTCCCCTAATCCAAGGATCAGAGAGACATTCAGGCAGAGTGAGTTGCTTCTCCATTTTCTGGAGCAGTGAGCTCTCAAGCCAAGATCGTCAGAACAAGGTCCCATTAGGATAAATTTTACACTGCAATGACATGGAAGAAGCAGGAGACCTCACACTCTACACAAAACTAAAGCAAGATGTAAACCCCTGCAAAAGTTATCAAAACACAGAATCAAGAGATTTTCTGAAGCCAAAAAGGCAGATGGAACTTTCTGACCCAGAATTCAAAAGAACAATGATTGAATATTTTCAATGGGTGAAAGACAAAATTGAAGAATTACAGGATTCTACAAGCAAAAGCCAAGAGGAACTTATAAAAATAATCAAAGACAATGCAGATGAAACAAACGAGGCATTAGAAACTCTGGAAAAGCAAGAAACTGCAATGCAGAAAATGAAGACCAGCGTCTCAGATGCTGTCAACCTGTTGGAGGGGCATAGGAACAGAGTTGAAGGATGGAACACAGAACTAGTGAAACAAAAAATAAAGTTCTTAGCACTGATCTTCTAGAACAAAAAGCAGAATCAAAAAAATAAAGGAAAAAGAAGAAAGTCCAAGAATAATGTGGGACATCATCAAGAGGAACAATATGTGCATAATTGGAATCCCAGAACAGGAAGAAGGGAAAAAACACCCCAAAACCAACCAACAACCCCTGCCCCCTCAACAAAAAACCCAAACAAACAACATGCTGAGAGTATTGTGGAAGAGTTACTAGAAGAAAACTTTCCTGACATAAGGAAAAATGAAAGGATATATATAAAAGAAGTTGAGCAAACTCCATATAGAATAGACCCCAAAAGAAAAACATCAAGTCATATCATAGTCAGATTTTCCAGAACCAAAGATAAGGAGAGAATTCTGAAAGCAGGCAGAGAAAAACAAAGATTAACCTATAAGGGAAATAGAATAAGGTTTAGGGCTGATTCCTCAGCAGAAACCATTGCAAACAGGAAGACCGTGGAATGACATATATCAAACACTCAAAGGACATAA
>NW_006399993.1:1143664-1149447 GCF_000299155.1 Elephantulus edwardii
AAAACCCCAAAAAATGACAATCAGAAAAGAGTAGAAATAGTAATCTTTAATAGAATGGATTTCAGCATGAAAACCATCACAAAGGACAAGGAAAGTCACTATATAATGCTAAAAAGGTCAGCTAAACAAGAGCACATAACCATAATAAATATTTATGCACCAAATGATGATGTTGTTGTTGTTATGTGCCGTCGAGTCGCTTGCAACTCATAGCGACCCTATGTACAACAGCCCTAAACTCTGCTCTGTCCTGTGCCAATCGCACTGTCTCTGACAAAAAGCAAACATTAGCAGAACTGAAAAAAGAAATAGACCACACCACGTTAGTAGAAGGAGATTTCAATACTCCATTCTCAAGGAAAGATAGAATTACCACAAAGAAACTCAACAAAGAAACTGAAAAATTAAACCTCACAATCAACCAACTCAATCTCATAGACATATAAAGATTAATGCACCCCCAAAAAAAGTATACGTTCTTTTCCAACTTGCATGAAACGTTTTCTAGAATAGATCATCTTTTAGGTCACAAAGCAAGCATCAATAAATTTAAAAAACAGAAATAATACAAAATACTTTCTCAGACCACAAAGCTACATTAGAAATCAATTATTTCTATTAGAAATAAACAACAAGAGGATGAAAGAGAAAAAAACCCCCATACATTTGGAAGCTAAACAATGTTCTCCTTGAACATGAGTGGATAATAGTGTTAAGTTAGCAGATTTAAAGAATAAATCAGAGAGAATGAGAGAAAGCTTAATGCAGCTTTATTAAAGGGGGGAAAGGGGAGCTCCTGGGTGAGTTCCTCATCCTGGAGATGGAGAATGGGAAGTCACACTGTGAACTTAATGGGGAGGATTTATTTTTATTTTTTTTGTGTGATTAATCTGTTTAAGCCATCTCCTGCCACAAGCAAAGGGATGGAAGTTCATTTACACAAGTAAAGGTGAAAGTCCCCATACACTTTTTGTCCACATGCAGTGTAATGGTCCACTATTACCAATGCGGTGGTCCCCAGTGGTGGTCCCAGTCCTCTTTATTTAGTCCTCTTCATAGCCAGTTGGAAGTGGATTCACATGAGGGTTATGAAAGAGCGTGTGGTTCCCATCTCTCCAGGGAAAGGGCTTGGACCTGATGCAGAGATGGGGGTAGGCAATGAACTCAAGTCTCTCGTGCTCATCGTGGCGTGACTTCAAGAAGACGTTCAACATGCTTACTGCCACCCTGGGGAGAGCCACAAAGAAGGAGAGGGCCCTCCACATGCGAGCTGATCCCTCCTCGCTGCTCGTGCTGCTTGCCATAGATCGCCCCAGCTGTGGCCGGGACCGAACCAGCATCCCAGAGGCCTGGGAGACAGCTGCCATCGCCATCTTTCTCTTGGACCACTCCAACGCCAGATGCAATGGGGAGGATTTTTATAAACAGAGTCTTTAGGGAGGGACATTCCACTCTGATATACAAACCACCTGCTAGCTCAGCCAGACAAGCAAGGCTATTTGCTCTTCTTAGCAGCAGCAGGAAAGGCCATCAACATTTGACTTCTGAATTCTTCATTCTTCTCTTTGGCTCCCTTTGTCCAGACGTAACATCTCAGACTCTTTAGTGATAAAACAGGGTGATGTATTTTTCTTTTGGCTACTTCCTGCTGAACAGGGGCGATGATCTGGGGGTTCAGAGCCTGGAGTGTGTCAGTATGGGATTAGTGGCCAGGGAAGAATTAAGTTGGTCATCTCCTTGATCCTGTGAAGTGAGAACTTAAAGAGACATGGAGCGATTAATAACAGTATGCTTATGGTTACTATTGGTCTTAGAGAAGGAAGAATTTAAGCTAGAAATGGGTTTTTGAGTTAATTTGGGAGAAGACTTATGGTTGAATTCTGTATAGAGTCTTATTACACTAAAAGTGTTGTTCTGGTTCAGAAAAAAAAAAATCCCATACATTTGGAAGCTGAACAATATCCTGCTTGAACATGAGCTGATAATAGGAGAAATAAAAAAATGCAAGAAATACGTTTTTTGAAACAAATGATAATGAAAACACAATTTACCAAAACTTCTGAGGAACAGCCAAAATAGTAATCAGAAGTCAATTTATAGCAATAAGTAATCACTTCAAAAGGAAAGAAAAAAATTATAATTGAGTCTCTAATCCAACTTCTACAACAAGTTGAAAAAGAGCAACAAGAAGACCTGTCAACCCCTAAAAGAAATGAAATTTTAAAAATTAGGGTAGAAATAAATGAAACAGAAAAGAGAAAAACAATGGAAACCATCAGCAAGACCAGGAGTTGTTTCTTCAAAAAGGTCAATAAGATTGACAAACCACTAGCAAAACTAACAAAGGAAAGGAAAGAAAAGATACAAATGATCTGAATAACAAATGAAAGGGGTAAGATCACAACAGAACCAACTGAAATAAAAGGATTAACAATACAGTATTACACAAACTAAAACAAATAAGAAAATCTAGAGGAAATGGGCAATTACTTGGAAACTTACAATCTATCCAAACTGACACAGACTGAAGCAGAACACCTGAACAGATACATCACAAAAGAAGAGATTGAACAGGTAATAAAACAACTTCCAACAGCAAAAACAAAAACAAAAACAAAACAAAAAAACACAAAAAAACCCTATCCTGGACCAGATGGTTTTATGAGCAAACTTTATCAAATATTGAAAGAACATCTGTCACCAATTTTATTTAAATTATTTCAGAAAATAGAAAAAGATGGAATTCTCCAAGACTCATTCTATGAAGCAAACATATACTTGATACCAAAGTCTGGTAAAGACACCACCAAAACAGAAAACTATAGTCCAATATCTCTCATCAACATAGATGCAAAGATCCTAAATAAAATCCTGGATGATAAAACACATCAAAGAAAATGCACCATGATCAAGCAGGATTAGTAATAGGCATGCAAAGATGGTTCAATGTAAGAAAAACAATCAATGTAATTCATCACATTAACAAAACAAAGAACAAGAACCATGTGATTCTATCAATCGATGTAGAGAAAGTCTTTGGCAAAATCCATCACTTTTTCCTGATTAAAACACTCAGCAAAATAGGAATAAAGGTGAATTTCCTCATAGTGAAAAGTATATATATGCAAAATAGTCAACACCATTCACAATGGAGAGAGATTAAAGGCATTCTCTTTGAGGACAGGAACTAGGCAAAGATGTTCATTATCCACCTCTCCTATTTAATATTGTACTGGAAGTCTTAGCAAGAGCAATGACAAGAGAAGGAAATAAGAGCCATCCAAACCTGCAAAAAGGAGGCAAAACTATCTCTATTTACAGATGATATGACAGTATACTTAGAAAATCCAAAGGACTCAGTGAGAAAACTATTGGACATAGTTGACCAATTCAGCAAAGTAGAAGAATACAAGATCAACATACAAAAATAAGTTGCATGCAGAAAAGAAGCTAAGGAAAACAACACCCTTCACAATAGCTAATCACAAGGTTAAATACTTGGGAGCAAATCTAACTAGAAACATTACTATAAGAAACAAAAAGAGACTTGGAGAAATAGAAGAATATTCCATGCTCATGGACAGGAAGATTCACTATAGTGAAAATGACAATTCTACCAAAGGCAATCTACAAGTTTAATGCAATGCCAATACAGATACCAATTCCATTCTTCAATGAGATGAAAAAGGCAATTTCCAATTTTATTTGGAATGGAAAGAGACTCCAAATAAGTAAAGCACTCCTGTAAAAGAAAAACAAGGTAGGAGGCATCACACGTCCTGATTTAAAATTCGACAATACAGCTCTGGTGATCAAGTTAGCATGGTACTGGTACAGTGACAAACACATAGATCAATGGACTAGAATTGAGAATTCAGAAATCACCTCATCCACCTATGCTCAAGTGATTTTTGACAAGGAGAGGAAATCAGTTCAGTGGGGAAATGACAGCCTTTTAAACAAATGGTGCTGGCAGAATTGGAAAACCATCTGCAGAAAACACAAGTAAGATGCACACCTTACACCATACACAAAAACCAGGTCAAGTTTCATCAAGGACCTAGAATTAAAACCGACGACAATAAACTTCATTAGAGAAAAGTTGGAAGAACTCTAGAAGCCCTAATCCATGTTATGAACAGTCTTCCAAGCATAATGAAAAACCTAAAACTAAGAGAGAACAAAATAGATGAATGGAACCTTCTTTTTTTTTTTCTTTTTTTCTTTTTTCTTTTTTTAACAGGGGATAGCGCGCACGCAGTCCCCCACTACCACAAATTATGCAGTCGAGTTTCCCGCATTTGGGGAAATCACAGGGGTCAGCACACCCCAAGTGCAATGGGTGAGCCTCATCCTGGGAAAACCACCTGCCTGATCATGGTGTTTCCTCTGCCAGGTAAGTATATGAATGGAACCTTCTAAAATCAAATCCCTAAGCACATCAAAAACTTCTCCAACAGGGTAAAAAGGAAAGCCACAGAATTTTGGCAATATTTGGTAGTGATATATCTGATAAGAGACTCATATCTAAGATTTATAGAATACTTTAGCATTTCAACAAGAAAAAGGTAAACAACCCGATCACAAAATGGGAACAGGATATGAATAGACACTTCACCAAAGAGGACATTCAGATGGCAAATAAGCACATGAAAAAATGTTTAAAATTCCTAGCTATCAGAAAGATAACATCTCACCCCAGCAACAATAGCAAAGATCAACTGATCAGGAAGCAGTAAATGCTGGCGAGGTTGTGGAGAGATTGGGACTCTTATTTTCTGGTGGTGGGAGTGTAAAATGGTACAACCACTATGGAAGGTGGTTTGGTGCTTTCTCAAAAAGGTAGAAATAGAGATACCATTTGACTCAGCAATGCCACTACTGGAAATATAGCACAATGAAACTATAACCACCATCCAAACAGATATATGCACCCCACGTTTCTCGCTGCATTATTTACAATAGCAAAGAGATGGAAGCAACCCAATGCCCATCAACAAATGAATAGACAGAAAAACTGTGATGTATTCATACAATGGAATTCTATGCAGCACTAAAAAACAATGAACTCATAAAACATTACAGAACATGGGTGATGCTGTAGGACATGCTGAGTGAAATATATCAGTCACAAGGACAAATATTGCATAGCATCACTTTTATAAAGCAGGTGTTACATGAGGGTTTGGGAAGAGAACAGGATAAGAGTGGATAGATAATGAACATTGCACTAGAAGAGATAAAGAAAAACTGTTTAAAAGAATTACATGATAAGGCATTATATGCATGATTATAGCCCAGAATAAGAGGGACATTACAAAGAGTACTGGTGGAAGGGGGGGAGAAAAGTGAACTGGGGGAAGGGAATGGAAAGAAGGGAGAGGGGATAAAAATGTGTAACAATGAATTAATGAAAATATAACTTTTCTGTAAACTTTCATTAAAATCACAGTTAAAACAAAAAATTTATTTATTTTAAAAAAGAAGATACAATTTTGAGGTCCAGAGAGGGAAATTTTGCCAAAAGTCATCCAGCCACCATAGCTGTTCCCATTGTGTCAGGCACTCCCTCTGGCACTGCAGACATAGGGTTGAATTGGGTCTGCTCTTTGTCCTTGAGAACTTGAAGCCTAATGAAGAAAACAAGTTTGGATATGTTAAGACAGGCACAGGGCTTTAAAAAGAAGTTTAAACTCTGGTGAAACTGAAGAGGACCTGAAGCACCTGCTGCAGAGGGTCAAGGACTGCAGCCTACAATATGGATTGAGGCTCAATGTCAAGAA
>NW_006399993.1:1150653-1154417 GCF_000299155.1 Elephantulus edwardii
CAAGCGACTTGACGGCACATAACAACAACAACAACGTGGTGGGAGCTCAGGGAGACAGAGGCACAGGCCTAGGCAGTCTTCGGGGAAGACACACAGAAGTAGTGGCTGGGCTTAAATAATGGTAGAGTTTTAGTAGATCCAAAGGTGAAAAAGCTCTTCTAGGTTGAGAAATAGCACGAGCAGAAGCACAGAGGGGACACTGGCTGGCTTTGTGGGAAGAATTAATTATCTCAGAAATCTGGACCACATGGCTGGAGTAGAAATCTGGTGGGCAATTGTTTAGCTAGGGCCTCAACCTACCCGTATGACTGTGATCTGCAAAGTCACAAAAGGTGGATCCCAGGACTACTCCAGGAGAGGGTAGTAAAGGAACCGAGTAGGAGCTGGGAGGTTCTTAACAGCAGGGATGGGAGCTACTAGATCCTCATCACTTTTGTTCTTATTTACTTTAAGTCACACGCATACACACAAAACTTAAGTTTTCTCTTCCTCTTGGAGGATCTCAGGCCCAGCTTGACATTTCCATACCAAGCTAGTGTGCACACCTCATCCCTTCAGAAGCTCCCACACTCTCTCCTTACATTATCCTCTCCACTGGACCAGGAAGGGATAAAAACTTTTGGGCTTTGGCTACAGGTAGCCTTCCCTGTACCATCGTGATGCATATCTGCTGTGGATTTATTCACAAAGATTCTTTTTGTAAAGGGAGGTGCAACCAGCAGCAGAGTTTTGCTGGAGCAGTGTGCCTTCTTAGCGAAGGGGTCCACTTCTCTACTCAAGGTAGGGCAGAAAGTGGGAGTTCCAGGCCTGGAGAGCTGGGAGTAAAGAAGGACTGTAATTAACTGTTCTGGGGAGTGGGAGGGGGGAAGTAGCTTGTGCAGATGGTCCTTGGTCTGGAATTCCAGAGCTGAAGTTTTGGTAGAGAGACATAAAGGCTAAGGGCTGGTTAGTTGTCTTTTGTTTGGGTTTTCTTAAGAGAGTAAGATAGGGGTAGGTAGGCCTATCCCTGACATCAAGAAGTTGTCTTGCTTAGTTTCTGAAGTAGATACAGTTGTTGTTGTTGTTAAGTGCCATCAAGTCGCAGGTGACTCATAGCGACCCTATGAAGGAAAGTCCTCAACGATTGGGTGTCTCTCATCCTCTCTCTAGGTTCATAGGGTTTCTGGAGGCAAGCTATTACAGAAGTGGATGCCACTCCTGCTTCCAAGCTTATTTTAATTAGGGAGCTCCATCTCACTCTCTCTGCATTGGGTAACCAACCATTAACACATTTGACACAACAGCATCACAGTGTTCAGCCTCACAGCAACCACAAGTTACCGCTTTACGGCAAGTGGACACACAAGGGCTATATGACCTAGAGGAATGTTTGAACAAAAACAATGAAAGACAGGTCCAAGGGCCGCGGGTTAAAAGTCACCCACTTTTGGTTTTGTAGCATCGCTTTTTGTCCACTGGGCCAGCTGATCTCTCTCTATGTTGATGTTACTGTTGTTAAGTGCCATCAAGTCGCAGATGACTCATAGAGACCCTATGAAGGAGAGTCCTCAACACTTGTGTGTCTCTCATCCTCTCTTTACAGGTTTATAGGGTTTCCGGAGGCAAGCTATTAAGGGCTGGTTAGCTGTCTTTTGTTTGGGTTTTCTTAAGAGCATGACATAGGGGTAGATAAGCCTAACCCTGACATCAGGAAGTTGTCTTGCTTAGTTTCTGAAGTAGATATAGTAGGAGAGTGGAATTTGACTTATCCAAGTCTTCAAGGGGCTCTTTTTCTCTTAGGAAAGCTGAAAAGGTTCTCAAACCTCTACAGGGGTCTGAGTCTGGCACTGCTGGTTGCAGAATTAGAAACCTGACCCACTGAAATTGGAGTAGGCAGCTCATCCTAAATGGTTCCAACATTAAAAAACAAAACAAAACAAAACAAAACAAAACAAAAACACCAACCAGGAGCCTTTTAAGTAAAATTCAAATGGGGCTAAAGGGTGAGGTGGAGGTAGGGCATTTATTTATTTTTTTTTTTAGCAACTATAGCAGTCAGATGAAGAATGCTTACCAAACTGACAAAAAAGAGGAGTGCATTTTATATTCCCTAGCATTTTTATAATCAATTTTAGTTGTCATTTTATTAGCAATTTTAGAAACGACAGCTTAAATAATGCTGTTTGTTGTTATACTTTAAAAAGCTTAAATTTCAAAACAATTATGAGATATCTCATGCCGGTAAGAATAGCAAAATTTAACAGAGCAGCAAACATCAAATGCTGGTGAGATTGTGGAGAAACTGGAACGTTTATTCACTGTTAGTGAGAGTGTAAAATTGTGCAACCACTATGGAAGGCTGTATGGCACTTTCTCAAAATGTTGCAAATAGAAATACCATTTGACCCAGCAATTACTAGGAATATACTATAAAGAAACCATAATTGCCACCCAAGTAATATATGCACACCCATGTTTGTTGTGGCTTTGTTCTCAATAGCAAAGAGTTGGAAACAACCTAAGTGCCCATCAACAAACGAATGAATAGAGAAGCTCTGGTATATTCACACAATGGAATACTATGCTACATTGAAAAACAAAGAACTCGAGGAACGAAAGGGGAAGGAGAGAAATAAGCAGTGAAAAAACAAGCAGTCCAAAATGCCAAGTTATCCAGAGGAATGAAAAATGACAAATCAACATACCACACCTGTATCTGTCTTTTTCAAAATCAGCCTCCAAGATTGCTTTATAAGAAATAAATTTAGATATTGAAGCAAAGATGGCGGTGGTGGAAACAACGTGGCGAGCTGTGGGAGCAGCAGACCACATGGAGGAGGGCCACCATGGCCTTCTACAGACCTCTGTTTATTGATAATGGAACAGTTAAACAGTTGATGACTGGTCTTCAGTGCTGATCGAGGCTCAACATCAGGAGATCAAGGATTCCCAGGGAGGAATGGGTGAGTCCTGTGGCTCCCAGCCACCTGCTGCCGAGCCCACACCGCAGCTTCATGAGGCTCCCACCGCTGGACCCCAGGGATCCCCTCATCCTAGATGGACGGTAGGCACTGCCGTCATTCTCCCCCCTCCCCCCCAGCAAAGTGGACTGGTTCTGGGGAGAATTCTTGGAGCCAAGATGGTGCAGCAGGTTGGGGCTTCCCTGGGCAGGCCAGAGAGGAAGATTACCAATACAATGAACTGATGAGAGTCTCTGTGAGCTGTTTACAACTTGACCACATTTAACTGTGGTAGCATGTCCAAGACAGCAGATATCCTCAATCACCGCATCTTTTGATCTGCTGTCTGCCTTTGCCAAGAACAGTTTAGACCTGGGGGGGGAGGGGTCTGTTCACCACTCTCAGGTCCCCTTCTCCACTTATAAAGGGGGAGGTCAGTGACACCTACTTCAAATTACAGTATGACCACTTATTTGGGGGAGGTGTAATGGTGGAGGTACCGGAATTGGGGATGCTGTCCCTGGCCACATGATCTTCAGTGAGGCACAGGGTCCGGACTTGAGGGGGGGGGTGGACTCTGGTGGGGGAGTGTGCCAGTTAGCCTCAGGGATGTGTCGACCAGCCCACGGGGGTTGCCATCCGGCCCTCAGTGCGGGCGGTTCGTTTGGCCCCCAGCAGTGGGGAAAGCCATGCATTCAGGCCCCTCGTAGCAGGGTGAGCTGGCCCTCAGGGTGAGCTCCTCAGCCCTCGGATTGTACCATCTGACCCCTGGGTAGAAAAAACTGCCTAGGGTATACAGAGAATTTTATCGAAGCTATTTCCTGC
>NW_006399993.1:1155437-1217109 GCF_000299155.1 Elephantulus edwardii
TATCATGATAGGAGTCCAGAATAAAGGCTATAGAGTGGAGTGGACTTGTGGGGAGGGATTGCATAACAGTGAAAGAATTTTTCTTTTACTTTTCCAAGAGAAGAGTGAATGGGAGGGGAGGGGTGGGCAGGGAGAAAAGTGCAACAATGAATGAATGAAAATCCAAAGTCTCTGTAAACGTTCATTGAAGTTAATAATAATAATAATAAAAAAAGACTTAAATCTCAACTTTGCTGAATTTTTAACTTTTCCAAGCCTCAATTTCCTGTAAAATAATAATAATGGGAATAAAGAGTTTGCGGCTTTGTGGCGAAGACTAAAAGAATTTATACATTTAAGATGATTGGAACAGTGTTTAGGGGAGCTCTGGTGGCCTGGTAAGGAGTTGTGTAGCCAGAGGCTGATAGTCCTTATGTAATAGATAAACGAGCAGTCTCTTCCAGAATTATTTACAGTCTTCTACTGAAGGGTCAGCTATGAGTGTATTTTGCCTCAATAGCAATGAGGCTTTTTTAGTTGGAACAGTGTTCAGTAAGTGGTAACAATGGGGAGGATACTTCGCTTAGTTTAGGTGTGTGTTGGAGGGAGTGAAGTAGGGGAGCAAAAAAAAAATCTAAGTCTTCTGAAAGTGTGGAAATACTGAGTACGAGCTAGTCAGTGGATAAAAAAGGGAGGAAAGTCAGAGGGAATAGCCGGAGCTAAATCAGGCAACTGAGAAAACAATTTGTGGAAATGACAAAATATGAAGCAGAAAGTGGAGAGAGATGAGCAAGAGAGGTAAGCATGGGGTCCAACTGGAGTAAGGTGGGGGGCTTGAAGTTACTGATGTTTGTTTCTGTCCTGAGAGTTCTTGAGGCACTTTGCTCTGTGGAGCACAGGGAGACCTGTGGGGAGGAGGTTGTGGCAGTGGTGGTCTGAACTACAACAGCCCTACAATGGAAATAAATGGCCATGTTTTAGAAGTAGAAGTCACAGAGCGTAGTGATGGGTTCATGAAAGACATAGTGAGAGGGAAGTATGAGGATGGTACCCTGATTTCTACCTTGGGGTGGTATGAGGCAACAGGAAGCATAACACATATGAGGGAAAGATGGATTCAGCATATGGTATGCCTTTGGCCACACCCCCAGACAGATCCTCAATAATTGGGCATCTGTAGCCCCACCTGGCAATTACTCTGTCCTGCCTCTGGTAGGGGTATCATTAGTCATTCTCTGCTGTCTGTTCTCTGGCTGTAGTGGACAGGAGGTCGGGAGGTGGGTAACTTGTATGAGGAGTGGGGAAGAAGCTCTCACCACCAAGCTGAGCTCTCTCTTTTTATTAATTTTTTTATGAGGTTCCTTTCATGGTTCTGATTTCTTTGAATATAATCATGTTAAGTGAACACAAGTATTGGGTTGTTAGACTGTTTTCAAAGAGAACCGTTGGTACTAGTCAGTCCTCTGAGCTGCTGAGGAAACAAAAGCTCAGGAATTAAGTGGTGGAGAAATACCAATTGCTACATTATGAGTGATTATGCTTGCTCTGGTGGCCTAGTAAGTTGCAATCTGAAAGGCACATGGTTCAAATCTACCAGCTGCTTCACTGGAGAAAGATGGGCAATCTCCTCCAGTAAATTTACTACCTCTGAAAACTGCTGGAGAGCCAGTTATGAGTCAATTTTTATTTGGTGGCAAACAACAACATGTTTGCCCTAAGACAAAGACAGAAAAGTACCAGGACTATGGATCACTGGAGGAACAATGAAGTCTGTGAGCATCAGGGAAGGAGGTAGAGAAAACTTCCCAGGGGTATTGTCCTGAAAACAAAATCCTGTTTTCTATTTTATCAGCCAGAAATCCTTTGTCAGTTGCTGCCTTTAGGAAGGAAGACATCTTGTGAGGGGATTCTAGGCTTTAGACTGTCCAGAGAATTGTCCCACAGACAGTTCCGATAGACCTGTATGGGGACACTTCTACATCAGTCTCTGGCATCAGTCAGCTTCTTTTAATTTTGCACTGGCATTTTTCTGACAGCTGGAAACCCAGTATCTATTCATTTTTTATACCAGGGTTCAGCAAAAATTTAGCTTCTATTCCTAGGTTTTGTTTCACTTTTCAAAAAAAATTATCTCATGAATCAATGGATTCTGTCCGAGGGAAGACTAACAATTACAAGAAAAATTTATCTTTCTATTAATAATAAGGGAAAAGTTGGAAGACACAGAAAATGTTGCTTTGTTGTTGTTGATTCCCTTCAAGTTGAGCACGACTCATAGGGACCCTATGAACAAAAGGCCTGAAGCCCCTCTACAACTATCGACATTTATAATAATTTAACAATTTATCAAAATTTCCAGACTGCAGGAAAAGGTCCCGATACCTAAGAGTTCAAGATGTATGACTTCACCGAGGACCAGACCACAGAACTTAAGGAGGCCTTCCAGCAGTTTAACCGAACAGGTGATGGAAAGATCCTGTACAGCCAGTGTGGAGATGTAATGAGGGCCCTGGGCCAGAACCCCAACAATGCCGAGGTGCTCAAGGTCCTGGGAAACCCTAAGAGTGATGAAATGAATGTGAAGGTCTTGGATTTTGAGCACTTCCTGCCCATGCTGCCGATTGTGGCCAAGAACAAGGACCAGGGCACCTATGAAGACTATGTTGAAGGCCTTCGGGTGTTTGACAAGGAAGGGAATGGTGCTGTCATGGGCTCTGAAATCTGTCATGTCCTTGTCACACTTGGTGAAAAGATGACAGAGGAAGAAGTAGAGGTGCTGGTAGCAGGTCATGAGGACAGCAATGGTTGTATCAACTATGAAGAGCTCGTCCGAATGGTGCTGAATGCTTGAGGGCAGCCCTTCCTGTGTCCCCAGAACCCCATGCCTTCTCCTGTGTGAGAACGTATGTAGCCCTGAGAGCCGCCTAGGCTGTCACAGCTCCTTTCCCATCTTGTAGCTCTCAGATAATACTTGCCAGCAGCATTCACCAAATAAACTTGCTGTCTATGCTCCCCACCCCCCCAAATTAATAGAGTTTTCAGAGGCATGTTGTTTAGGAAGTGGATGCCACTTCTGCTTTTTTTGTTACCTAAGTATATTCCCTTCATTATCCAAATGGCTGAGGCAGCCTGAAGTGGTAATTGGGAAGCAACAAAGATCTTGGAAGTTGAGAAGATGGTTTTTTTTTTTTTAAATTTAGGTTGTTTATTTTTCATTTCAATGAACATCTACAGAGATTTTGGAATTCCATTCATTCATTGTTGCACCCTTCTTCCCGCACAACCCCCCCCCCCGTTTGCTCCTCTCCTTGAAAAGCAAAAGAAAAACTCCCTCATTGGTACACAATCCCCTCCGCACCTCCCCAAACCCCACCCCCTACTCCCAAATATAATCCACTCTGCAACCCTCATTGCGTACTCCTACAATAAAAATAATGCCCTAAAATATAATACTTTTAGACTATTCTCTCCCCCATAGACTTCAATGCCGTAAACATATTTCATCCAGTTTTTCTTAGTCTTACCCCCACCCCAATGCCAGCCTCATTCTACAACAGTGGCACCATATAGCATTTGTCCCTTTGTGACTGAGATACCTCACTCAGCATAATGTCCTCCAGGGTCACCCATTTTGAATAATATTGCATGAGTTCCTTGTTTTTCAATGCAGCATAGTATTCCATTGTGCGAATATACCACAGCTTCTCTACCCATTTGTTTGTTGATGGGCATTTAGGTTGTTTCCAACTCCTTGCTATTGTAAACAAAGCCGCGATAAACATGGGTATGCATATATCTACTTGGATGTCATTTATGGTCTCTTTAGGGTATATTCCCAGTAGTGGAATTGCCATGGTATCTTTTTGGTATCTTCGCAACTTTTTGAGAAAACGCCACAATGCTTTTCACAGTGGTTGCACCATTTTACACTCCCACCAACAGTGAATCAGGGTTCCAGTCTCTCCACAACCTCGCCAGCATTTGTTGCTTGCTGTTCTGTTAAATTTTGCTAGTCTTACTGGAGTGAGATGATATCTCATGGTTGTCTTGATTTGCATCTCTCTCAGGGCTAGGGATTTTGAACATTTCTTCATGTGCTTGTTGGCCATCTGAATGTCTTCCTTGGTGAAGTGTCTGTTCATATCCTGTGCCCATTTTTCAATTGGATTATTCTCCTTTATCTTGTTGTGGTGCTCGAGTATTCTATAAATTCTAGATATAAGTCTCTTGTCTGACATGTCATTACCAAAAACTTTTTCCCAGTCTGTGGCTTCCCTTTTTACCCTGTTAGAGAAGTTTCTGGATGCGCATAGGGATTTGATTCTTAGAAGGTCCCATTCATCTATTTTAAGAGAAGATGGTATTTTAAAGCAGGGGTGGGGTGGGGTGGAGAGTTAAATAATATATGTTCCTTGTAAAAAACTTGAAAATACAAGCAAGTAAAAAGAAAATAAACAAGAGATAAACACGGCTATACTTTTTGTATATTCCTTTCTTTTTAAATATTGGGGCATATGTAGCTGTCTCTTACATGGTTACTGCATAAACAAGTTTGAATTTTGCGGTTTTATTCAATAGAATTTGGAAAACCATTTTCTACTGTTTAAAATTCCTTAAAAATCTACTCTCTGGAGTTACCATATTTTACCCCCATCAAACTCATCCTTAGATATATAGATTGCTTTTATTTTTTTCCTTTTTAAATTTTTTTTTTCAGTTTAGCAAAACAAGTTAAAAAGGTTTAAGGTAATACGGTAAAACGTAATTAGGGTAATAACTTAGGGAGTACTGGTGGCCTAGTGGCAAGAAGTTGCACTGCAATTCTGAAGGCACATGGCTTGAGGCCAACAACTGCTGTACTGGAAAAGGATGGGCAATCTCCTCCTGTGGAATTAACTGCTTCTGAAAACCCACTGGAGGGTCAGCTATGGGTCAGTTCTGACTCAGTGGTACACACAAGAACAAGGTGATAAGACGGAGACATAGCCAGTGAAGGGCAGGCCATGCAAAGAAGATAAAGTGAAAAAGAAGAGGAAAAAAGGGTAAAGGATCCCTGGAAAGACAGGAGTGAACCCAAACATTACAGCATGCTGTCAGCAGAAAAGGAGAGTAAGAGAGAGAGAGAGCTAATATTATTTTTAAAGGAGTCATGAAAATCTCCAGGCATAAATATTTGTCCATATTTTGGATATTTTCTTACAATTTTTTCTGAATGTAGTACTGTTTGGCTGGTAGATAAAAATATCTTTAACTCTCAAAACTCATACTTCTCACCAGATGTACACTTCTTGCAAGACAAGCTTATCAGGGACCTTACCATCACTCTGCTGCAAGATGCCAAGGCCTTATGTGGTGTGGCTGGTCCAGGAGCGTCTTCCAGCCACCTCTTCCCCGGCCTCTGCTAAAGGCTGTGGCTCAGTCCAGGAGCACTCACGTCCTGGTAGATGACAGAACCACTACCTGCCGGGTTGAGGTGCCTCAGTTTCAGTATGGCCCACAGTCCCACCCAATACATTAGACTGTTGCTCTACCACCTGGAGACCAGATGCCTGAAGACCACCCAGCTGCCACACCCACTGTCCAGCCCCAGGAGCACCAATAACACAAGTACTTTGGGTGAAACACCGCTGTCTAGCTGAAGGGAGCACAAATACACAGGTCCTTCACAAAACATTACCATATTCTGGGTCACTATATAGTTACAACAACCATCTACAAAGAAAAGACTCACTTAATGTCAGGAAAGCAGCAGTCTGGCTCAATCATCATGAAAAAACAAAAAATCCCTCCTCCTAAAAGAGCAGAACCAATGAATATCCCAGATAGAGAGAACCAAAAGAAATGTTGATGTGGAATTATTTGAACAGCTACATGGAAGCAACAATGGAAACCATTAAGAGAGCAAATACCCCAAAGACAGCAATCCAGCAGAAATATATTGATGAGAAGCAATTGGAACAGTTATGGGGAAAAATATGGAAGAAAATATTGATGGTATAAAGAGGCACAAGAATTTAAAAAATCATCACAAGACAGAGAAGGTACAGCCAACATAGAACTGGAAAAAACAGAAAAGCATGGAAATGCAATCCAGATTATTAAGACCAAATTGGCAGAAGTCCAACATGCTGGTAGGACAAAAAAATAGCACTGAAGAGATGGAACAGTGAGCTGGAAGACAGGAGCCTCACTGGAAACATGCTAGAAGAAAAATCAGAGATGAAATGTAATGAAAATGAAGAAAACATTAGAATCATGTGTGATGACATCAAAAAGAACAATATACGTATGATTGGAATTCCAGAACATGAGAGTGACAGAGAAATCACTGAGGACACTGTGGAAGAAGTACTAGAAGAACACTTCCCAGGTATTTTGAAGAATGGAGAAATCCACACTCAAGAAGCACAGTGAACAGCAAATAAAGTAGACCCAAAAAGAAAAACATCAAGTCGTATCATAGTTAAATTCTCCAGATTAAAATATAAAGAGAATACTAATAGCAGTGTGAGAAAAACAGTTTCAAAGGGGAAACAATTTGATTAAGTTCTGATTTTTCAGCAGAAACCATGTGAGCTAGAAGACAATGAGATGGCATATACAGAAAGTCGAAAGAAATTAATTGCCAGCCAAGGATCCTATATCCAGCAAAGCTCTCCAACAAATATGAAGGAGAAATTATATCCTTTGCAGAAAAGAAGGAATTTAAAGTATTTGTGAAAACAAAAACAAAACTTTAAGAAATTTTAAATGAAGTCCTTCACACCAAAGGAAAGTATATGGACCATAGGAACCAGAAACAACAGAAAAAGAAACACTTAAAAGGTTAAAAAGTAAAAAGGCTAAAGTGAAACCTGGCCTGGCAATAATCACACTTAATGTGACTGAACTAAATGTACCAAGCAAGAGAAAAAAGAATAACAGAATAGATAAAAAAACAAAGCCCTTCAAGAGACACATCCAAAAAAAGAAGAGAAAGACTCAAAATCAAAGGCTGAGGGGAAAAATGTACCAACCAAATGGCAACCTCAAAAAAGCAGCAGTGGCAATACTTACATCAGATAAAACAGACTTCACAATGAAAACCACCATAAAAGATAAGGAAGAACATTACATACTGATTAAAGGCACAATAGATCAAGAAGACATAACCTTGGCCAACATTTATGCACTAAATGATAGATCTGAAAAATACATAAAATAATGGTTAACCGAATTGAAGAAAGAAATAGCACCACAACAGAGGTAGGAGATTGCAGCACACCACTATCACCAAAGGATAGGTCAACTCAAAAGAAAGTCAACAGAGATGCAGAAGATCTAAACTACGCAATCAGCCAATTTGACCTTGTGTATGTATTTAGGGTACTACACCCCACTAAAACTAAATTCACATTCTTCTCAAGTGCACATGGTACATTCTCCAAAATTGATTACATATTAGGACATAAAGCTGTTGTTGTTGTTATGTGCCATAGAGTTGCTTGCGACTTATAGCGAACCTATGTACAACAGCCCTAAACTCTGCTCTCTCCTGTGCCAATCACACTGTCTCTGATATACCCATCCCGATTACCCCAGTCACTGAATCAATCCATCTCATAGAGGGTCTTCCCCTCTTGTGCCGACCCTCCACCCTCCCAAGCATGATGTTCCTCTCCAAGGACCTGTCCCTCCTTACAACATGTCCAAAGTATGTCAGTCGAAGCCTCAGGATCCTTGCCTCCAAGGAGCTGCCCCGTTTAATCCTCTCAAGGATGAATCTGTTTGTTTTCCTAGCAGTCCATGGTACCCTCAATACTCTTCTCCAGCACCACAGCTCAAAGGCATCAATTCTCCTTCTCTCCTCCCTAGTCTTTTTCCAAGCAGTGAAATAATACAAAGTATCTTCTTAGACCACAACGCGATAAAACTAGAAATTAACTACAGGAGTAAGTACAAAGCTTACAAAATCACCGAAGTGGAAATGAAATAACTCTGCTAAAATATGATTGGGTTATAAAATAAATAAAGAATGAAATAAAAAGTTCCTTGAAATAAAGGAAAATAAAACTACATCATACCAAAACTTCTGGGATGCAACTAAGGCAGTCCTGAGGGGGCAGTTATACACATGAAAAGGTACACACATAAAAAAGGAAAAAAGAACAAAAATCAATGCTCTAACTGAGCACCTTCATCAAATAGAAAAAGAGCAACAATCTAATCCTGCAGCCTCTAGAAGAAAAATAAATTATCAGAACAAGAGCTGAAAGCAATAAGATAGAAAATAGAAAAACAATCGAAACAATCAATAAGACCAGGAGCTGGTTTTTCGAAAGGGCCAATAAAATTGACAAACTATTGACAAACTTAACAAAAGAAAAGGAGAAAAAAAGAGAGAAGACACAGATAACTAGATTAAGAAATAATAGAGGTGACATAACAGCAGAACCACATGAAATTAAAGAGATCATATCAAAATACTGTGAAAAGCTATACTCTGATAAATTAGAAAAACTAGAGGAAATGGACAAATTCCTTGAAACTCATACCCTACCCAGACTGACAAGGATAGATACAGAACACTTGAACAGATCCACCACAAAAGAGGAAATTGAACAAGTCATAAAAATACTTTCCCATAAGAAAAGTCCTGGGACAGATGGATTCACAGCTGGATTTTACCAAACATTCAGAGAGGATCTATCACCAATTCTACTTGAATTATTAAAAAAAAAGAGGAAAAGAAAGAACACTCTTAGAGTAGTTCTATGAAGCAAGCATAACCCAATACCAAAACCAGACATATGTATTACCAAGAAAGAAAACTACAGACCAATATCTCTCATGAATATAAATGCAAAAATCCTTAACAAAATCCTAGCTAACAGAATCTAAAAGCACATTAAAAAATAATTCATCATGACCAAGTGGGATTCATAACAGGTATGCAAGTATGAGGATCGTTCAACATAAGAAAAACCAATCAACCTAATCACCATATTAACAAAGCAAATAACAAGAACCATATGATCTTAGCAATTGATGTAGAAAAGACATTTGACAAAATCCAATATCCCTTCCTGTTAAAGACACTCAGCAAAATTGCAATAGAAGGGAATCAACATAATGAAAAAAATATATGTAAAACCAAGAGCCAGTATCATTCTCAATGGAGAAAGATTAAAGGCATTTTCCTTGCAAACAAGGACCAGACAAGAATGCCCACTGTCACCACTTCTACATAATATTGTATTGGAATGGCTTGCTAGGGCAATAAAAGAAGAGAAGGAAATAAAAGGCATCCAGATTGGTAAGGAGATGGTTAACTGGATGACATAATAGTGCACACAGAAAACCCCAAGAACTCAACAAAAAAACTGTTAGAACTGTAGACCAATTTAGTAGCATGACGGGATATAAAATCAATATCTAAAAGTAAGTGGGAGTCCTTTACAGTAACAAAGAGAACTCAGAGAAGAAAACCAAAACAGCAATATCATTTACAATAGCCAACCACAAATTGAGATAATTGGAGTGAACCTAACTAAAGACACAAAAGATCTATACAAAGAATACTACAGAACATTTCTGTGACACACAATAAAAAACCTAAAGAAATGGAAAAATGTACCTACAACCAGGAAAGAATAAAATAGATGAAGGGAACCTTCTAAGAATCAATCCCTATGCATATGCAAAAACTTCTCCAACAGGATAAAAAGGAGAGTCACAGATTGGGGAAAAATATTTGGTAATGACACGTCTGATAAGGGTCTTGTATCTAGAATTTATAGAATACTCGAGCACCACAACAAGATAAATGTAAATAATCCAATCAAAAAATGGGCACAGGATATGAACAGTCACATCACCAAGGAAGACATTCAGATGGCAAACACATAAGAAATGTTCAAAATCCCTAGCTCTAAGAGAGATGCAAATCAAAACAACTATATCATATCACCCCAGTAAGAAAAGCAAAATTCTACAGAGCAGCAAACAACAAATGCTGGCTAGGTTGTGGAGAAATTGGAAACCTTATTCACTGTTGGTGGCAGTGTAAAATGGTGCAACCACTCTGGAAGGGGATATGGTGCTTTCTCAAAAAGTTTGAAATAGAAATACCATTTGACCCAGCAATTCCACTACTGGGAATGTACCTTAAAGAAACCAGAACTGCCACCCAAGCAAATATATGCACACCCAGGCTTATTGTTCACAGTAGCAAAAAGATGGAAACAACCCAAGTGCCCATAAGCAAATGAATGGTAGAGAAGCTGTGTCATATTCACACAATGGAGTACTATGCAGCACTGAAAAACAAGGAACTCATGAAATACTATACAAAATGAGTGACCTTGGAGGACATTATGCTGAGTAAAATATCTCAGTCACAAAGGGACAAATACTGCATAATGCCACGTTGCAAAACAGGACTGACATTGGGGTTGGGGGGAAATAAGAAAAGAGGGAATAAATAAGGTACACAGCATGGAAATGGATGAAAGAAATAACTGCTTAAAGGGAATATATGATTGGGTATTATTATTAACAGTCCAGTATAAGAGCTGCATAGTAAAGTGGACTGGGGTGGGAATGGGGAATTGTACAATAATGAAAGAATTCTTTTTCTTTTCAAAGAGAAAAGCAAACTGGGAGGGGCAGGAAAGAAAAAAAAATGTATAACAATGAATGAATGAAAATCCAAGTTCTCTATAAACTTTCATTAAAATCTCAAACTAAAAAAAGGAAAAAAGGCGGGAGCTCTGGTAGCCTAGTGGCAAGACGCTGCACTGCAATCCCAGAGGTACGTGGTTCAAATCCACCAGATGCTCTGCTGGAGAAGGAGGGGGCAATCTCCTTCTGTACCAGTCAGATCTGATTTGACGGTACACGTAAAATTGTTGTTGTTGTTATGTGCTGTCGAGTCGCCTGCAACTCATAGCGTAAAATAGTACAATAAAAAAAAGAGATATAAATCAAAGCTACAATGAGATACCATCTCACTCCAGTAGCAGTGACAAAGTTTAACAGGACAGTAAGCAATAAATATTGGGAAGGATGTGGTGAGACAGGAACTCTTAAACACTATTGGTGAGATTGTAAAATGATACAACCACGCATGCTGGAAGATAGTTTGGCATTTCATCAGAAAGCTGAACATAGAAATTCCATATGACCCAGCTATGCCACTGCTTGGAATATACCCTGAGAAAATGAGCACTAAGGCACAAATGGGAGGAAAAAATAGGAGTTTTAAGGCACATTTGCAAAAAAATAAAATAGAAATAATCTGATGTCTTCTGATTTGAAATGGATGGTGTGGGAAAGGATGTGGTGAGTTGGAGTGGGAATGTTCATTCTATTAGAGAGTAAACCAGTACCAGCCAGTTGTTTGAGAAGTCATCTTCAAGCTGTGGTAAACCCATGTATGAGAGTAGAGCTGACTTCGTAGAGTTCTCAGAGACTATGATTTTATAGAAGTAGATTTCTAGGACATCCTTCTATGACGCTGCTTAATCTAGTTGAACAGTTATGTGCCATTGAGTATAGCTCAGGGATCTTATGAACAATCAGCCTGAACCTCATCCTTGATTGTGCCATCATCATCATTTCTGGCACACTTGAGCCCATTCCTACACTCACTGCATTAATCCATCACATTGAGAATCTTCCTCTCAAAAAAAAAAATAATGGGTGACTGGAACGCAAAAGTTGGGAATAGGGAAGAAGGATCAGTAGCTGGAAAACACGGGCTTGGTGAGAGAAATGAGGCTGGAGATAGAATGATAGAGTTCTGCACATTCAATGATTTATTCATTGCAAATACCTTCTAGAAGAAACATAAACCCAGGCTATACACATGGATCTCACCTGACGGTATGAATAGGAATCAAATTTATTACATTTGTGCAAAGACTTGCTGGAGAAGCTCAATATAAGCTGTGAAAACCAGGCCAGGTGTTGATTGTGGGACAGACCACCAACTACTCATAAGCAAGTTCAAGCTGAAGTTGAGGAAAATTAAATCAAGTCCACGGAAACCAAGATTTGACCTTAAGTCTGTCCCACTCAAATTTCAAAACCATCTCAGGAACAGGTTTGAGGCCTTGAGCACCAATGAGCATAGACCAAATGAGCTCTGGGAGGATATCAAGAAAATCATCCACGAAGAATGCAAAAGATCATTACAAATGCTGAAGAAGAAGAAAAGACCAAGATGGATGTCAGATGAGACTCTGAATATTGCATTAGAGTGCCGAGAAGCCAAAGCTAAAGGAAGGTATTAAGAAATCAAAGAGCTAAACAGAACATTTCAAAAGCATCTCGGGATGACAAAGCAAGATACTATAATGAAATGTACAGAGAGCTGGAGTCAGAAAATCAAAAGGGCCGGACACAGTGACTGCAACAATGGGCTTGAGCATGGCAGATCGATCTTGTGAGGCTAGAACAAGGATAGGACGAGGTTTTGACCTCTTGTTCATAGGGTTATCATGAGTCATAGTCAACTCAATGACACCTAACAATAGCAACATGGTAAGTGTGTGTGTGTGTGTGTGTGTGTGTGTGTGTGTGTGTGTGTACTTTAGTTATGGAAGTGGTTGGTGATCAAGACTAGATTAGTAAGGTGCATGACAGCGATAGCATATATGGGATATTAAATAATTCAGAAACTAAATTCAAATAGTGAGACCATGGACTAGAGATAGGTGTGACAATGACAATGTAATGTTTTAATGATTCAAAATTATCTTTGAGTACCTCTTGGGTATAGAAGTTTGAATAGAAGTTCTTAAAAGGGAGAGAAAAGTCCAACTAATATCTGGGTTATACTAACATCAATAATAAGTTAGCCTTCATAAAATCTCTCCTTTGATGAGAGACATTATCTTTGGAGGCTATGACAGTAACTTTGTCATCTGACTTTGGAGTATGAACAATGTTTGGATCTAGCTTTGCCTTTGATTGATTGTTTGATGATGAAACTTAAGGTCCAGTTCTAAGATATTGGCAATAAACAAATACGTAAAATCTATCATATGACAGATAGAAATAAATATTATGGAAGTAAAACAGATAAGGGAGACAGAGTACCATCGGGGTAATTTGCAATTTTAAATAAGGTGGATAGTGGAACTCTCATTGATATGATGATGGTCCTTGAGCAGAGACCTACCAGAAGAGAGGAAGTAAACTTGCCAATGTTTTGGCAGAAAATTTCAGAAAGTGGAGCAAAGGCAAAGTCTCCGAGGTAGCAATATCCAGTATATTTAGAGACCAACATAAGAAGTCTAGTGGCTTCAACAGAATGAACTCTGAGCCTCAGTTTCTTATCTATAAAATGTATATGATAATAGTACTTACCTCAGGCTGTTGCTAGGTGCTGTCGAGTTGAGTATGTCTCATAGCTACCCTATGAACAACAGATCTGAATCTCGTTTTATCCTGTGCCTCATCATCTCTGATGCATTTGAGGTCATTGCTTCAGTTACTGTGTCAATCCATCTCATTGAAGGTTTTCCTCTCTCTTGAGGACCTCTACCTTTACAAGAATGATGTCCCTTTCCAAGGAATAGTCTCTTCTAGCAACAAGACCAAACTATGTGAGATGAAGCTTTGTCATCTCCTAGGAGCATTCGGTTGCTCTTTTGTCAGTTCATAGGATATTCAATGCTCTTCTTCAATATCATAGCTCAAAGGCATCAATTCTTCTGGCATCCTATTCATTGTCTATCTCTCAGATGCATGGCAAATGATTGGAAAGACCATGGCCTAAATCAGGCACACCTTAGTCTTCAAATGAAAATCATTTTTTCTCAGTACTTTGGAGATGTCCCTGACCTGACAGAACATCTCCTGATCTCCTGACTAGTGGTACCAAAATTGCTGATTGTAGATATTGTAGATCTGGTAGATAATGGGTATATGAGATAACGTTATAGTACAATGCCTAGATCTTATAAGCTACCATTATTAAAATGACAGCTGAGTCAAAGATCTTATCAATCATTCTTTTTTAAATTTTTTTATCAATAATTCTTTATTTAATATGTATGATGGTGTGTGTATTTTAATTCATCCTAAGTCTTTTCCTTTAATTCATGCTCTTCTTAGCCTGTGTCTTCTAGCCTTATCCATTGCCCTACTGAAGAGGGTACATGAATAGCACTATCCAGTGCAGAAAGGAGTCTTGATGGCACAGTAGTTAAGTACTTAGCTGCTCACAAAAAAGTTAATCATCTTTTAATCCACCAGTTACTTGGGGGAGTGAGATGGGGAGAGAACGTTTATGGACTTGGATACTGGAAACCCTATGGAGCAATTCTACTCTGTCCTTCAATGTTACAATGAGTCACTATTTTTTTCTATAATTATATTTTATTAATTTTCATAAACATTTACAGAGATTTTGGGTTTCCATTCATTCACCACTGCACCATTCTCTCTACCCTCCTCCCAGTTTGTTCTTGTCCAAATGCCACAGTGCTTGTCAAAGCCAGTTCTGATTAATCTTCTTTGTCAGTGTGTCCTTTGCCATTCCCTATCACTCCTCCCTGAGAGAGACTTCACCCTGAGTCATAAGGAAAAGGGGATGGCGTATTCTCTTAGCTACTTCCTGCTGAAAAGGGATGCTGTGGGTTTCAGGGTGAAGATCTTCTCTCACTACTCTAAAGGACCTCTTTGGCAGTAGGAAACACATAGACTATTATGGAGATTGATTTTGGAATTTAGATGCACTCTTATTGATTGTGCTTGGCCATACATGTTCATATCCTTGAAGATGTATCATGGGGGTGTTGCAACCTAGAAGACACAAATTTGACTAACAAGTTATAAGTACATGAGTCAAAAATTATGGAAAAGTAAAAGAAAAGATTCTTTCATTGTTCCACAACCCCCCCCCAGGTCCCCTCCACCATGCAGCCCTCGCTCTAGACTCCTGTGATGACAGAAACACCCAGTTATATATCTCTTTTAAACAGTTCCCTCCCTCCTCTGCCTCAGTGCAGCACACATCATTGAACCCATCTTACTCAGTCTCTCTCCAACTCCAAGGACAGTCTCATTCTACAACAATGGCATCATGTAATATTTGTCCCTTTGTGACTGGGATATTTCACTCAGCATAATGTTCTCCAGAGTCAACCATTTTGAATAATATTGCATGAGTTTCTTGTTTTTTAATGCAGCATAGAATGAGTCATTATTAACTCAGTGGAAAAAAGGCATTAGTTTGTTTCTTAGTGAATGATGAAAAAGAAACCCAAGAAAATAATTTAGTAAAGTCCTCTGGGAATTTAGAAGTGAGTTCACAAATTTGCTGAAGGAGGTAGTAATTGTGCTCTACTTTGGAAAAAAATGCTTCTTGGGGATGGAGATCATGTGGAAAGGATAGTTCAGGAGAAAAAAAAGGGTGTGAGCACGTCCAAGTCATGATTATGGAAGGAGAAAAAGTGCCTGGTATGACAAAAGCATAGTACATTGGAAGGTAAAATATGAGGACCAGATTTAGAAAAAAATTTGACTTTTAAATTAGAGAATTTTGACTTTATTTATTATAGTGCACCATTACATATTTTTAGGCAGAGAGTGATGTGGTCACAATTGTGTTTTAGAATGATCTGTCTGGCTGCAGTAAGGGAGAGCTAATATAGTCAATAAGGAGAGAGTGACCCAGTAAGGAGACTGAATTAATTACTGTGGTGAGTACTGATGAAACCTTAGGTGTGAGAATAGAGAGGTAGGATGAAAACAATACAGGGAGAAACAGCTAATGCTGTAACTGCTCTCGAAGGATTGCCAGAGAACATATAAAAATTGTCTAAATATGGCCACAATAAAATTGTGCTGTTTACTCATCTGAAATCATACCTGGGAGGATTGTAGTCAGCTCTGTCCAGTCATATGACACAGAAATACCTTTTAAAAAGGGGAGATGGAAAACAACTATGAGAAAACATCTTACCATACCAGTAATAGCAAAGTTCAACAGGGCAGCAAACAACAAATGCTATCTAAGTTGTGGAGAAATATTATTCACTGCTGGTGGGAATATAAAATGGTACAGCCACTGTGGAAAGCAGTCTGGTGCGCTCCCCAAAAGTTGGAAATAGAAATACCATTTGATCCAGCAATTCTGCTTTTGGGAATATACCCTAAAGAAATCTGACATATGCACACTCATGTTTATTACTGCATTATTCACAACAGCAAAGAGATGGAAGCAACCCAAGTACCCATCAACAAATGAGTGAATAGAAAAACTGTGGTACATTCACATAATGAAATATTACTCAGCACTGAAAAACAATGAATTCATAAGATACTACACAACATGGGTGACCCTGAGGGAGCTCTGGTGACCTAGTAGCAAGAAGCTGCATGCATTGCAATGAATCAACCAGATGCTCCACTGGAGAATGAGGGGAAAATCTCCTCCTGTGCCAATCAAATCTGATTTGATGGTACACAACAAGGGAGGGGTATTAAAAAAAAGAAAGTAGGCAATAGAAAAAAATAAAGAAAAAACCATGGGTGACACTGGAGGATATTATGCTGAGTGAAATATCTCAATCACAAAAGGACAAATATTACATAACTCTGCTGTTACAAAAAAGAACAGGCATGGGCGAGTTACAGAGAGAATGGGAAAAGATTGGATAGATAATGAACACTGAATTAGAGCAGATGAGGGAAAGAACTATCTGAAAGGGAGATATGATTAGGCATTGGATGTATGACAAAAATCTGGAACAAGGAGTGCATTGTGGGATGGGAAGATGAAGGGAGGAGGAAGAAAACGTGCAACAATGAATTAAAAAAATATATGAGCAAAAAAAAAAGGGGGGGGAAGATAGACAGGAGTACCATGTGATTGCTCTGAGTACTTTCCCATTTGAGCATTGGATACAACACTCCAGAAACTTGAGAGACATTGGCCTTCCTTTACCCTGTCCCTGAATAGGAATGTCTTGTGGTTCCCAGAGCATCTTGAACAGAAAGATGAAAAATTTAATCTTAGTTCTGGAGTACGAGATTCAAAGTTCTACAGACTTGTAGCAAAGATACTGATTCCCACATAATTATTCCAAAAATCTGCTTGACTTTCTCAATGTTCCATTCCACAGAAGTCAAAGATCTTCTCAAATCTGATAACTTGGTTGGATTTTGGATCTATCAAACTATAATTTCCTTTAAAATAGGGAAGTTATGTTTCAGGATTTATGATTAACCAAATCCATAGCACCATTTATAGTTGGTTGAATCCATAGGATCAGCACCAGGAGCCTGGGACTTTGAATATAAATGGTGGTTCAGTCATGTCCTGTGGAGTTTTACCCCAGACAGATAGTAACATGTCTTGTAGGAAGACTTCAGGTGAAGAGAATCAAAGGGAGAACACCCAGCAGATGATTATCTTAATAACAGAGATGGACATTTTTCAGTTTTAAGCATTTTTATTCTCATAAGCTAAGTAACTGACAGTTTGTTCAAGAGAAGATGTGAGATGGTAGGATATGGAAAGCTCATGCCTGCTCATTCCTCTGTGGTCTGGTGGGGTCTGATAACGTGACTACAGTACCAGGGGCAGAACATTTGTGCCTTTGGACAGGGACTGATGGACAGGAGCTAACTGACAGGCACTTGGGCCTGAGTGCATGATGGTCAGCTGGTTTGTCCAAGACAGTGTGATTAATGCTCCATTCAGTACTGAGGCAGTCACGGCTCAGAGAGACCCAGTCAGACCCTGTTACTGATCTGATGACAAGTGTGTGGGACATTAGCTGCTTTGCACAGATGTCTTCTTTGGAGAACTATCTCTGTGTCCAAGAGACAGAATGCAATTCTTCACAGAAATACAGGATACAGTATTTTTTTAAAAAACAGGAAAATGTCACATCAGAACCTAGTCAGTAATGAATTCTTGTTATTCACTATTTAAAAGAACCACGTGGAGTATCTTCAGTAAGAATGACCAGAAAGGATAAGCACATTTACAGAAAAAAGTGTGTCACCATAGTTCATAACTGGACATCTATAATACAAATAGTAAATATTTTAGGTATGCATTCATATAGTCTTTGTCATAAATACTTTTTCTCTTATTTCCTTTTTTATTGTGATTTTAACAAAAGTTTACGGAAAACTTGGATTTCCATTCATTTATTGATTGTTGCACATTTTCCTCCCTAGCCCTCCCAGTTTGCTTTTGTCTTTAAAAAATTCATTCACTGTTGCACAATTTCCTCCCTACCTTCTACCCCAGTCCACTTTACTGTGTACTTCTTATTATTCTGGAATGTTGTCATGCAATTAATGTCTAATCATATATTCTTTTTAAATAGTTCTTTCCCTCATATATTCCATATATTCTTGTTGTCCTTTGGAGTGCCAGAGCAGCCATGGACAATGAATTAGTTTTAATCCACCTCTATAGACATTTTGTCATTAAGTGCTGTCGAGCTGAGTATACCTCACAGCAACCGTTTGAACAACAGGTCTGAACCCTCTCCTATCCTGTGCTATCCTTGTCTTCTCTGTCATACTCAAGTCCATTGTTGCCATCACTGTGTCAATCCATCTCACTGAGTTTTCCTGTCTTTCACTGACCCTCTACCTTTCCTTGACATCTCTTTTCAAAGAATAGCCTCTTCTAGGAACATGCCCAAAGAATGTCAGACAAAGCTTCACCATCCTTGCTTCCAGGGAGTTCTTTGGCTGCATTTTCTCCAAGACATAGCTATTTATTCTTTTGACAGTCTATGGTATGTCAGCACTCTTCTTCAACATCACAGCTCTAAAGCATTGATTCTTCTTCTGTTATCCTTATTCACTGTCCTTTTCTCAAATGCACAGCAAGTAATTGAAAAGGGTATGGCCTGAATCGGGCACACCTTAGTCTTTAAATGGACATTATTGCTCCTCAGACTTTGAAGAGTTCTTTTATAACAGACTTTCCCATTGCAACATGTCTTTTGTTGATTTTGGATCCAGAAGTATGATTAAATAATTAAATCTGGATCCCAAAGTAAGATTAAATCATTGACAATGACAATCTTTTTCCATGTATCATGTTGCTGCTTATTGGCCTGGTGATGAGGATTTTTGTTTTCTTGATGTTGAGATTGTTGTTGTTATGTGCTGTTTAGTTGCTTGTGACTCATAGCGACCCCGTGTACAACAACCGTAAACCCTGCTCTGTCCTGTGCCAATGTGTCTCCAACACACCCACCCTGATTACTCCAGTCACTGAATCAATCTACCTCATAGAGGGCCTTCCCCTCCTGCACTGTCCCTCTAAGCATGACATCCCTCTCCAAGGACCAGTCCCTCCTTGCAACATGTCCAAAATATGTCAGACGAAGCCTCAGAATCCTTGCCTCCAAGGAGCCACCCGGTTTAACCCTCTCCAGGGTGAACCTGTTCATTTTCTTAGCAGTCCATAGTACATTCAATATTTTTTTTCCAGCACCACAGTTCAAAGGTATCAATTCTCCTTCTATCCTCCCTAGTCTTTGTCAAGCTCTCTGATGTATAGTAAGTGATTGCAAAAACCATGACCTGTATCAGGTGCAGCTTAGTCTCCAGACTGACACCATTACTCTTTAGTACTTTGGAGAGGTCTCTAACAGCAGACTTTCCCATCGCAGTACCTCTTTTAATTTCCTGGCTGCTGGTGCCAAAGGAGTTGACTGTAGAGCCAAGCAAACTAAAGGTGTGAACAATCTCAATCTCTTTACCATCCATCATCCTGGTGCTGCCAATTGGCCTAGTGGTGAGAATCTTTGTCTTCTTGGTATGGAGCCTCAATCTATATTGAAGGCTGCAGTCATTGAGATTGGAATCCATATTAAAGGCTATACGTAGTCTTTGATCTTCTGCAGCAAGTATTTAAAATCTTCACTTTCAGCAAGCAAGATAGTGACATCTGCAAAATGCAGGTTATTGATGAGTAGTCTTCCTCTGATCCTTATGCCATACCCCTCTTTGTGAGGTCCAGTTTCTTGAATGATTTGCTCAGCATAAAGATTGAATAGATATGGAGAAAGCATGCATCTCTGATGCACTCCTTCATTTTAAACAATGCAGTTTCCTTGCTCTGTTTGGACAATAGCTCCTTGATCCAGATATAGGTTTCATATAAGCATAATTAAATGTTCTGGAATTTCCAATCTTCCCAAAGTCAACCATAATTTATCATGATCCACATAGTTAAATGCCTTTGCAATGTCAATAAAACACACCCATAGACATTTTTCCGGTCTTCGCTGCTTTCTGCTAAGGTTCATCTGACATTAGCAATGATGACCCTGGTGTCATGGCCTCTTCTAAACCCAGCCTGAACTTCTGGCAGTTCTCTGTCCTAGCCTAGCTGTTTTTAGATGATCTTTAGCAATATTTTGCTTGCATGTGATATTAATTATATTGTTTGATAATTTAGGCATTTACGAAGTTTTTAGCATGCGGGCTGTACAAAAACCAATGGCTAGATTTGATTTGTGGGTTATATAGTATGTTCACTCTTGTTTTACATCAGAGTTTTTCAATTTTGATATTATTGACATTTTGAGCAGATAATTGTTTGCTGTTGAAGTGTCTATGTTTTTTATTCAATTTTTCTAAGGTGGTTTACTTTCGTATTACAAAGTCTTTTGATGTGTTATTGTTATAAGGTGCCATCAAGCCATCTTTATGTATATCAGAATCTTCCCTATCCTCACAATATTTGCCATGCTTATGCCTAATGTTGTGGTCACTATGTCCGTCCATCTCTTTGAGGGTCTTTCTCTCTTTTACTTACTGACTCTCCATCTTTCCCAGCATGATGTAGTTTTTTAAGGACTGGTCCCTCCTGACAACACGCCCAAACTATGTAAAATGAAGTTTCAGTATCCTTACCTCAAGGAGGACCCTGGTTGCACTTCCTCTAAAACATATTCGTTATTTTATGTCTATGGTATATTCAAAACTGTTCATGGGTACCACAGTCCAATTCCTCTTTAGTCTTCCTTATTAATTCTTCAGCTTTCTCATGCATAGAAAACAATTGAAAATGCCATGGCTTAGAGCAGGCACACTTTAGTCTTTTCTTTTTCTTTTTTTTACATTTTATATGTTCACTTATTTTTCCCCATAGCAAATACCTTTTTTATAAAAAAAAAAAACCCCACAAACCCTCCACAAATGGTAACTTTACACATGAACCTCACCTGATGGACTGCATAGGAATCAGAGTGATTACATCTGTGAAGAAACTGGAGCAGTTTAGTATTAGCAGTCAAGACCAGACCAGGTGCTGACTGTGGAACAGATCATCAATTACTTATGTCATGTTCAAATTGAGGCTGAAGAAAATGAAAACAAGACCACAAGAACCAAAATATGGTCTTGAGTCTACCCCACCTAAACTTTAAAATTATCCTTTTTAAGTAGTTATTTATTGTTATTTTTAATGAAAATTTACAGAGAACTTGAATTTCCATTCGTTCATTGTTGTACATTTTCCTCCTTACCCCCCCAGTTCACTTTTCTCTTTAAAAAATTCATTCACTGTTGCACCACTTTAGTTTTTAAAATGACATTCTTTTAAAAAGGCCTTTTACAGCAGATTTTCCCAATGCAACAAGTCTTTTGATTTCTTAACTGCTGCTGCCATGAGTATTGATTATAGAGCCAAGTAAAATTTAATCATTGACAACTTTGATCTTCATCTATTATAATGTCTATTGGTCCAGTGGTGAAGGATTTTCTTTTCTTGATGTTGATGTAAAATCCATACCAAAGTCTATAGTCCTTGATCTTCTGCAGTAAGAGCTTCACCATCTTCTTCATTTTCTGTTAACAAGGCTGTGTAATAAGCATAACTCAGGTTGTTGATGAGTCTTCCTCTAGTTCTGATGTCACATTCTTCTTCATAGAGTCCAGCTTCTCAAATTATTTACTCAGCATAAAGACTGAATAGGTATAGAGAAAAGATAGCTCTTTTGCATACCTTTCCTGATTTTGAACCATGCAGGATTCCTTTGTTTTGTCTGGATAACCGCTTCTGGGTGGATGTGTAAGTTTCACATGTTGTTGTTGTTGTTATGTGCCGTCGAGTCGCTTGCAACTCATACTCACCCTATGTACAACAGCCCTAAACTCTATTCTGTCCTGTGCCAATCTCACTGTCTCCGCCCATCCTGATTACTCCAGTCACCAAATCAATCCACCTCCTAGATAGCCTTCTCCTCCTGCGCCTGCCCTCCACCCTCCCAAACATGATGTCCTCCAAGGACTGGTCTCTCCTTACAACATGACCAAAGTATGTCAGACGAAGCCTCAGAATCTTTGTCTCCAAGAAGCAGCCCGGTTTAACCCTCTCAAGGCTGAATCTGTTTTCTTAGCAGTCCATGGTACCCTCAATCCTCTGCTCCAACACCAAAGCTCAAAGGCATTAATTTTCCTTCTACCCTTCCTAGTCATTGTCCAAGTTTCTGATGCATAACAAGTGATTGCAAAGACCATGGCCTGTATCAGACACACCTTAATCTCCAGAGTGACACCGTTTCTCTGCAGTACTTTAGAGAGGTCTCTAACAGCAGACTTTCCTATTGCAATAAGTCTTTTAATTTCCTGGCTGCTGGTGCCAAGAGTGTTGATTGTGGAGCCAAGCAGACTAAAGCTGTGAACAATCTCAATCTCTTCACCATCCATCCTGATGCTGCCAATTGGACATAAGCACAATTAAAAGTTTCTAGGATTCCAATCCTTTTCAATGTTATCCATAATTTTTTAGCCACACCGTCAAATGCATTTGCATAGCCAATTAAGCATAAGTAAAATTTTTGCTGAAAGTGAGGAGGACTTGAAGCATTTGTTGCAGAAGATCAAGGAATGCGGTCTTCAGTATGGATTGTGTCTCATACCAAGAAAACAAAATATCCTTACCACTGGACTAACAGGGAGTATCATGATGGATTGAGATGAGATTGAAACTGTTAACAGTTTCAACTTGCTTGGATCCACAATTAAAACCCTTGGTGCCGGCAGGCAGGAAATGAGGAGATGCACTGCACTGGGAAAATCTACAGTTTGAAACTTTTCCAAATTATTGAGTAGTAGTGATGTCAGTTTGAGGACTAAGGTGTTTTGATTGAGTCCATAGTCTTTCCAATTACTAGATATGCATCCGAGACCTGGACAATGAATAAGGATAACAGAAAAAGAATTGACGCCTTTGAGCTATGGTGTTGGAGAAGGGCACTGAACATCCCATGGATGGTCAAGAGAACTAACAGATATGTCTTGGAGAGGATGCAGCTGGAGTGTTCTCTGGAGGCAAGAATGATGAGGCTTCACCTCACATATTTTGGACATGTTGCTAGGGGGGCTATTCTTTGGAGGACTTGATGCTGGGAAGGTGGAGGGTCAGTGACCGAGGGGAAGACTCTCAACCAGGTGGACTAACACACTGATTGCTGCAATGGGCTCTCAGGAAGTGTAAGAATGAAGGAGGACAAGACTGGATACAGATCTTTTGTTCATAGGATCTTTATGATTTGTTGGCATCTAACAACAAGATCAGCAGAGAAAATTGTTCTTAATAAGTAGAATTTTCAGGTCCCTTCCACCAGAGAATCTCCTAGGTCCTTTTGAGTCTATTCATTTTGCAGATGGGAGCAAAAACTTGAAAATTCATTTATGCCATGAATTCACATGTGAAGATAAATTGTTATATGTGATCTAGAGTGTGTGGGTCTTTTTGTTTTTTTTACGATAAAATGAGTAAATCACAGCTTTGTCACGTAATGAGAAAGTTTAATATGGAGAAGATAACCTCCCCTACAACTTCATCTTCGTTTCATTTCCATCCAGTCTCACTGAGAGGCCTTCAATCTGGAATATCGTGTTTTTCCCTCATTTGCTTCCAGCCAGAACACCCTGCTCTCCTCATTGACCACCTCGTGCCCAGAACTCAGCTCAATCCACTTTGTATGATTAATGGTTTTTTTAAGATTTCTATTGTTCTTGGGTTCCAGGGAGTCATATAACGAAACACATAGTTAGTTGACTACACAAGGAGGGGGAACTGACCATGCTCTTCCCGTGGAATGTACTAAACATACTTTTGTCTGCCCAGATTTTGTTTATAGATCTTCCTTTAAATATTTGTAGCTTGGATGCCACTGACCTTGCTTTTTTTTGGGGTCACATGACCCAGACAAAGCCAATTAGGAACCGCTATTTCTGTAACTGGATTCCCTGATTGGCTCAGGGATGAATATGTGATCCACATTAGGCCATGAGACTCAGTCTCGAGAATTTTTCTACAGCTCTGAGGAGCTATCTTGCACTCAGCTGGTATTGCTAAACTGGTGGTGTTTGGGCCTGGGATTGCTGGAGGCTTTATCATTACAGGAGGAAACATCAGAGGAAGGAGTATTGAGAGTGAGTTTAGTTCCTACAAACATTGTTTCCATTATGTCCAATGACTGGTAAATAAAATTTATCAGTTTTTGAGTTTAGAATAGTTTTCTACCTCTTGAAAAAGAAAAAAAAATACGCTAATGTAACAGTGATACTCGACCATATAATAAGCTCAGGTCTAAGACTATCCTTGTAATTACTTCATTTTGCTTGAGCTCAGTGAAAGATGATGTCACAGCACAGGCTGTTGAAAAGATCTTCATTTGTAAATAACTATTCCTATCCCATTGTTGTTAGGTGCCATCAAATTTGTTATAACTCATAACTATCCTATAAAAACCTTGTCCTGAGCCATCCTCTCTATCTCGGATAGTCCTGAGCCCATTGTTAAGTCACTGTGTTTGAGGGTTTTTCTCTTTTGCACTGACTGCCTTTTTCCAGCACGGCATGCTTTCCAAGGACTAGTTCCCAGTGACATTTGTTTGTTCTTTCATCAGCTCATGGTATATTCAGTACTTTTGTCCGACACCTCAATTCAAAGGGATCAGTTCTTATTTGGTCCTTGGTCTTTAGTCACTGTCTAACTTTCAAATGCATAGGAGGCAGTTGAAAATACTATGGCTTGGATCAGGTACACCTTAGTCTTTGCATTGTTATTCTTGGAATTCTACCGATTATGGAAAATTTTAAAAATTAAAAAAAATAGGTTTTTTTACCTTTTAAAATTTTTTTCTTTGTTGCATATTTTCTTTGTCCATACTCTCTCCTCTCTCAACCCTCCTTGCAGTGCACTCCTTGTTCCAGTTTGTTGTCATACATTAGACATTTCTTCCTCTAACTTATTCCCCTCTTCTGATCTAATGCAATGCTCATTATCTATCCACTCTTTTCTCATTCTCTCCCTAAGCCCCCTCCATGTCTGTCCTATTTTATAAAAGCAGTGCTATGCAGTATTTGTCTTTTGTGTCTGAGATATTTCACTTAACATAATGTCCTCCATTGTATTATAGAAACTAAGGTGAGCCCAATCTAGGCCATGGTCGTCTTAATTTCTTGCTATGCATCAGAGAGCTGGAAAATGACTAAGGATGACAGGAGAAAAATTGATATCTTTGAGTTGGTGATGCTGCAAAAGAGTCTTGAACACATCATGGACCACCAGGAGAACAAATAGGTCTGTCTTAAAGTAGGTGAAACCAAATTTCTCCTTGGAGGCAAGGATTTTAGGACATCATGCTTGGAACATTGGAGGGACAGCACAAGAGAGGAAGACCCTAAATGAGACAGATTGACATGGTAACTGGGGCAATGGGGGGGAGGTGTATCAAAGTCAGACTGGTTCAGAATAGGGCAGGGTTCAGAACTATTGTACATAGGGTTGCAATGAATCATAGGTGATTCGATGGCCCATATCAACAACAACAATGCCCTCCAGGCTCCCCCGTGTTATGTAATGTTTTATGAGCTTATTATTTTTTAATGCTGAGTAATATTCCATTATGTGAATGAACCATAGTTTTTCTACCCATTCATTTATTGATGGGGAAAAAGATTAGTCTTTATTTAAATTGATATTCTGAAGTTTCTTTCCATATATTGTGGAATTAAGAAAGTCCAAAAGGTTTATACCTAGGAAAAACCTTTTCTTCCAGGATTGTAAAGTCCTTCAATTTTGCAACTTGGCCTTATCAAGGTAGACTCAGGGCACTAATTTTTGAATCATTCACTTAAGGTGAAAAGAGAAGTTGAGTTCCTCAGTCCTTGAACTTTCAGGAGACTCAAGGCCTTCTTTGGTAACCTTGGTGGACTGCCTAGGCTTCTGTCCAAGTATTTGGTGACCTGGAGTGAACTTTATTTTAAGGGCATTGGGGATACTTAGAAAAATGAAGGAGAGGGAGTGTATAGTTTCAGTTAGTACAAATCTACCTGATAATGACATGTGAAACTATTTAATGACGAGTTTTAACTCAAAAGTGGGAAACCACAGCTAAGTTCTAGCTGTGAGATAGAACTACTGTATCAAGTGCTAGACTGCATCCTACTTACATATGTGCTTCCCTGTGACAGACTGGTTTCCTCTGATAACTGTTCACTGTAGGGATACGTTTAGATGTCATCAGCATTCTGGTACTTCCTCTTCCCTAACTATACTAACAGGCTCTCAAGCAGATCTGGCAGGTAGCTCTGGATTGCTGTGGATAATATGCTTATGTTAGCATTTGACCTTATGGTCTAGGGCAAATCATCACTCATTACTATTTCATCTATGAGTGTGGGATTGGAGAGAAGAGTGATGGGCAGACCCAAAGCAAGTTGGTAGGAGAAGGTGTGTGAAAGTTGAAGTCATTGAAGGAAATGCTCAAATTTCTTATAAGAGACAACCAGAGTCTTCTCAAAGGGAGATTGTCTTCAAGACCTGATTAATGGGGTATAAAGAACAGTTGACATTTCTACATTTCTCACTGCCTAGTGTCTGAATACTCTTCCCATTTTGGAAATCAGATGGGAGGAAGGCCACATAAACCCTGATATGATGCCTGAATTTTGTTCCAGAAGATACAAGAATGAAATAAAGTTCTACTTTAGATTTTAGGACTGCCTGCTAAACACAAAATAACTAATTTGAAGTATGGAGTGTAGGCTAAAAGTGGTGAAGGAAAATCAAAGTGATTCACCAAAGTAATTTACTACTGTTAGGGAAACCAACAACAACAAAAATTCCCTGCACCTGGCCCATTTGTAGACTTTGAGACTGATGAGGACGCCTTTTCTCAGCTACTACTTTAGGCTCCTTGATGAACAGAGAGGGAAAAATTGGACAGTCACTCAATCACTTTTTTGGTCACAAGTAAAAGAATCTAGTTGTAATTTGTTTAAATTAATAATGAACAGTCCCATCAACCATGAGAAAGAAAGGCCCCTGCCCTGGATCTTATTTTACAAAGCCTTGTTTTAGCTCTCCTCTTGGCCCATCTTTTGCCCCAGGATAATAAATTCTTGGGGCCCAGGATCCTAGACCATGCTCTGATATCCAAGATTCTGAAATTCCCTGCTCAACATGGCCCCAGCCATGTTTATAGGACCTGTCTGGGTCTCTTCCTTGAATCTCTTCTCCTAAGGACACGTAGCATCGTTACTTTGGGCACCTGTAGACTAAGCAGGTGGTCAAGGGGCCACTGTTTGTAGGGAGTGCAGAAGAGGTTTAGATAAGTGTACAAGCTTTTATACTTATTCACTCACACCTTTTTCCTCACAGTCTATAAATAGCAAGGGATGAGAAGAGAAGTTCAGTGATTCTCACATTACTATCCACTATCAGATCTCTGAGGACCAATGAATTAGAATTTTTTTAAAGCCATCTCTTTGTTATATATTAGGGAGATCTGATGACGTTGTCTGTAGGGATTTCCACTCTTACCCCAAAGGTAGCATTCTCTCCGGTGGTTGGGATCCATCAATGACTTCATGGGAGAAATATGGACAATCTTATGTGATTTACAGCATCTTAAAACCCCAGGAATAAATGGGATAACAATTGACATATTTCAGCTAACAGATGCAACTCTGGATGTATTCACTAGTCTATGCCAGGAAATTTGGAGGACAGCTGCCTGGGTGACTGCTGGAAGAGATCCATGTTTGTTCCCATTCTCAAGAATGGTGACCCATCACAATATGGAAATTATTGAATAATTTCATTAATGTCACACACAAGCAGAATATTGCTGAAGATCATCTAAATATGGCTCAAACAGTACACTGACAGGAACTTCCAGAAGTTCAAACTGAGGCTGTGGCATCATGGATATCACTGTGGATGTCAGATGAACACTGTCTGAAAGCAACAAATACCGGAAGAATATCTTTTATTGACTATGCAAAGGCATTTGACTGTGTGGATCACAACGAGCTATGACTAACATTGAAAAGAATGGGAATTCCACAACATTTTAATTGTGCTCATGCGAAATCTATACCTAGATCAAGAAGCAGCTGCCCAAATGGAGCAGGGGAACACTACATGGTTTAAAATCAGGAAATTGTGCATTACAGTTATATCCTTTCTCTATACCTATTCAGTCTGTATGCTGACCAACTAATTCGTGAAGCCAGACTCTGAAGAAAAATGTGGCATAAGGATAGGAGACAGACCTAGAAACAGTCTGCATTATGCAGAACACAAAACCCTGCTTGCTAAAAGTGAGGAGGACCTGAAACACTTGCTACAGAGGATCAAAGATGATAGCCTTCAATACTGATTACATCTCAGCATCAAGGAAACAAAAGTGCTTACCATTGGGCCAACAGGCAATATATATGATATGTAGAGAAAGGACTGAAGCAATGATTTAATCTTACTTGGTTCCACATTCAACATCTTTGGTACCAGCAGTAAGCAGATCAGGAAATGTACTGCTTTGTGCAAGTTCGTTGTCAGGTACCTCTCCAAAATACTGAAGAACAATGACACCAGTTTGAAGACTAAGGTGCACCTGATCATGGTCTTTTCAATTCCTTGCTATGCATCTGAGAGCTGGAGAATAAATAAGGATGAGAGAAGAAGAATTGATGTCTTTTAGTTGTGGTGTTGGAGAAGAGAACTGAATATCCATGGACTGCCAAAAGAGCAAATAAATATGTATTGGAAAATGTTCAACCAGAATGATCTTTGAGGCAAGGATGGCAAAGTTTTTGTATCTCATATTTTAGACATGTTAATAGGATAGGCTAATACTTGTAAAGGGTTATCATGCTTGGAAAGGTGGAGGGTCGGCAAAAGAGAGGAAGACTCTCATTGAGGTGGATTGATACAGTGACTACAGTAATAGGTTCAAGTGTAACAGAGATGATGAGGTTGGTGCAGGATAGGACCAGATTCAAGTCTGTTTGTTCACAAGGTCACTATGAGTTGTATTTGACTTGATGGCATCTAACAATAACAACAAAACCTGGTGGAGAGTCAGCTATGAGTTAATTCTGACTGGATGGCAATGAGTTGAGTTATTGTTTCTATTATATATTTTTATTTTCACTGATTTTTTTTTTAGATTTTAGTGAAAGTTTATAAAGAACTTGGAAATCTTCACTTATCTTAATATGTATAAATTATATACTGATTTTGACTGTCTTAGTAGTAACTATCCAAGAACTGGTTCCTCCTTGTGAGAATGTGTCCAAAGTAAGTGAGATGAAGATCCAGTATTCTTGCTTCTAAGGAACACTCTGGTTACATTTTCTTCAAGATAGATTTACTTATTCATTTATGAGTTCATAGGAAATTGAGTACTCTTTGCCAGCATCACAGTTTAAAAGTATCAAATTCTTCTTGGTCCTCCTTATCAGTTTTCCAACTTTCAGATGTATTGTTGTTATGTGCCATCAAGTCTGCAACTCATAGTGATCCTGTGTATGACATCTCTGAAGCCTGCCCCGTCCTGAGCCAGTCTCACTGACTCTGACATGTCTACCTCTACTATTCCAGTTACAGTGTCAATCCTTCTCATCCAGGGTCTTCCTTTCCTGAGCTGTCCTTCCACCTTTCCAAGCATGATGCCCTTCTCCCAGGACCAGTCCCTCCTGGCCACATGCCCAAAGTATGTGAGATGGAGCTTCAAAATTCTAGCCTCCAAGGAGAAACTCTAGCACCACAACTCAAAGGCATCAATTCTTCCTCTGTCATTCTTAGTCGTTGTCCAGCTTTTTGATGCATAGCAAGTAATTGAGAAGACTATGGCTTGGATCAGGCGCATCTTGGTCTCTAGATTGACAGTGTTGCTCTTTAGTACTTTAGAGAGGTCCCTGACAGCAGATTTTCCCAGTGAAATTCAACTTTTGATTTCCTGACTGCTGATGGCTTAGAGCATGTTCACCATAGTCTTTTTTTTTAAAAAAAATTATTAATTTTAATGAAAGTTTACAGAGACTTTGGATTTCCATTCATTCATTATTGCACTTTTCTCCCTGCCCACCCCTCCCCTCCAATTCACTCTTTTCTTTGAAAAGTAAAATTCTTTCATTGTTGTACAATCCCTCCTCCCAAGTCCACTCCACTATTTAGCCTTCATTCTAGACTCCTGTTATGACAATAATAACTAATCATATATCCCTTTTAAGCAGTTCTCTCCCTCATCTGTTTCAATGTGGTATATATTATTTATCCCCTCTAAGTCTCCCCCCAACCCTGATGTCAGTTCTATTTTACAACAGTGGCATTATGCAGTCTTTGTCCTTTTGTGACTCAGATATTTCACTCAGCATAATGTTCTCCAGGGTCACCCATTGTTGTTTGTTGTTGTTGTTGTTGTTATGTGCCGTCGAGTCACTTGCGACTCATAGCGACCCTATGTACAACAGTCCTAAACCCTGCTCTATCCTGTGCCAATTGCACTGCCTCTGACACACCCATTCCAATTACCCAAGTCACTGAATGAATCTACCTCATAGAGGGTCTTCCCCTCCTGCGCTGTCCCTCCACCCTCCCAAGCATGATGTCCCTCTCCAAGGACCTGTCCCTCCTTACAACATGTCCAAAGTATGTCAGATGAAACCCCAGAATCCTTGCCTCCAAGGAGCAGCCTGGTTTAACCCTCTTCAAGTTGAATCTCTTTGTTTTCCTGGCAGTCCATGGTACATTCAATACTCTTCTCCAGCACCACAGCTCAAAGGCATCAATTTCCCTTCTATCCTTCCTAGTCTTTGTCCAACTCTCTGATGCATAACAAGTGATCGCAAAGACCACAGCCTGTATCAGGCACACTTTAGTCTCCAGAGTGACACCATTACTCTTCAGTAACCTGGAGAGGTCCCTAACAGCAGACTTTCCCATCGTAATACTTTTTTTATTTCCTGGCCACTGGTGCCAAGAGTGTTGACCGTGGAGCCAAGCAGACTAAATCTCAGTCTCCTCACCATCCATCCTGATGCTGCCAATTGGTCCAGTGGTGAGAATCTTTGTCTTCTTGACATTGATCCTCAATCCATACTGAAGGCTGCATTCCTTGACCCTTTGCAGCAAGTGTTTCAGGTCCTCCTCAGTTTCAGCAAGCAGGTTTGTGTCATCTGCATAACGCAGATTGTTAATAGATCTTCCACCAATCCTGATGCCACACTTCTCCTCATAGAGCCCAACCTCTCTGATAATCTGTTCTGCATACAGGTTGAAAAGGTATAGAGATAGGAGCCATTATGTATAATATTTAATGAGTTCCATATTTTTCAATGCTGCATAGTATTCCATTGTGTGAATATACCAGAGCTTCTCTATCCATTCGTTTGTTGATGGGCACTTAGGTTGTTTCCAACTCTTGGCTATTGTGAACAAAGCTGCAATAAATATGGGTGTGCATATATCTGCTTGGGTGGTAGTTCTGGTTTCTTTGGGGTATGTTCCCAGTAGTGGAGGTGCTGGGTCAAATGGTATTTCTATTTGCAGCTTTTTGAGAAAGTGCCATACTGCCTTCTATAGTGGTTGCACCACCATGGTCTTTAAACTGACTTCCTTGTTCTTTAGAACTTTGGAGAGGTCCTTGACAGTAGATATCCCAAGTATAACACATCTTTTGATTTCTTGACTGCCACTACCATGGGTGTAGGTTGTGGATCTAAGTAAAAGAAAATAGTTGGTAACTTCAGTCTTTTCTCCATCTACTCTGATGTTGCCTACTAGTGAGGACTTTTGTTTTCTTAATGTTGAGATGTAACCAATATTGAAAGTTATAATATTTGATCTTCTGCAGTAAGTGCTTCAAGTACTCCTCACTTTCAGCAAGCAAGGTTGTGTTATCTGCATTGTGCAAACCAGCCTTTTTCCAATCCTGATGCTACATTCTTCTTTCTATAGTCCAGCTTCTCTAATGATTTGTTCAGCATTTTTGTTGTGGTTTTTTTTATATGCCGTCAAGCTGCATGAGACTTATAGTGACCCTATGTACAAAAGCCCTGAAATGTGCTCTACCCTGTGCCAACTTTACTGTCTCTAACACACCTACTCTCATTACCCCAATCACTGAATCAATCCATCTCATCAATGGTCTTTCTCTCTCTGTCCCTCCACCCTTCCAAGCATGATGTCCATCTCCAAGAACTGGTCCCTCCTTGTAACATGCCCAGAGTATGTCAGACAAAGCCTCAGAATCCTTTCCTCCAAGGAGCAGCCTGGTTTCACCCTCTCTAGGATGAACTTGTTTGTTCTCCTGGCAGTCCATGGTATATTCAATACTCTTCTCCAGCACCACTGCTCAAAGACTTCAATTCTCTTTCTGTCATACCTAGTCATTGTCCAGCTCTCTGACACATAGCAAGCAATTGCAAAGACTATGGCCTGGATTAGGTGCACCTTAGTCTCCAGATTGATGTCATTGCTTTCCAGTACTCTGTTGTGGTCCCTGACAGCTGACTTTTCCAATGCAATTTGTCTTTTGATTTCCTGGCTGCTTGTACCAAGAATGTTGATTGTCAAGCCAAGCAAACTAAAGCTTTTAACAATCTTGATCTGTTCACCATCTATCATGATGCTGCCAATTGGCCCAGTCGTGAGAATCTTTGTTTTCTTGATGTTGAGCTTCAATCCATATTGAAGGCTGCAGTCCTTGACCTTCTGTAGCAAGCACTTTCCAGCAAGTTCCAGCAAGTGGAGTTGTGTCATTTGTGTAACATGTACAGATTTAATAAGTATGGAGAAAAGATACAACACTGATGCATATCCTTCCTGATTACAAACCATGCACTGTTCCCTTATTCTATGTGGACTACTGCTTCTTGATCTATATATAGTTTTTACACGGACACAATTAAGTTTCCTGGGATTTCCATTCTTTTCAATGTTAGCCATAATTTGTTATGATCCACACAGTCAAGTGCCTTTGCATAATCAATAAAAGATAAATAAAATTATTTTTGGTATTCTCTGCTCCCAAACAGTGTCTGACATCAGAAGCAATATCTCTTGTGCCATGGCTTCTTCTGAATCCAGCTTGATTTTCTAAAAGTTCCCTATCAATGTACTGTTCCAGCTATTTTTTAAAATAATCTACAGCAAGAATTTACTTGCACAGGATATCAATGATATTTTGAATAATTTCAACAGTCTCTTAGATCACCTGTTTTTTAGAATGGGAACAAATATTAATTTTTTTCCAGTCTTTTGATTGAGTAGCTGTCTTCCATATTTGTTGGCAGGGACTGGAGAGTATTTCCAGGGTTGCCTCTGTTTCCTGAAACACCTCAATTGGTATTCTGTCACTTTCTGGGGCCTTATTTTTTGCTAATGCCTTTGGTGCATCTTGGATTTTTTTCAGTACTATTGTTTATTAATCATATGCTGCTTCCTGAAATGGTCCAATGTTGACCAGTTCCTTTTGTTACAGTGTTGCTGTGTCTTTCCTCCATCACCTTTTGATGCTTTCTCCATCATTCAGTTTTCCCCATAGAATCCTTCAGTGTTGAGACTCTAGGCTTGAGTTCATTCTTCAGTTTCTTTCAATTAGAGAAATACTGAGCATGTTCTTCTCTTTTGATTTTCTAACTCCAGTTCCTTGTAGCTCCAGCTCCTTGCAGTGTAATACTTCGTTTTGTCTTTGCAAATTGCCCTTTGAAATGAAATCTTCTGATGAGCTTTCTTAGCATTCATTCTCCTTGATTTCTTTTAGTTCCAATGCAAGTTTTAGAGTTTTTTCTGACATCTGTTTTGGTCTTTACTTTCTTGCCTGTCTTTGTAATGACCTTTTACTTTCTTCAAGGATAATGTCCTTGATGTCATTCCACAACTTGTCAGTTCTTCTATCATTAGTGTTCAGTGCATCAAGTCTATTCTTAATATGGTTTTAAAATTCAGTTAGAATACACTCAAAGTCATATTTTGATTCTCATGAACGTGTTGTCATTTTATTCCCCTTCAATTTGAACCTGCCTATGAATAGTTGATGGTCTGGGTCCACAGTCAGGCCCTGATGTGGTTTTGACTGCTAAATATTGAGCTTCTCTAATATCACTTTCCACAGCAGATGTAGTCAGTCTGATATCTCTGTAGTCCATCTGGTGAAATCAATATTTATAGTTGTTACTTAATGGTTGTTGTTTTTTTAAAAAGTATTAAAATGAATAAATCATTCATTGTACAACATTCATTCAATCTCCACCCTCATTTCTGTCATCAGGGTTATATTTTCCAACCATCAGTTCTTTTTGTTTCCAACTTTTGCATTCTAGTTAATAATTATTATTACTGCATCTTTACTGTAGGTTTAATCAGTTTCAGGCTGCAAAGTTGGTTGTTGTTGTTGTGTGTCATTGAATCAGAACTGACCCATAGCCACACCAGAGGAGATTGCCCATTCTCTTCCCACAGAGCAGCTGGTAGATTCAAATGGTGTGCCTTTGCGATTACAGTGCAGATTCTTACCATTATGCCACCATAGCTCCCTGCAAATTTAGTAGAAATCATCAATTTCTTAATATTTGGCTTTATTGGTATGTTTTTTAGTAATAGTAATATTAACAGAATTTCCTTGTATGCTTCATGCATAGTATTCTATCACTCACAGCATTGTACTTCATGATAGATCTTGAAGTGCTCTTTTTGATGGTGAATGCCACACCATTCTGATTCATAGTTACCAATACTAATCGATCTCAGCTCACTAACAGCTAAGATGTTGATCTTTATGTGTTCCATTTTATTTTGTACAACTTCCAACTTTCCTAGAGCCATACTTTGTGCATTTCATGTTCCAGTTATTTATGGATGTTTGCAGCTCTTTGTGGAATATATAAAACATAAATTGAAGAAAATGTAAAGCCATAAAAATGAAATGGAAAATGTCCAGCAGTGGAGGTATGGATCAAGAAACTATGGTACAGACACTTAATAGAATACTATACAACACTAAAGAATAATAAAAAATACATATAACACTAAATAACATTGATAACACTAGAGGACATAAATCTGAGTGAAGTAATTCAGCCACAAAAAGACAAATATTGTATGTCTAGTATTTTTTAAAGCTGAATAAAAGTTTATATATAGAGAAAATAATTCCTGGATGGTTACCAGGGATAGGAAGAGAGACATAAGTGAAAAAAAAATCAGTAAATAGATTATAGGTACATATATGAAGAAGAATAAAGGGAAAGGCAGTATAGACTAAGGGAATAATCAACATCATATCACTAAAGAAAAAGAAGAAATGGAGAGATAAAACAAACTAAGCCAGTCAGCAATGGTAAACACTATTACATAAATAATCCTACAATACAAGTAATAAACGTTAGTCTACAAGCAGGTATATAGACAGACAGACAGATGAAAAGTTATGGGTAAAAAGGTCTATACCAATAACAATACATAGATTTGGCAAATCTTAGATCTACATTCATATTAGTATGTTGTTGTTGTTGAGTATTGACAATCAGAACTGACCCATGGTTAACCCTCTAGTGAGTTTTGGAGCAGCTGGTAGATTTGAACTGCATGCTTTTGGGATTGCAGTGCAGGTTCTTACCCCTAGGCCACCAGAGCTCTCTCCTATTAAGATATGCTATAAATATACCAATGTACAACAGTGGACAGTGCTAAGTAAACTTCTTACAAAGCTAAGTAAACTTCTTAATCATAACCAAACACTGTAAGAGAGAGAGAGTGGCTGGTCCTCAGGCCTTGAAATAATAGTTTTAATGGGCATCAAATTCAATTGGTTTAACAGTCCACAAAGACAGTGTTTCACATCCTACTTTGCTGAGTAGCAATGGAGTCTTAAAAGCTTGAGAACAGCCATTGGTCTGAGGTGCAACTATTGGTCTTTATGTAGAAAAAAAGAAGAGAAATGAAAAGTAAAGATGTATGGAAACATTTAGTTCAAAGGATTAATGGGTCTCAATCTCCACAAACTTTCTTATTTTTCCTTTCTTTTTTAATTATTAATTTTAATGAAAATGTACAGAGACTTTGGATTTCTATTTATTCATTGTTGCATTTTTCTCCCTGCCCACCCATCCCCTCCAATTCACTCTTCCCTTTGAAATGTAAAAGAAAAATTCTTTCACTGTTATAAAATCCCTCCCCCCAAGTCCACTCCACTATGCAACCTTCATTCTGGACTCCTGTCATGACAATAATACCTAATCATATGTTCCTTTTAAACAGTTCTATCCCTCATCTGTTTCAATGCAGTAGACATTATTTATCCCCTCTTTCTAAGTCTCCCCCCAACCCCAGTGTCAGTACTGTTTTACAACAGTGGCACTATACAGTATTTGTCCTTTTGTGACTGAGATATTTCACTCAGCATAATGTCCCCCAGTGTCGTCCGTTTTGAATAATATTTCATGAGTTCCTTGTTTTTCAATGCAGCATAGTCTTCCATTGAGTGAATTTACTGCAGCTTCTCTATCCATTTGTTTGTTGATGCACACTTGGGTTGTTTACAACCCTTTGCTATTGTGAACAAAGCTGCAATAAACATGGGTGTGCATATATCTGGTTGGGTGTCAGTTATGGTTTTTTTTTTTAGGGTATAATCCCAGTAGTGGAATTGCTGGGTGAAATGGTATTTCTATTTCCAACTTTTTGAGAAAGAGCCATTTTACACTCCCACCAACAGTGAATAAAGGTTTCAGTTTCTCCACAACCTTGCCAGCATTTGCTGTTTGCTGCTCTGTTAAATTTTGCTATTCTTGCTGGGGTAAGATGATAACTCATAGTTGTTCTGATGCAATTCATCTTTTGACTTCCTTACTGCTGGTACCAAGAGTGATGATTGTGGATTTGAGCAAACTGAAATGGTTAATAATTTCAAACTACAACCCTTAGATCACTCTAAAAGGGATCACAGTAGAAGATCCTGATAGGGTGGATGAAAAATATGAAACAACTCCAAAACAAAAAATGGCCAGGCTTCCTGTTCCAATAGATACCACGGACGTTAGTAATTTTTTGAACTTAAAACAAAACTCATCCCCATGGTTCAACTTTCAGCCCAACTATAGACAGGCCTGTAAGGTGAACAGTTACAGCAGGGAGACACTCCTTAAATCATATAAGATCAAAAGGGCAGTATTTGTCTAGGAATAAAGATCAGAGATCAGGAAGAGGCAGGGTAGTAGGATTGACAGAAATAAAAATCCCAAGGAGGAAGTGGAAACAATGCAGTTACATTGTGGATATTTTAATTAATATTAAAAAGCAAAAAATATATGGTAGATTGGAAAATCAGTTTGCTTTATAAACTTTTATGTAAATAATAATATATATTTATATCTTTAAAAATTAAATAGAACACATAAAGATCAATAACCTAAGCAGTTACATTGTGGATATTTTAATTAAAATTAAAAAGCAAAAAAATATATGGTAGATTGGAAAATTAGTTTGCTTTATAAACTTTGATGTTAATAATAATATATACATACTTATATGTTTAAAAATTAAATAGAACACATAAAGACCAATAACCTAAGCATTAGTTAGTTGAAATAGATTGGTATTGGCTCTTTTGAATTGGACAAACATATAGCCTACTATGCTAAGAATGACAAAAGGAATTTCATTTATTATAAAAATGAGTATTTTGAGATCTAGCCTGAAGTATGATGCTGTCGGTAGCAGGATGATATGCATATATCGACAAAGAAGACTACTGTGTGACTATTTTTCAAATGTACCCACCAACCACTAATCCCAAAGATTAAGAATTGGAGATTTTTAATTAAGTATGTAACTAAGATGCTTTGCTAATTACTGTTGAATATTGTAAAGAAAGAAAAAGGACAGATAATTGAAGAATAATGTCCTTGGTGAGAGAAATGTATCTAAGATTGCATTATAGAATTTTGTAAGGCCAACAACCTATTCATTGGAATTACCTTTTTTCAATAACATATACACTGGGACTATACCTGCGGTATAGTATGAAATGTTGTATGAAATACATGGCAGTCAAATGGACTATGTCAGTGGAAAAGAACAATTGAGAAGCTAAATATCATTAGTCACAAAGCTCAGGAGCAGACTTCAGAAGAATTGCTCATATGCAAGTTCAAGTTGAAGTAGAAGAAAATGAAAACAAGTCCATGAAGGCCAGAGTACAACTTGAGTATACGTACTCAACTTGGATATATGTACTTTTCTCTTTGGGAGAAAAGACTGGTGATCTGCTATCATAAAAATTATAGTCTAGGAAATTCTATAAGTTAATTCTGTCATAGAGACTCTGCCATCTTAATTTAGAGATTACCTCAAGAGTAGATCCAGACCAGTTGTGGGAGGACATCATATGTGAAGAAATCAAAAGGTCATATAAAAGACAAGATAAAAGGAAAAGAATAGATCAGATTTCAGAAGAATCTCTGAAACTTGCTCTTAAACATTTAGTAACTAAAATCAATGAAATAAATTATGAAATAAAATAGCTTAACAGAATTTTGTATCAACCATCACAGTTTTTATCTGTGAGAGATCATTCAGCAGTTTTAAAACGAATTGTCGCTGCTGCTATTTTCCATAGGTATGACTCTCTAGGAATAGAAAATCAGAGAAAGCAGATCCATGATGAGCAAAAAGAAGTCCAATAACAGCCAAGGATGCTTCACAATAGCATTGGTAAACGTGTTTTTTTTTTAAAACCAAAGTTCAGAAATGCTGCCAAAGTGCACCTTACATGCAAAGATTGTGAGATTTTTTTTGTCTCATACACTTTGGGCGTGTTATCAGAACAAGCTAGTCCTTGGTTAAAGATAACAAGTTTTTGGTTAGCAGTGCCACATGCCATCAGATATCCAGGAAGGGCTTAGTCCAATTGAATTTGAATTGAGATTGCTATTTTGGACTGTTACCCCCTTTTTATATTTAATAAATCCAATATAAAAATAGGGAGCTCTGAAGGCCTAGTGGAAAGAAGCTGCACTGCAATCCCTAAGGCAAGTGGTTCGAAGCCACTACTTGCTCTGTGGGAGAAGGATGGGCAATCTCCTCCTGTGTGATTAACTGTGGTTCTGACTCTACGGTACACAACAGCAACAGTATAAGAAGAGACTGTGGTACAGAGACATTAACATCAATGTCAGATGGATCTTGGTAGAAAGCAAAGAGTACCGGAGGAATGTCTATCTGTGTTTCATTGACTATGCAAAAGCATTTGACTGTGTGGATCACAACAAATTGTAGCTAACCTTGAGGGGAATGGGAATCCCAGAACATTTGATTGTACTTATAGGAAACCCATACTTGGACCAGGAAGCAGTCCTCAGGACAGAGCAAGGAAACACTACCTGGTTCAAAAGCAGGAAAGGAGTGTGTCAGGGATGCATACTGTCTCCATACCTTTCAGTATATATGGAGAAAAGATCATTCGGGAGGAATGGCTTTATGAGGAGGAATGTGGCATAAGGATTGGAGGTAGACTCATCAACAGCCTATGTTATTCAGATGACACAACCTTGCCTTACTGAAACTGAGGAGGACCTGAAGTGCTTGCTGCAGAAGGTCAAGCACTGTAGTCTTCAATATGGACTGAAGCTCAACATCAAGAAAACAGAGATTCTTATCACTGGGCCAATTGGCAGCATCATGATAGAGAAGAGATTGAGGTTGTTAACAATTGCAGCTTTTTCAGCTCTACAATCACTACTTTTTGTTGTTGTTGAGAGTCTTCTTTTATTTCACTGACTCTCTACCTTTCTAAGCATGATATCTTCTATTTTTTTTTAGATTTTGTTAATTCATTCATTGTTGCATATTTTACCCCCTCTTTCCCTTCCCCCTCCCCCCGTTCACTTTTTAAAAATTTCCATTCATTCCTTGCTGTGCATTTTCCTCCCTAATCTTGCTCTCAGTCCACTTTTCTCTTTAAAAAAGTTCTTTCATTTGTATACACAATTTCCTCCTTTACCCCTACCCCCTGCCCCCAGTCCACTTTGCTATGCACCTTTTGTCCTGGACTGTTGTTATGCATATAATACCTAATTATATATCCCTTTTAAACAGTTCATTCCCTTATCTGTTTCAATGCAGTGTACATTATTTATCCCCTCTTAGTTTCCCCCCAACCACCATATCAGTTCTGTTTTATAACTGTGGCATTATGCAGTGTTTGTCATTTTGTGACTGAGGTATTTCACACAGCATAACGTCCTCCAGGGTCACCCATTTTGTATAATATTTTATTACTTCTTGTTTTTCAGTGCTGTGTAGTATTCCATGATGTGAATATGCCACAGCTTCTTTATCCATTCATTTGTTGATGGGCACTTGGGTTGTTTCCATCTCTTTGCTATTGTGAACAACTCAGCAATAAACAGAGGTGTGCATATATCTGTTTTGGATGACAATTTTGATTTCTTTAGGGTATATTCCCAATAGTAGAATTACTGGTCAAATCGTATTTCTATCTTTAACTTTTTGAGAAAGTGCCAAACTACTTTTCATAGTGGTTGGTACAATCAACACTCTTGGCACTAGCAGTCAGGAAATCAAAAGATGAATTGCACTGGGAAAATTTCCTGTCAGGTGCCTCTCCAGAGTACTGAGAATCAATGATGTCAGTCTAGAGACTAAGGTGAGCCTGATCCAGGCCATGGTCTTCACAATTACTTGCTATGCGTCAGAAAGCTGGACAGTGACTAAGGATGATAGAAGAGTTGTAGTGCTGGAGAAGAGTCTTGAACATACCATGGACTGCCAAGAAAGCAAACATATTGAAAAGGGTAAAACCAAGTTTCTCCTTGGAGGCTAGGATTTTGAAGCTTCATCTTGCATACTTTGGGCACGTGGCCAGGAGGGACGTGCTTGGAAGGGTGGAGGGATAGTGCAGGAGAGAAAGACCCTGGATGAGATGGACTGATACAGTTTGTCAGAGTCAGTGAGACTGGCTCAGGATAGGACAGACTTCAGCGCTGCTGTACATAGGGTCACTATGAGTTGCAGTCGACTCAACAGCACATAACAACAATATATAAAATTATAAGAATCTGTATTAAATGTGTAAGATTATATAATTGCTACTTGTGACAACAAATTATAATTTTTGTGTTTTCATTATAAAAATATATCACTTTTGAATATATACTTCCAGTGCTTAGAGGTTTTTAGTTAGTCTTTTTTGTTATCAGATGCAAAGTTGATTCTTATTTATGGCTTCCCATCACGTGATGGTTTTCAAGGCTGTTACCTTCTGAAAACAGATTTCCAGGCCTGTCTTCTGAGGTACCTGTGGGTGAGCACACAATTTCACACACTGACACAGAAAAGAGAGAAATAGGATTCGGGATAAGTGTAGGGAGTAATCCATCCAAGCTTATTGCCATTCAGGTCATTCTGGAGAGACAAAATAGGGTTTCCATGACTGTAAATATTTATGGAAACCAAATGCCACATCTTTCTTCCAGAGAACTGCTGGTAGGTTCAAACCATTGACTTTCTAGTTAGGAGATGAAGATTTAACCACTGTGCCACCAGAACTCCTTTAGGAGTCCTGTTGGAATGTGTGATTAATGTGCTTAGCTGCTAACTGAAAGAAAAGCAGCTTAAGCTCCACTAGTGGATCCTTGGGAAGCAGGAGCGGCATCCACTTCCGAAATGGCTTGCCTCCGTAAACTCTGTATACGAATAGTGCTTAGGCCGTTCATTCACAGGGTCGCTATGAGTCTTCTACGACTCGATGGCATCAAACAACAATAACAAAATAACAATGATGACGACAAAGAGAGAGCAACGTTGGCCTAGTGGAAAGGAAGCTATGCTACCAAGCTGAAGGTGGGTGATTTTCATCTGTGGCCCTCGGCCAGGTTCAAATTGTTTTCCTGTCAAACATTCTTCTAGGTGGTATAGCACTGGTCTGCGTTGCTGTACAGAGGTAACTCGTGGTTGCTGTGATGCTGAAGACTGACAGTGATGTGCCAACCGTGGTAATGGGCACCCATGGTGGACAGTGTTAGCTGGAGCTTCCCGACTAAATCAAGCCTAGAAGCAGGAGTGGCATCCACTTCCGAAATGGTTCGCCTCCGGAAACTCTATGTATGAACAGTGCTCAGGCCGTTCGTTCATAGGGTCGCTGGGTCGCTATGAGTTGTCTACAACTCGATGGCATCAAACAACAACAACAGGGGATCCTTGGGGCTTATCTCTTATCATAAAAATTATAAGCTAGGAAATTCTGTGGGGTAGTTCTATTCTGTTCTAGAGGGTAAATTTGAAATGGAATCAATTTTATGGTACACAGCAAAAACAGTGGTGTTTCCTTTGCAAGATGCTTAATAAGCACAGCACAAGGTAATCTCTATCCTTGAATAAATCACAGTGGTGTATAATTTTTCGATCAAATTCTCAGAGCTGAAGACATAGATGACCAGGCCTTTTACATTCCAGGCTTGTACTTTTCTTTCTCAAATGGATTTCAGTAACCCTTAAAATTTGCGTCATTTTCCCGAGATTTCAAGGATGATGGCCCCACAGAGGTGTTTGTAGAACCTGTAGGATGCCTTTTGTTTTAATACACAGGCTACATAAGACATTTTTAGGGGATGCTTGCAATTATATTGCTTATAGCTTATAAAAAAAAAATTCCCCTCCCTGACTTTTTTAAACCAAAATTCTCCAATGAAGGAACTGGTCTGATTTTGCTCTCTAATAAAAAAACACACACACACACAAAAACCAAAAAACAAAAAACCAACCCCAAACATATTAAATAGGTTTGAGGCCTGTAGGTTTGTAGGGTGATTATTGTACATTCCAGAAGAAGGCATGAGCTACAAATTGTTCCATAATGACCACAGGAAGTAAGCACAGTTTAAAGCCTGATACGGTATTGCATTTCAGAAGTGGGTTGGTCTGGAAAAAGAAACCAACTTCTTTTCTTGTTGTTGAGTTTTCCTGAATTTCCTACAAGCTGCTTGGAATTTAGCAAACAATTCACAGCTGATAAAATAAAAAGGCAGCGGAACTGAGTGTCCATGGTAAAAACCCTAGAGGCAGCAGGCAGAGGGAACTTCGGTCACTGTCTGCACCTCTTGGTTCCTGTAACCAAAGAACTGTACAATTTTTTTGTTGTTGTTTTCTTTTTGTCCTTTTAATTAAATGGGGGTCAGCTGAGGGCCCAAAGAAAGGATTTCTAGGGTAACCCGAAGTTAGACTGTCCCAGGAACTTTCTTGGGAGAGTTTACTAGTGATCCTTTGCTCATTGACTCAAAAACATTCACAGACTACCAAACATGTGCTGTACTCATGATTCAAAGTCATTTTCTGCACCTATGAATAACTCCTGAAAGTGGTCAGGGAGAAATAAACTTGGAGACAGACACTTTGAACATGATGTGCATAGAGGTCAGCATATGGAGTTGTTTATTCAAAACAAATTTGCAGAATCAGATGCTGTCAAGCAGGAGTAGTTTACTACTTTATTGTCTGTGTGTAAGATAATTTTTCTTTCTTTTAAATTCTGAAAACTGCAAAGACTTTAGTATAACTAGTTCTTAGGACAATAGAAAGGACTGTAAGGGAAGAGATTGGACTAGATGAAGAGAACTAGATGATCATCAAAGCCTTGAGTGTTAGGTTAAGGATTTTAAATCTTATCCTGAAGGCAAAGGCAATCACTGCAGAGTTTAAGCAGGGGAGAAGCAAGATCAAATTTTGGTGGTGGTGGTTTGTTTTTTTTTTCGTGGTCATGATCTGCTGTGTTTTTAGAGGACTTAGAAGGCAGGGAGATTATGAAGAAGCCTGTAGTCTGAATAAAGAAAGTGAGCAACTGGTGATCTGACCTTTGGATCATCTTTAATGAAACTGTTTCAGGGTTAGAACTAATCATATGGACTGAGAACACTGAGAGACTAAGTGATTACATGGTGTCCAGCAAGTGCATACATGTCTGAGGTGAACTATCAAGATTGTCCAAATGTTACCTCCTCGAGGAAGCCTTTCTTCACCTGTATGTAGGCAGATACCATCACTGTCTTTGAGGAATCCTACAGCACGTGGCGATTTCTCTATTACAGCACTTACTACATGCTCAATAATTATTCCTTTCTTCCCCTCCTCTTCTATGGACTCTAGACTCATCTTTAGGAACTCTCATTTTATTAATATTCGTGTCTTCAATGCTTCAAACCATCCACAAACATTTGCTGGAAGAATGAAGGGAAGAGGGAGGGCTGTGAGGACTGGCAGTTGGGACATGGGCTCCAGTTCTGGCTCTGCTAGTTAGTGGCTGCGTGACTTTGAACAAGTCTCCTCAGTGCTCATGTTCTCATTTTCTTCATTTGTAAAACGAGAATAAAAATACAATCCTCCTTCTCAGGGTTATGGAGATTAAATGAGGTAACAGAGCTTACCAGCTGCCTGCCCTGTTTGTGCCCTGCCCTGGCAAAACAGCCTAGACTATTGTTCCTTCATTTGGATCTCATTTGCTCTCTCTCTCCTGGTGACAGCCAAACTGAAAACTGTGGCCTTGTTGGAGGAAAGATGTGCTGTAGTAGCATACATACTATCCAGGTGGCCCTATGTTGTTGAAGGGGCAGAAACCAACAGGGGGGATTATGACATGCTAGGGAGACATGCTTCTTTTGTGACTGCTTAATGTCAAGTGGTCAGAACCTCACTTTTATTCTCTACTCAAAGAAAACTAAGCTAGCATCAAAGTTGATGGAGGACCCAAAGTATCCAGAATGAGGCAGAGCAGATCTATATCATATGCTGATGAATCTGAAGAAGCCCTCAAACAATGCTTCCTAAGCCCTAGAATTTAGCAGCATCTGGAGGAATGTCACTTCTGTTAAGTCCACTCATTCATCTAATGTCATAATTTCTCAGTGTCTGGGGCTGATATGATTAACCCTATCATGTGGCTTCAAGTGTTTAGAAAGATGCAGAAAAGCAGATTTGGCATTACAAATGTTAAATAAAAGAAAGAAATTCTAGAAAGAGGAGGAAGGGAAGAAAGAAAATAATTATTTTTGAACACTCTGAGGAGATGACTAACAATTCCAAACATGCTTCTCTAGCAGTTCCTTTTTTAACATTGTAAAAGAATTTTTTTCCATCAAAACTTGATAGTCCCTGACTTAAAAGAGGTGAATAGATAGTAAGGCCCTGAAATCTACAGCTGAAAATCTGTACAGCTTTCCTGAGAGTCCCATTTACTAAGTGAGTTTATTTAGATGGGCTTGGCTGGATCACAAGAGTGACTAAGGAAAGACAAGGAGAAGGAGTAAAAAGGGCATATAGTGGAATTGCTTCCCAAAGGCTAAAATCTGTCCTGGTGTTAAACCTAGTGACCTTAAAAATAAGTAGTAAAAGTATATTTCCATTTTGCAAAGCTTATAAAAAAATATTGTGTGCTCAGATGGCACCTTTAATCACGAAGAACTTTTGGCTTGGTTCCAGGCTGATTCTGCTGGCACAGAGAACTCTGAGATCATACCCTATATTCAGTGCACAGAAGAAATATTTCATCCATCTCTGAAGTAGTGGGGGAAATGGAGCAAATCTGAACTGTTTCATAGCAAAATCATACTGGGATGATCACTGAAGGACATCCTATCCATTTGGAATTGCAGAAAGGTATTAATTCTAAATACTTATGTGGCTTTAAAAAACTTTTTTAGGTTTCATTATAAACTAAGCAGCTTCCATAAATGTAATTAATTTCTTATTTCACAGATATATAAATGAAGGCAGACAGATTTTTGTGATATATCTAAGACTGTTTTAAAAAAAAGAGTACAGAAAAATAAAAGGCAACTCCCAAGCAACATGTTGTGACCTAGGAGTTTGAGCTCTGCGAGCTGAATTTAATCCACAAACAACCAGGCCAAACATAATTCTCTAGGATGGAAGTGATCCAGAACATCAGAACTATATTCTCTACCTTTGCCAAAGAGTCTGAAGTGCTTTAGTGATAAGTGGTAACTAACCTCACTTTTAATTTTCCACTGAAAGAAAATTAAGATAGCACCATTTGACACTTTCCACCTGGTTGGGAATTGGTTCAAGATTATCAAAAGGACCCCATGTTTCCCCTTGATTCATCATTGTTTCTTGTGTCATTCTTTGGAGGTCTCCAATTCAAAAGTCTACTCAAATTGGATAGTTGCATCGGCTTTAGGTTGGCAAGGTTAAATCACAGCTTTATTTCAGTTGACAGTCTTGAGCACTAGTATAGTATACTATGCTTCTTCATTATATCTCCTAAAGTCTTAATTAGCTGTGGGAAAGGCCTGAATGATTGCTCTTGGTGTTAAAAATTGAACCCCCACTACTAAAATGGTGAAAAGTGGTTGAGACAAAAGCCACCATAAAAATCTGAAAGCCATTATCTTTTCCACACTTTGTCTTCATTCTTACTTTGTTTGGAAATACAGACACCTGTGAATAAAAAGAAACCAATTTACCCGTCACTGATTGTTGTTTTTTGAGTTAGAGCAAATGTAAATACTTCTAGCCCCCAAATATGGTGGAATAAAGAGACTGCTGAGAAGGTAGCCATAAATTAGAGTTGATCTTTCAGCATTTTCTATCTAGAGGAATAGTTCTGGAGATTAAAATTAATGTACTCTGTCTCAAAGTTGATCTAGACATTTGGATTTCAGAAATATAAGTAAACAAATCACAATCCTGGTATGTTTTCTTAGCATAACCCGGTCCATCTATACTTAACTATTTTATCTCCAATTCATACGGATTTCAGCTTTTAAAAAAAAGGAAAAGATCAACTAAGTAGTCAGAGCATCTTTAAAGCATGCAGAACCAGCTTAGATGATAGATGCTGAAACGTGGCAACTCTTCCACAGACGCGAATCAATGTAGCAGAGCTGTTCAGAGGTTTTGCCTAGGGCTTAAATCAGGTTGTCAACTCAAATACAATGGGCTTTGTTTTTCCTGTGTATAGAGGAAATGGAGCAGTTTTGGCTTTCCCAGACTGTATTGTAGGATATGTAAGCAGGATGGTAATTCCAGGCACAATCTCATGAAACACAAATGTGCTTTTGACTTTTCAGTGTTCCTTAGCAAGTTAATTAGCTATTACGGAAATGAACGGAAATATTCAGCATTTTCACACTGAAGCCTTTCTAGTAGCTGGGAGAGGGGTTGGGTGTTTGAGGAAAGGTTCTTGTAAGCGTAAGGGGAAGATTCTAACACCTACAATTTATGTTCATACCCCCCCCCCCGCCGCCGTGATTACAAGACATTTTTTGGTTTGAAGGTAGCTGAGACTTTTATCTATTTCAGGTGCGAGAAAAGGAACTGCGACATGCTTCCCTAACAAATGTCTAACTTTGCTTAAGGGTACTGGCTAAAGTAGTGCTGAGGGGGTCAGAGGGGAACAACGACCAGTACACCTCTTCCCTGTGCAGTAACTGTGAGGCAAATGGTTTTCCGACCCTTTGGCTTTAACAACTTAGCACAGGAGGAGGGGGCTGTCCCAGAACGGTGAAGAGGCCTATGGAGGAGAAAGTCGGCCTGGGGATCTCCCAAGGGCCAGAAGAGCGCGCACCCCATCAAGTGACAGCTCAGCCCCTCGCCGTCTGCTCCCCTCCCCCGCGGCCAGTCTCTGGGCAGAGGAGCCTTGTGCCGGCTCGGTCCTCCTCCGCTTTTCACTCGCTTGGGTGGACCGAGCTTCAGTGGGAGCCCCCGCCTGTCTCCGGGCAGCTCGAGCCCCCAAGCGTTAACCTAGCCTGTCAGTAACCGCCGTTTGCGCTCTATACCAACCCCCCTACCTTTTTCCCCCCCTCTATCCCCCTTCTGCCTTTGTCCCGCTTAGTAACTGGGCTCTGACCAATCCCCGTTTCACCGGCCGGTGCCGGCTGTCTCCTGATTGGCTCACTTGGGGCGCGCAGCAGTCTCCCGCTTCTTCGCTGGAGCAAGGCAGACAAAAGACGCAGGCTCCCGACTCCGGCAACCAGGATCAGCCAATCACCACCCACCTTATCCTTTCCGTTCCTCCCCCCCCTTTCTCCTTTCCTCTCCTCTTCCCCTCCTCCCCTCTCCCTCCCATCCGGGCTCGCGTGCTTCGGGCACTGACTCCTGGCGTGCAGCCAGCGCCCGGACTGTACCATTCTGATAGACTCTGGGAGGGGGGAGAGTAATGGCTGATTTCGGAGCTAAGAGCTAGACAGTGGTGAGGAAAATTAACAGTTGAGATGAAAGCTGCTTCATGAGCAGTTTCGAGGACTCTTGACAGGAATTTTCAGCATGTCGAGGCTGGATAGAGCGGAGGGGACACTGGTGATGTTAGTTTCCTCCCCCATCTGACGCGAGTGGGTGTTGCCTCAGCCTGAAGGGGGGGTGCTATAGGGGCGGGGGTGAGTGTCCCCTCCGCACGGTTAAAATGAAACTCTAGTGGCTAAAGCTCGGGCAGAGCGTGAGGGAAAGCCGGCACTGGCGGGCTTGCAGACAGCCGGGCGGGAGCGCCCAGCCGAGCAGAGCTGACTGGACTCTCTGATTCTCCAATTCCGAGGCTGCGGCAGCTAGGGTTTTGGGCCCGGCAGGAACCTAGCCCGACCCTCCTACCCTTTGAGAGGATACCTCTCCACATACTAGTGGGATCCCGAAACTTGAACGCTATCCTCGGTCTCCTTTTTTATACCTTTCTTTGTCACTTCTCCACTTTTCTTTAAACGCTTTCCCGTCCACCCCCCCGCCTGCCACTCTTCAGGCTCCCTTTCCCGAAGGACATAAAAGTGGCGTCCGTGGAAATATTTGGAGGCGGTGGGAGGCTTTTCTCTTTGGAGAGCGACTGTAGCGAATTTTTGGGACTCTGCTTTTCACACTGTAACCTCCTCCGTCCCGCAAAGCCTCTGTACCCTTTTGAGGAGAGAAGCGCATACCCTGAAAGTTCGAGAGGCATTTTGCTGGGTACTGTTAGGAAGGAGAGGGAGAAGACCCTGTCCTCATCCTGGACTTTTTACTGGCATTTGGAAGCCTCGAAGTACATTTCCGTGTGGGACTTTTACAGATACCTAAATATATATATATTAACATTTAAGAAAAGAACAGATATATTATCTCTCCATATATGTTCTCTATATATTTCTTGACGACCTGCCCCTGACAGCGCGATGTACAATACGGTGTGGAGTATGGACCGCGATGACGCAGACTGGAGGGAGGTGATGATGCCCTATTCGACAGAACTGATATTTTATATTGAAATGGATCCTCCAGGTACTTGGGAGAGGAGAAAAAAAAAAAATCGTGTGATGGGTTCTGTTAAGCAAGACATTGATAATGTTTTCCGGGCAAAAGTATTACGGGTGAGCGGAGATTCGGGTGGAGGGGCAGATTTCCAGTTAGAGCTGCAGTCAAGGGGTTCTGATTTACCCGTTTAAAGTTTGCAGTTAGGACCCTGCTCCTATTGTCCTGCGAGGGTGGGGGTGGGGGTTGGGATGGGGGTGGAAGGAGAGACCCGTTTACTTCTTTGCCTTTGCGTGACGTTTGGATTTTTGTCGTGCCCCCCATATCCCCCCCCCGCCCCCCTTTAAATCTAAGCCTCTTCAACCTGCAAGGGATGCTTTATAGTCCACTTCGACTACTTGGGTGCCAGGAAGCCGATATTTCCTCGTAGGGGAATTCTTAAAAGCCTGTCATTCCATATATTTGTCTAATTGGATTCGTTTTGCTTTATCTTTCTTAACTTCTGGAGCTGTGTTGCCTATGTGATGATTCGTTTTAAGACTTACCCCCCCCCCCTTTCCCCTACAGTAAGCAAATGCCGGTTAGTGATTTTCAAGGATTGGGCGTTCTTATTCAGTCATGGCCTTAGTCTGAGGTTTTTATCCTTAAGACTATAGCTCAAAGGAATCTTTGTGCAGTGTTTAATTAACTATAGTTTATGGTGATTTAATTTATGAGTCGGGGTTACTATTCTTCAGTTCTTAGAGTGAAAATGAATAAAGGGAGGACCTTTTTTGTGTGCTATATGTTATGTACATATATGTTGCATACATGTGTGTGATGGCTTGTATATTCATAATGTAAAGTATACATCACTGTATTTTTATTTTAGAGCATTGTCGAAGGTCCTTACAGACATTTTGTGTGTATATAGAAGGGAATGGAAAGGAATGAAAATGGAAAAGTTGGTTGATTTTTTTTTTCTTCCTGTAAAGTCTACCCCATTTTATGATTACTAGCTGTCAGATTTTGAAACCCTGCTTGCAGTTATAGACAGCACTTTAATGATTTTGAGTGAGTAGAGAGCCTTTGTGACTCCTTATTTTTATTGAGAATGAATTCGTTATGTTTTTTAAGCCTACAGAATAATTTTGTGTCTTTGGGGAACCTCATTTATTTTAAGACTGTATATTTTTGGAAAGGTTTAAAGGATTTGAACCGATGCAATTATAATGAAGTATAATTGTCTTATAAAATGTATTTAGAAATTGTTTCTTATGTCCTTGTGAACAGGGAATTATCCTGTCTTTTGTCTTTTTTTTTTTTCAGAGTGTTAAATGATGCTATTTTAAAAACTAGTAATATTGAATCAGCCCTTTTCATTCTTTGTGATCGCTCACCATTTTTTCTATTCCCCTCATTTTAGAACCCTTTTTTGCTTTTTAATTGTGATTGAAATCCAGATGCAGCTTTTCAGTGTTTTCCAAAGTTTCTAAGATTTGCCACCCATCTATTGTGTGTGCTTTTCCCTTTGTTTCTCCCTAATGGTAAAACATTGTTTCTATTAGATACATTTGTTATTCTTGTGAATAGAAATCTAATACATTATTGATACTCTTCTTCTAAAAAGTAAGGTTAATGATTCTAGGTATCTGATTATATATATATATATATATATATATATATATATATATATATGTATCCCACACATAAACTACCTTCTAATCATACTGTGTCATAAAGTATCTTGCCTTACAGATTACAAAGGGAACTTACTGGGTGGGGAAATGAATGAGGAGGAGGAGGAAAAAAAATCAAGAGTACTAATGATTGAAAAATTTCGGCCTAGTAGGAAAATACTGGCTTATACAAGTTGAGTTGAAAATTATTTAAGAAAAGTACACTATATAGAAAATTCTTAACCAAACTTTTTGTATTCCATAGAAATAAACTTTCGAGTTTAAAATAACATCCTTAAATAAAATTGTGCATACTTATATTCTACTCAGAATACTGACACTATGTATATGTTGTTCTTTATTACTCATTTTGTAACTTTATAATGTAGAATATAGCTATTCTTAATAGTGTTTTAAAAATGAAGCATACTTGCATGTGCCTGAGAAGTGACTTTTTAAATGGAGAGAATGTGAATGCCAGTCATGTTATGTATGATAAGCTTTTAAAAATTTTTAATTTTTTTTTTTTTTTTAATTTTTGTGTGAGTGTACCTTCAAATCACATCTGACTGGTACAGGAGATTGTCCCTCCTTCCCCGGCAGAGCATCTGGTGGATTCGAACTGTTCGCCTCTGGGGTTGTAGTTGCAGCTCCTTACCTGAAATTTTTAAAACTATAAGTAAATCATTAGTGGTGTGTTTGCTGCATGTTTTGCATTTTCCATTCCTCCAATTCCCAGTCAGGCTCTGGTGTGATATTACGTTGTCCTACCATACCTACCATCCCAAATTAAGAGTCATAATAAAGTATCATCTGGTAATAATACTACCATGCTTTAAAAAAATCTTTAAGTGGCTTTCTTTTGCCAACTGAGGGAGTATGTATGTGTAAAAGTGTAAAAAGATCAAATTTATAAAGATACTGAAAAGAAAAGGCAATAATAATGAAAACTCGTTAAGGGGGGTGGCAAGAGAGATTTGACTAATGTCAGGTCGGCCTTATGTTGTAGTTGTTGGATGTTGGAATGGAACCTGGGTTTAAGTTAGGGACTACTTGTACATTCTTCTCCTGCATTTAATTGCAAATTTTATGCAAGTTATTTTGTACCTGCTGTTTCAAGAATAAGGAACCCTGGTGGTAAGGTGGTTAGGTGCTTGACTATTTAACAAAAAAGTCGGTCAGCCTCATCAGCCAAGATGTTGACAGGTCTGCTTTCATAAAGATTTATAGCCTGGGAAACCTTATAGGGCATTTCTACTCTGTTTTAAAGAGTTGCTAGGTAGCAGTGGGTTTGGGACGGATCCCTTTATGCTTTCTTTCACTTTCTTGTATATGTTTAGGACCTAGTTACTAGTTAAGATGCTTTTTTTTTTGCCACGATGTGTTCCCTGAGCCCTTCTGTTGGAATTTCTTCACCTCTCCTTCTTCTAGTCTAGCACTTCTCAGTAGAGTTTCCACCATATAGAATAGCTATAATATTCATAGAGCAGTCTTCCCCCTGTGGAACAATATTTTCATCAGGTTATGAGCTTCTTAGTTGCTTACTTAGGGTCTTGGCAAATAGCGCTAAAAATGTGAACCTTGTAGGGGAGCTCTGATGGCCTGGTGGGTAAGAAGTCTTCTCAAAGGCAGGCATTTGATTCTAACAGTAACTTTGCTTATCCCCATGTTAAACAGTCTTCCACAGGCTATGAGTTCTTCACCTGCTTATGGTCTTGCAAGTGATAACGTGTCAGAATAGGCTTACATACAAGAATGATTGTGAGGATGGTGTATGATCACAAGGCTTTAATCTCTGTGAGTATGATTTGGCTTGATGGTACCTAACAACAACTACAACAAGGTGTTCTGTTTATTTTAGCCTGTAGGTGCTTGTTCTGCTGAAATCCTCTCCCACCTCATTCCTTGGCTTATTGTAATAGCTTAGAGTTAAAAGACTTTTGAATTAGACTTGCTAATTTAAGGCCTGTAGCTGTAATGGTGCCAGTATATTTTTATATTGTTTTCATTTTAAGAATTTTGCATTTAGTTTAGTTTGAAATTGATTGTCATTTCTTCAAATAACCTAAAAATTATTTTTCAGATGTATTTTACCTTTGGTAAAGACATTATTGTTGTTATTGTTATATACCGTAGAGTTGGAACTGACCCATAGCTGACTCTCCAGTGGGTTTTCTGTTAATCGCACAGGAGGAGATTGCCTATCATTCTCCCATGGAACAGATGGTACTTCAACACCATGCTGTCAGGATTGCAGCACAGCGTCTTGCCACTAGGCCACCATAACATTAAAATATTACTATGTTGTTGTTAGGTGCTGTTAAGTCAAGTAAGACTTATTATAGTGACCCTGTGAACAAAAGATATGAATCCTGTTCTATCCTGTTCCATCCTCACACTTCCTGATGCACAAGAGCCTATTGCAGCAGTCACTGCATCAGTCCACCTTGTCCAAGGTCTTCCTCTCCTTTGCTGACACCTTCACCCTTCCTAGTATCATGTCCTTCTTCAAGGAATATCCCCTCCTAGCAACATACTCAAAATAGATGAGACGAAGCCTCATCATTCTTGCCTCCAAAGAGTACTCCATTTGCACTCTCTCCAAGATTTACCTGTTAGTTCCTTTGGCGATCCATGGGATGTTCAGTGCTTTTTCCCAACACCACAGCTAAAAGGCATCTATTCTTCTTCTGTAATTCTTATTCACTGTCCAGCTCTCAGATGCATAGCAAGTGATCAGAAAGAATATAGCCTGAATCAGACAAACCTGAGTCCTCAAACAGACATCATTACTCTTCAATAATTTGGAGAGGTCACAAACTGCAGATTTTCTTAGTGCAGTGTGTCTCCTTATTTCCTGACTGCTAGTCCTAATGGTGTTAATTGTGGATCCAAGATGACTTTATTGACAGTTTCTTTCTCTTCTCCATCCATCATGACACTGCCTATTGGTCCAGTGCTAAGAATCTTTGTTTTCTTGATATTGAGATGCAATCCACACCAAAGGCTGTATTCTTTGATCTTCTGCAACAAGTGTTTCAAGTCCTTCTTTCAGCAAGCAAGGTTATATCATCTGCATAATGCAAGTTATTGGTAAGTCTCCCTCCAATCCTGATGTCACATTTCTCTTTATAGTGTCCAGCTTCTCAAATAATTTGCTCAGAATACAGATTAAATAGGTATGGAGAGAGGTTACAACTCTGACACACTCCCTTCTCAATTTTTTTAAATTTGTTAAAAAAATTTTATTATTTTTTGTGCATGTATCATCAAATCAGATCTGACTGGTACAGGAGGAAATTGCCCCTCCTTCTCCAGCAGAGCATCTGGTGGATTTGAACTGTGTACCTCTGGGATTGCAATGCAGCTTCTTGCTACTAGGCCACCAGAGCTCCCTTCCCTTCTCAATTTTAAATCATGTAGTGTACTCCTGCTATATTCGCACACCGGCCTGATGGTCCAGGTATAGGTACCGCATAAGCACAGTTAAGTGCTCTAGGACTCCCATTCTTCTCAATGTCAGCCACAACTTGTTATGATCAACATAGTCATATGTCTTTGCATAGTTCATAAAGCATAAATGAAAAAAAAATAAAGCATAAATGGACATTCTTCTGGTATGTTTACTTTCAGCCAGCATCCATCTGACATCAGGAATGATACTCCTGGTGCTAGTGTCTCTTCTAAATCCTGCTTGAACTCTGGCAGTTCCCTATCTATGTCCTGTTCCATCCATTTTTGAATGATCTTCAACAGTATTTTGCTTGCATGTGATATTAATGATATTGTTTGATAGTTTCCACATTAAGTTGGATCACCTTTTTTTGGGAATGGGAACAAATATGAACCTTTTCCAATTCATTGGCCCGACCGGCAATCATCCTCCAAATTTCCTGGCATAGTCTGGTGAGTTCATCCTAGGCTGCATCTGTTAATTGAAACAAGTCAGTTGGTATCCCATCAATTCATGGGGCCTTATTTTTTGCCAGGGCCTTCAATGCAGCTTCTACTTCCTTCTTCATTACCATTGCCTCCTGTTCGTATAGTACTTCCTGAAGTTTTTCAGTGTTAATCAGTTCTTTCTGGTACAGTGATTCTGTGTATTCCCTCCATCGTCTTTTGATGCTTTCTGGGTCATTCGTTATATTTCCCATAGTATCTTTCAATATTGGGCTTAAATTTGTTTTTTTAGTTTTCTCAGCATGAGAAATACAGAGCGAGTTCTTCCTTTTTTATTCTCCAATTCCAATTTTCTGCACATTTCATTATAATACTTTGTCCTTCTGAGCTAGTCTTTGAAATCATCTGTTCAGCTCTTTCACATTGACATGTTTTCCTTTAGATTTGGCTTTTCAGCCCTCCAGTGTAATCTTCTGACATCCATTTTTATTTTTATATTTTATACTGAAAATTAAAATATTACTGTACATTAAAATATTACTATAATGAAAAATGCAGAGCAGCCAGTGGCTCAGTGGTAAGGAATTATGCTGCCAATGTAAAGGTATTAAATTAAATCTACCAGCTTCTACATGGGAGAAAGATGATTAGTAAACTCTTGTGGGATTTACTGCCTCTTAAAACCTGCTGAAGGGCCAGCTGTAGATTGGTTCCGACTTGATGGTACACAACAGCAACAATAATGAAAAGTACATTACTGTACATCCTGAAAGTTTCTAATAACTTGATGATGACTGTGTCTTACTGTTACTTATTGCTAGAATAAGGATTGACCCCAAAACGCTAAAGTGTTTAAATGTTAACTATTTTATTTTGCAAAAACTAAGGTTACTATACAGAATAACAGAGAATTGTGAACATCTTAATTAGTCTTGTTATGAATTTGCAATTTGAATTATCCTATATCAGAGCAGTTACAAAATCTCATGGGTCTATGGAAATATCGCTCTCCAAGTCATCCTTTATTTTTAGTTTCTGTTGCCCTTGGTAAGTCCTTTATCACCTCACATTTGACATAAATTGTAATAAAGATAAATGATAATAGTTTCTAACATTTGTTGAATAATTATTAGAAATCAAAAGGTATGTTAAATACCTTTTGTCAATGAAACAATCTTATAAAACAAGTGCTATCATTATTCCACTTTACCAATAGCAGACTTAAGCAGCACACAACAAAGTAGGCCTGTCTGCCTGACTGACGCCCAAGATAGTAACACATAACTCCTAATAGGTTGTACTCTTTCAAATTTTTCTCTTTTAGACAGCTTTGATGACCTAGTGATAAGGAGTTGCTGCCCACTCAAAGGCACATGTTTTAAACTTACAAGCTGCTCCTTGGGAGCTAGATAGACAGTCTCCTCCTGTGTGATTGACAGGCTCTGAAAACCCACTGGCTGGTCAGCTATGAGTCGATTCCCACTCAACAGCACATAGCAACAAAAATAAGAATGTAGTGCTGCTCCACAAGTTTACCCTGAATTCTTCAGCCAGGCTTTTCTTATTGAAGTGTTTTCATTGTCTTCCTGCTTTACTGTTATCAATGGCTTTACATTTCTTTTAATCTGAGACTCTGTTCTCAGATTTGGTAAATATGATCATTGGTACCAATTAACAGTTCTAACTTTATTATTGTTTACCCTTGAGCCTGTGCTACATAGAGTGATCCTATAGGACAGACTACAGTTGTCATATAGGCTCTTATGAATGCTCTAGTGGCCTAGTCCATAGGGAGATGTGCTGTGAACTTAAAGACCATGCTTCTCTGGAAGTTCAGATCCACCAGCTGATCCCAGAAAAATGGGCAAATCTTCTGTACAATTTCAGAAAACTCGAGGGAGGGGTGAGCTATGAGTTTATTCTGACTTATTGACAGTTCTTTTGGTTTTTTGTTAGACTTTGTTAGGCTATAATCAATTTTCTTTCACTTTTTTTTAATTTTAGGCTATACTCTTTACAGGAGCAAATTTCTGGTTCTTCTCTGCAGAATTACTGGTGGGTTCAAACAGCTGAGTATTAACCATTATGCCACAAAGGCTCCTTTATAACTCATTTATCCATATTTTTCTTCTGGATTCATTCAGTCTTGTCTTGGAGATGATGAAACCAAGTTTCTCCTTGGAGATTAGGATTTTGAAGCTCCATTTCACGTACTTTGGGCACATAGCCAGGAGGGACTGTTCCTTGGAGAAGGACATCGGATTGGAAAGGTGGAGGCACAGCATAGGCGAGGAAGACCCTGGATGAGATGGATTGATACAATAGGGGAATGGAAGTAGTTGTGTCAGAGTCAGTGAGAATTGCTTCAGGACAGGGTAGGCTTCAGAGATGCTGTACATAAGGTTACTATGAGTCGCAGGCAACTCGACGGCACATTAACAACAACCACTATTAGGTTCAGAGACTATAAATCTTTATGGCAGGATACTGCCTGTCTTTCTTCTCAGAGTGTCCAGGGGATTTGAACAGCTGACCTTTGGCTTAGTAGCCTGACACATTATGCAATATATCACCTGGGCTCTTTTCTGCTACTAAAGTCTAAACCTAAATTAAACCCATTGCCATTGAGTTAATCCCAGTTATAGCAGGTCTTCTTCAGATTCTGATGCTAAATAAAAACAGTATGTGCCTGTTCTGACTTACCTACAAATCTGATGTAAAGACATACTTGGGAATAAGTCTTGTTCATCATTCATAACTCATTTATATATCTGTGCTTGGATCATAGATATTGTTGTTTGTTGTTGTTATGTGCCGTCGAGTCGTTTACGACTCATAGCGACTCTATGCACAACAGCCCTAAACCCTGCTCTATCCTGCGCCAACCACACTGCCTCTGACACGCCCATCCCGATTACCCCAGTCACCGAATCAATCCATCTCATAGAGGGTCTTCCCCTCCTGCGCTGCCCCTCCACCCTCCCAAGCATGATGTCCCTCTCCAAGGACCCGTCCCTCCTGGCAACATGTCCAAAGTATGTCAGAAGAAGCCCCAGAATCCTTGCCTCCAAGGAGTAGCTTGGTTTAATCCTCTCTGAGATGAATCTGTTTGTTTTCCTGGCAGTCCATGGTACATTCAGTATTCTTCTCCAGCACCACAGCTCAAAAGCATCCACTCTCCTTCTGTCCTCCCTAGTCATTGTCCAACTCTCTGATGCATAACAAAGACCATGGCCTGTATCAGGCGCACCTTAGTCTCCAGAGAGACACCGTTGCTCTTGAGTACTTTAGAGAGGTCCCTAACAGCAGACTTTCCCATCACGATACGCTTTTTGATTTCCTGACTGCTGGTGCCAAGAGTGTTGACTGTGGAGCCGAGCAAACTGAAGCTGTGAGCAATCTCAATCTCTTCGCCATCCATCCTGACGCTGCCAATTGGTCCAGTGGTGAGAATCTTTGTCTTCTTGACATTGAGCCTCAGTCCATACTGAAGGCTGCAGTCCTTGACCTTCTGCAGCAAGTGCATGAGGTCCTCCTCAGTTTCAGCAAGCAGGGTTGTATCATCTGCATAATGCAGATTGTTAATAGATCTTCCACCAATCCTGATGCCACAATTCTCCTCATAGAGCCCGGCCTCTCGGATAATCTGCTCTGCATACATGTTGAAAAGCTATGGAGACAGGATGCATCCCTGGCGTACACCCTTCCCAATTTTGAACCATGCAGTGTTACCCTGCTCTGTTCTGACTACTGCCTCTTGATCCAAGTACAGGTTTCGCATTAGCATAATGAAATGTTCTGGGATTCCCATTCTTCTCAGAGTCAGCCAGTTTGTTATGATCCACACAGTCAAAGGTGATCCACACACAGATCATAGATATTATCACCAAAATTTTATATTTTGGGAAACAAGTAATTTTCAAACTGGAGAATCAAAGTGAGCAGTATGATGTTGAAAGCTTGATTAGTTTTACACAGCACAGTACCAAATGGAAAATTGCTACCTAATTGTTATTAGTGAGCTCTGGTCGCCTAACGGTAAGGAGCTGCACTGTCAACATGAAGGCATGTGGTTTCGATCCACCAGCTGCTGCTGCATGAGAAAGATGGGCAGTTTTTATCCATACGATTTATTGCTTCTGAAAACTTACTTGGAAGATCTGCTATGAGTGGCTTTCAACTTGATAGTACATTACAACAATAAAAGCATTATTAAGGAATTATGACACATTCACAAGATGGAATACTACACAGCAAGCAGGAATAATGATTTTGTAAATCGCTGCCTAACTTGGGAGGGACTAGATAGTGTTATGCTATGTGAACTCAGTCCATAAGGACAACTGTTAGTACATGTATAACTATCCAGAGTGGGGAGGATAGGAGCAGAGGGATGAGGATGGGTGGTGGGGCAATGGGAGTTAATCTTAGGGTCGGTCACACAATGTGATGGGGGGAGGGAAGTAGGGATGGATAAGGGAAATGGGAAAAGTCTGGTGTGAAATATGTATACGAATATTGTAAGTAAACCAGTATAAATTAAAAAATTTATTTAAAAAAACAAAGATAAAACTCACCCAGCATACTATCATGGCTTCAATTAAGTGTAATGAGTTGACTTGTATAACAGTTAAGTCTGCCATCAAGCCTTTGCATAAATCAACTTCCAAATTGCTTGCTCATTCATATTACATTTATTGTTCTTATGTATATTTGTAATTTCACATATAGTAAGAGAGTTCATTTATTTAATAAAAGAAGTAGTACATAGATCTAGCCTGCTAGACTAAACCATTTTGCTTGTCATTATGAAAACTAGCCTGTGACTTGGTATTGATGAGTTAACAAAAAGCTAAAGTTGGTATCATAAGGTCTGCTCTACTATTATCTGTCCTTGGAGTTCCTCTCTGATATCCCATTTGTGGGCCAGAATAAGGATACAGCAAAGAAGATCCAGAGTATTTATGTTTATCTGTAAGAACAAGATTATGTATTCTTAAATACTGTTGTTAAATTTGGAATATTTTATATTGAGAAAAACTAGATTCAGGATTGAATAAAAATTGAAAATCTGTATATTAATTGATTTGGAAAGATCATACTGGAAGGAATTATTTGTACTAGAAAATTACTGTTTTCTTCTGTTGCTGCATACATATTATGCTCTTTTAAATTTTAGCTTTATAATAAGGCCACTAAACATGGCATAAAACATAGAGTGCATCAGAGTTTGTGAGGATAGGACAGGACAAGGTTCAGATCTCTTGTTCATAGGGTTTCTATGAGTTGTACTAGACTTGACAGCATCTAATAAGTTACTTTTGTAAACATTACTGTCATAGATCAATAATGTACTGTAACTTACTTTCAAAAAATAACTTTGAAAACAGAATTGTCTATGGTTGGCTATGCAAGGATGAATAAATGAAAGAGAAGAAAGATTCTATATAAATTTATGTGCTAAAGATATTGGTATCTTAGACAAACTAAAACAGATTCATGTGCTTTTGCTTGCTTGTATAATGCTTAAGTGCTTAACTGTAGACATTGGGATAAATTGAGTAAGTATTCTATTTGCATAGTGTTTAAAGCTCTGTGTTCAGATAGTTTTAATTCCAGCTCTTGCTATTTCTAGTTTGTGAGCCTGTACAGTTTGCTAATCTGTAAAGTCAGAAGAGGATATTTAATTCTATTGTATGGTTACTGTGAGAACTCTTGTAGCCTAGTGGATGAAGAGTTGTGCATTCAACCAAAAAGGGTGGTAGTTCAAATCCACCAACTGCTCCTTGGCAGAAAGGTGGACTGCCTCTTCCCATGCAATTTACACCCTCTAAAAACTTCATGGAGGTTTAGCTCTGAGTTGATTTTGATAGGATGGTAGTGAGTTGTGGGGTTTTTTTGGTTGTTTTTTAAAAAGAAACTTTTTAATGGAGTGGTGGGGTGATTGTGTGGTAGTAGTTTTTGGCTTTCTTTGGGTTTGATTGGTATGGGTGGTGATGTAGCAATAGGTTTTTGAGAACATCAGTTAGTACATGTAAAACAGAGGCTTTCGCTACTGGAATGTTTTGCTGCTTAACTCTTCAGAGACCTTGCTCTTCAACCTTGGTTTTAGCACTTGAGAGAGGTCCCTAAGAGCAGATTTTCTTCTCTTTTGATTTCTTGACTGCTGACACCAAGGGCTGATTGTCAATCCAAGTAAGATGAAATAGTTAACAATTTCAATCTTTTTTCCCCATATATCATGATTTTACCTAATTTTTAAGTAACATTGAATAGTAATTTATATATTTTAGCCTCTGAAAGATATCAAAGAGGATTACATTAATAATATATATACTTCAACACTTCTTAAAATCCTATTTCTCTGTTTTTGATCAGTATCTTCACATGTCTAATCTCAAACGTCATTCTTGTAAATTTACCTAATTTTCTCTTAATGAGTAGAGGATTTTCATGCTCTTGTCTCTTTTCCTTCCATTTTATTTTCCAGAAGTATTTCTCTCCCTTTTGAATTTGCAACTCTGATCTACACAATAAGAACCAGAATTTGGGAGCGAAATATGAAGTTGTGACTCTATACAGCAACATTTTTGTTTCTGTCATACTTTTTAAA
>NW_006399993.1:1225204-1233593 GCF_000299155.1 Elephantulus edwardii
TGTGGGATAGTTTGCTTTCTTCGAGACATTGGTATGTGTTCTTGATCTGAAGACAATGCTCTTGAGATCAGATGGGCAGCTACTGAACTTGTGCATTTCTCTGACTTTATCAGTTCAGCGCCTGCTAGGGCAATCTCTTGTGGCTAAAACAGGTCAAGGTGCTCCTGTTTAAAGGCAGGTTGATTGCCCAGATGTGTAGGCACTGGTGTGGAGCCAAATGGGGTGAGGCAGGCAAAGGGTTCGGTGATTGCAAGGGCAGGTCAATCACTTGGAGGACCTTGCTCAAACTTCTGCTGTCTCAGTGTGCTCACAACTGGGGTCCTTACTCAAATTCCTGTTGTCCGTTTCCTACCCAATGGTTTTCTCAGTGTTCCCTGCCTGGTGGCACTTACGCAGGAGCCCTCACACAACAGCCCCTGCTCTAGCAGGGTCCTGGATCAGACAGGATCCAAAAAGTCAAGGTCAAATTCCCACCAACCCACTAGCCTCTGGCTGGTCTGCAGAGTTCATAGAAGCCAGCTGGCTGGCTCGTTTTGGGCAGTTGGTATAGCCCAAGAGAGATCGGCCAATTTCCCCACCTATGGGCACGCCCTTAGGTGCTCTCTCGGGTAATCAGCAATGTCCCAGTAAACACAGATAAGATCCTACTGGCCTTTCTCCTGCCAGGTTAGTTTCACAACAGCTCGGCTGATAGCTCTGGGTGATGGCTGGATCTGCAGTGGTGCCCTGAGGTCACAGGGCTGTGGTAGGGGCTGAGGTGCATGGTTGTGGAGCTGCAAGGGGGGCAGGGGAAGGGGAGGAAAACAAGGGACTAGGGGGTAAGGAGCGCAGGGCTTGGACGCTATCACCTAGAGGTAGGGAAGGGGCTTGGGCGCTGCTGGGGGTTTATGCAGCAGCAACCCTGTGTGTTGGGGGTCACACAGGTGTGGGCTGCAGGGGGGTCACACAGTTGTGGGTAGTCTTAGCTCCTCTGGGGTCTCACAGTCTTTGCTCCTCTGGAGTTCCGGGGTAGGTGGCTGACTGTTGTTCTTCCCGGGTCTCTTCCAGGCCCATCTGGCGGTGGGCGGGAGTTCTCCTGTTTCTGTCATACTTGACTGCCATGAATTGATTACCATGTATTACACCTTGATGAACAATAGATTGAACTTTTCCCTATTCTGTAACATCCTTACAATCTCTGCCATACTTACGTTCATTGTTACAGACACGGTCAATGTACTTATCTTTTGATGACCATCCACCTTTCCCAGCATGATGTCTTTTTCTGAGGACTAGCCCCCCTCCTGATAACATGCCCAAGTATGTGAGTCAGTTTCAGTGTCCTTGGCTCAAAGGAGCACCCTGACTGTACCATTTCCAGCATGCATTTGTTTGTTCTTTTATTAGTCCATGGGATACTCAGTACTCTTCATCATTACTACCATTCAGAGACATTTATTCTTCTTTGGGCTTTCTTATTTATTGTCCAGTTTTCAGGTGCATAAAAAGCAACTGAAAATACCTGCACTGGAAGGTAATATATGTTATGTGTAGATATTCAGTACCCTTGAGGAAGTAATTTGGAAACATGGACAGGCTTCTGTGAGAGAAGATAGAACTTGATGGCAGATTTTAAAGACTTGGTTAGGGGAGGAAGAGAAAAAGAATATTTTGGCCCAGTCCAAGAACCTATGTGGGTAAGAGTCAGAGGTCTAAATGCGTGTGACATACTTGGAACACCAAAAAAAAAATTTTTTTTTTACTTTCTCAAAATAGTACTCCTGTGGCATTGAAACAGATGAGGGAAAGAACTGTATGAAAGAAATATATGATTAGGTATTATTGGTATGACAAGAGTCCAGAATAAGAGCTGCATAGTAAAGTGGTGTTAGGGATGGGGACTGTATAACAATGAAAGAACTTTTTTCCCCAAGAACTCGGGGCGTGGAGTAAAATGTGCAACAATGAATGAATGGAAATCTAAGTTCTTTATAAACTTACAATAAAATCTAAAAAAAAATTACTTTCCAGTCAAAAATTCCATTTATTTTTTTTTTATTTTAAGCTTTTACTCTAGTATCTTAATTCACAAAATAAAAATAAAAAACACACTTTTGATATTTAAAAATAATATTCCTGAGTGCTAGGAATTGGGATAAACCACAGCATAAAATCCTCCTGGGATTTCAATTTTATTAAAAAATAACTATTATGGCAAGAAGCTACACTGCAATCCCAGAGGAACGTGATTTGAATCCACCAGTTGCTCTGATGGAGAAGGAAGGACAATCTTCTTCTGTACCAGTCAGATTTGATTTGACAGTACACACACACACACACACACACACAAATAATAATTAAATATAAGCACTTAAAATACTTTAATTTAGGCAGAATACATAATTCATGTTAATTTGAAAGATAAAGTAATGCATTTAAAAAATTGAGCTGAAACACAACATAAAATCAGCAATTTTAAAGTGAATAATTTATTGATGTTTTAATGCATTAATAATCATATGCAATCACCATCTTCACCTGATTCTAAAACATTTTGATCATTTCCAAAAGAAAATTTCATACCCGTTAAATGTTGTTTGTGTCATCAGGTCAACTAGAACTCATAGTAACCTTGTGATAGATGGGTCTGAACCTTGTTTTATGTGCCATCCTCATCTCTTAAACACTTGAGTTCATTGTTCCAGTCACTGCGTCAATCCTTTGCAGTGGGGCTTTTCTCTCCACCTTTTCAAGCATGATGTCCTTCTCCAAGGACTGGCTCCTCCTTACAGCATACTCAAAGTATGTGGATTTCACCATTCTCGCCTTCAAAGAGTACCCTGGTTTCACTTTCTCCAGGATAGATTGAGACGCTTGGCAGTCCATGGGACATTCATTGTGCTTCTCTAATACCACAACTCAAAGGCATCAATTCTTTTGTCATCTTCAGTCATTTTCAAACTCTCAGGTGTATAGGAAGTAATTGAAAAAGACAATGAATTTGGATACTCTGCAGTACTCTGGAAAGGTCCTTGACAGCAGATTTTCTTAATGAAACTCATCTTTTGGTTTCTTGACTGCTGGTACTAAGTGTGTTGATTGTGGATCCAAGTAAGATGAAAGTGTTGGTGATTTCAGTCTTTATCTATCATGATGTTGACTCTTGGCCCACTGGTGAGGATTTTTGTTTTCTTGATACTGAGATAGAATCCATTCTGAAGGCTGTAGTCCTTGATCTTCAGCAAGTGCTTCATGGTGTCTTCACTTTTTTTAATATGTAATTTTTTAATTGTGATTTTAATGAAAGTTTACAGAAAACTTGGATTTCCACTCATTCATTGTTGCACATTTTCCTCCCTACCTCCTCCCCAGTTTGCTTTTCTCTTTAAAAAAATCATTGTTGCACAGTTTTCTCCCCCACCACAGTCCACCTTGCTATGCGGTTCTTATTCTGGACTGTTGTCATGCAAATAATGCCTAATCATATATTCCTTTAAAACAATTATTTCCCTCATCTGTTCCAATGCAGTGTTCATTATTTAGCCCCTCTTAGTTGTGTCATCTTCATAACACAAGTTGTTGATGGTCTAATTCTGATGCCACATTCCTCTATTACAGGGTCTCAAATGACTTATTCAGCAATGAGGCTGAATAGATAAGGAGAAAGGACATATCTCTGATGCACAGCTTTCTTAATTTTGAACTATGCTGTGTTCTCTTGCTCTGTTTAGACAACAGCCTCTTGATTTTATATGAGTATAATTAAATGTTCTGCGTTTTCTTTCTTCTCAAAGTTGACCATAATTGTTAAGATCCTCACAGTCAAATGCCTGTGCTTAGTCAATAAAATATGTAGATATTCTTCTGGTATTCTTTGCTTCCAGCCAGGATACATTGGATATCAGCAATGATATCCCTGGTGCCATGGCCTCTTCTAAATCCAGCTTATATTTCTGGCAGTTCTGTGTTGATGTACTGTGCTAGCCATTTAAAAACTAATTTTATTTTAAAAAAGCTTTGAATATTTTGCTTGCTTATAAAATTGACAGTATTGTTCTGTAATAAACACATACTCTTGGGTCAGCTTTTTTGGGAATGTGAATAAATACTGATCTCTTCTAGTCAGTTGGCTAGTTTGCTGTCTTCTAGAACCTGGTGAGCATGTGCAGAACTGGATGTCTTTGTCAGAATATGTCAGTTATTGCTCCATTAGTTCTTAGAGCCTTATTTTTTGCCAGTACCTTCAGTGCAGCTTGAAAATCTGCGTTTATTACCCTTGGTTCTTGATCATATGATACTTCCTGAAATGGTTGCATGTTAGCCAGTCTTTTTGGTACAGTGACTCTTTATATTCCCTCCATCTTCTTTTGTGCTTCCTGGATCATTCAAGATTTTGCTCATAGCATCCTTCATTATTGCCAACTCAAAGCTTGAATTTGACATCAGTTCTCTCAGTTTGATAAAGGTTGAGCAAGTTCTTCCCTTTTTATTTTTTTACTCCAGTTCTTTCCACATTTCATTATAATACTTGTCTTCTTGAGCTGCCTTTTGAAATGTTTTAACTCTTTTTATCTTCATCATTTCTTCCCTTTGTTTTGTTTTCTTGATTCTCTGGTGCAGATTTTAGTTTCTCTGACATCTGTTTTGTTTTTCTTCCTCCTCTGTGCTTGTAATGACCCTTTGTTTTCTACATAGATGATATCCTTAAAGTTACAAAATAGCTCATCTGGTGTTCAATCATTACTGTTCAATGCCTCAAACCTATTTTTGGGATGAATTTTGAATTCATATAGGATAGACTCAGGGTCATATTTTGTTTCTTGTGTATTTATTGTAATTTTCTTTATCTTCAGTTTGAACTTAACGTAGGAGTGGTTGCAGGTCTGTTCCACAGTCAGCACCTGGCCTAGTTTTCTCAGTGGCTATTGAGCGTCTCCAACAATACTTTTCCATAGTCAGCCTGATTGCTTTGTAAGTTAGATCCATGTATAGTTGCCATTTGTGTTTTTTATGAAAGATATTTGCATTGACTAAGTCATTGGTTGTACAAAATTCAACCATTCTTTCTCCAGCCTCATTTTTGTCACTAAGCCTGTACTTTCCAGCTACTGGTCCCAACTTTTATGTTCCAGTTATCAATTATTGTTAATGAATTTAGATTGCATGTTTGACCACTTTCAGAGTGCAAATGTTGATGTTATTGTTGATTACCATTGAGTAAAGGATGACTTCATAGTGACTCTATGAACTAAAGACCTGAAACCTTTCTATAACTATCACTCTTTCTCAAAATTGATAGAGTTTCTGGAGACATGTTGTTTAGGAAATGGATGACATGCCTGCTTTCCACAATTTCCTCTTTGACTTTAGTTGTTGGTGCATATTTGAATAATACAGTTGTATCAACAGATCTTCCATTTCGTAGTTACTCCCTAGGTTCCTCCTTCCCACAGCCTCTGGCAGTCACTACTCTGCTTTCTGTTATCATTGTTGTTAGGTTCCCTTATGAGTAAGGTACAACTCATAGTGATCCTCTGACTAACATAATCTTGTCCTATCTTGTGCCATCCTCACCACCTTGAATATACTTGAATCTATTGTTACAGACATTGTGTTAATCCACATCTCTGGGGGTCTTTCTTTCCTTTGCTGACCTTTCCAAGCATGGTGTCCCCTTTACCAAGAAATAGTCCCTCCCAATATGCCTAAAGTATGAGAGATGCAGCTTCACCATCCTTGCCTCTAAGGAGTATCCTGATTCAACATTCTCTATGAAATATCTTTGTTTGTTTGTTTTTTCTTTGAAAGTCTGTGGAATATTCCTCTATTCTTCAGTACTCTTCTCCAACACCACAACTCAAAGACATTGATCCTTCTGTCATCTTTATTCATTGTCCAGCTCTCAGATGCATAACAGTGATTGAAAAGACTGTGGCTTGAATCAGGCACACCTTAGTCTTTGAACTGACATCTTTGTGTCTCAGGCATATGGAGAAATCCCTGACAACAGACTTTTCTAAAGCTGTATGTTTTTCTGATCTCCTGACTGCTGGTATCAAAGGTGTTGAGTGTGGACCCAAGAGGAAATAGTTGACAATTTCAGTCTTTTCTCCGTCTATCATGATGTTGCTTATACTGTGGTGAGGATTTTTGTCTTCTTGATATTAAGATGCAATCTGTATTAAAGGCTGTAGTCTTTGTTTTTCTGCAGCATTTAAAATCCTCCTCACTCTCAACAAGCAAAGTTGTATAATCTACGTAATTCAGTCTACATAATGCAGATTGTTGATGAGTTTTCCTCCAGTCCTGTTGCTATACTGTTCTTCATAAAATCCAGCTTCTCAGATGATTTGCTCAGCATACAAAATGAATAGAGAAAGGAGACAGCCCTGACACACATTTGTCTTAATTTTAAACCCTTACATTGTTTGGACAGCAGCTTCTTGATCTAGGTATAGATTTTGCAGAAAAAGAAAAGATTGAAATTGTCAATAATTTCATCTTACTTAGATCCACAGTCAACACCTTTGGTACCAGCAGTCAAGAAATGAAAAGTAATGTGACATTGGGAAAGTCTGCTGTCAAGGACCTCTCCAAAATCCTAAGGCACAGTGATGATGTCAGTTTAAAGACTGAGGTACACCTGATCCAGACTATAATCTTTTCAGTCACTTACTATACACTTGAAAGTTGGACAGTGAATATGAATGATAGAAGAATAATTGATGCCTTTCAGTTGTGGTCCCTTCCAGAGGAGTATGCAATTGTTATTACCATCTAGTTCTTCTGAACCCTTAGGTCATAGACACTGAAGTTCTCATGATCTATTAGTCTTTTGTGTGTAGAACATCTTTTCATATGCTTATTAGCCATTTGTGTATTTTCTTTGGTGAATCCTTTGCCTATTTTCGTTGTTGATTTTGGGTGGGTTTTTTTTTGTTGTTGTTGTTGGTTTGTGACTTTGGAGACCCCAGGTATTATATAGCAGAACAATTCTGTAAGAGTTTCTTTGTTGTTGTCTTTATGGAAGCAGATTGCTAGACTTTATTACTGCCTTGCTAAATTCAAATTGCCAGCCTTTTGGCCACCAACCCAAGCAAACCTTTGTCTTACTCCGAGATCTTCTTTTGCTCTCATTTAAATTGATTTCATACTTTTTGGTTATTGAGTTGTAGGGGTTCTTTAACTTTCTAGATATTAAACCTTTAGTAGATACTTGGTTTTCAAACATTTTTTTCTGAACTTAAAATTAGGGAAAAGTTTAAGCTAATAAAATTCTTTAATTCACATGAGTTTTAAATTTTGTTGGTGTCTAGTTTGTCTATTTTTGCTTATGTTTTTGGTGCTACATATAAGAACCTAGTGTTTGAAACTAGGTCCTCAAGTATTATATTTTATTCTAAAAAGGTCATGGTTTTAATTCTGAAATTTGGTTCTTTGTGATGATTAAGATTATGCTAAACATGACCATTATCTTCATTATAATAGAACTATTCTACCAATGTGTTCTAAATTCTAACCTCTGATGTTAATGAGGCAGTGTTAGAGACAGTCTGTAAAGATGCAATTGATGAAGTCTCCTCAAGTGTATGGCCTGCATTGAATATATGTATGGACTCTCTGGCAAAGCTAGAGAGATTTTTGTCTGATCAGCATCTGACTTTTGACCTCGAGACTTAATCCTGGAGTATTTAACTCTGACAACCTGAACTTGCATTTGTCAAACTCTGTGAAGCCTATAGTCCATGACACTTGGATTCAGCTGGGTGATGCCTCTAGTCCTGGATGTTTCTTGGACTCTGCTGAAGTCTGAAATATTTCTTAGATTCTGCTAGTCAATGACCTTAAAGCCTGCAATCTTCTTAGATGCTTTTTTAACCCTGCTTGCCTAACAGCTTGGACTTATTAGCCTTCCTAGCATTTCCCTTTTCAGATCTGAGCCACAGACCTGGAACGTCACTGTTTTCTACATGTGAATAATTTCCTGAAATCAGTCAGTCTCTCTCTTTGTATATATTTGCTATTTATAAGCTTCATTGGATTTCCATCTCTTGAGAATCTACCCTAAGACAGTCTTTGATCAGTTTTGAGTTTGTTTTTGATATTGGTAGGGCCAACTTTGTTCTTTTAAATGAGATCCAGTTATCCTGGAACCATTTATTGGAGATTATTTTTTCCCCATTTAATGGACTTAATAACACTTTTGTAAAAAAATTAATAGGCCATAGATGTATGAGTTTATTTCTGGATTTTTATTTCTGTTCCATTGGCCTGTGTACCTGTTGTTATATCACTACTAGACTGGAGTATTATAGTTTTAAATTGTGTTTTGAGACCAGAAAGTGTAAGTTTTACTCTATCCTTTTTTTTCTTTTCTTTTTTTTTTATTATTAATTTTAATGAAAGTTTA
>NW_006399993.1:1235142-1240048 GCF_000299155.1 Elephantulus edwardii
CACAGTGGAGTGGACTTGGCGGGAGGGATTGCATAACAATGAAAGAGGTTTTCTTTTACTTTTCAAGGAGAAGAGTGAGTGGGCGGAGGGGGTATGCAGGGAGAAAAGTGCAACAATGAATGACTAGAAACCCTGTCTCTGTAAACTTTCATTAAAATAAAAAAAAGAAGATCCTTATCTGACATACCATTACCAGGTATTTTTTTCCAATCTGCAGCTTCCCTTTTTACCCTGTTGGAGAAGTTTTTGGATGTGCATAGGGATTTGATTCTTAGAAGCTCTATTTTATCCTCTCCTGGTTATAGATTTTTCAGGATACTTGGAAGACTGTTTATGTTGTGGATTAGGATTTACAGGGTTTTTCTGAGCTTTTCTTTAGTCCTAGGTCCATGATCCACTTTCGAGTTGATTTTTGTGTATGGAGTGAAGTGTGGATCTTGTTTGAGTTTTCTGCAGATACCTTTCCAATTTTTTTCCGCAACATTTGTTAAAAAGGCTGTCGTTTCCCCACCTGACTGATATAATTACCTTGTCAAGAATCAGTTGACTGTGGGTAGAAGGGCTGATTTCTGGATTCTCAATTCTATTCCATTGATCTGTGTGTTTGTAATTTTACCAGTACCACGCTGTCTTGACCACCATGGCAAGGTAGTAGGATTTGAAATCAGGGAGTGAGAGGATTGCCTTTTCCACCTTGTTGAAGAATGGAATTGGTATTTTGTATTGGGATTGCACTGAATGTGTAAATTGCCTTTGGTAGTATTGTCATTTTCACAATATTGAGTCTTCCTATCCGTGAGCAAAGGATTGGAATTGTTTTTTTAATTTATTTTTTTAGTTTGATCATTTCTAGTTTGTAGAAACCCAATTGTTATTTGTATTTTGACCTTATATTCCATCATTTTGCCAAAATACTAGCTGTAGTAGATTTTAGGATTTTCTATGTACAAGATCAAGTAGTTTGCAAATAGTTTTCTTTCTAATTTGAATCTCTTGATATTTTTCCTTGTCTAATTGCTCTGAGACCTACAGTACAATATTGAATAACTCTCGGTGAAAGGGAAATTCTTGATTTGTTCATGATCTTAAGAGAGCTCTTTCAATCCTCTCCACTTAGTAAGATGTTAACTGTATTTCATAAATGCCCTTTACCATATTCTGGATTTTCCCTTCTGTTTCTAGTTTGTTGACAGTTTATCTTACAAGGTGTTGAATTTTTTTCAGATTCCTTTTTCTGCATGGATTGAGATGATCATATGATTTTTAACCTTTGTTTTGTATATGTGGTATGTTACACCGACTTTCCCCCCTAGATTTGGACTACCCTTGCATCCCTTATCTTTAAGTTATAGAGATCAGAAATTCTAGAATTAAGATTTTTGGTAAGACTTTGTTTCTTCAGAAGGCTCTAGGGGGAAATCTGTTTCCTTGCCTTTCCCAGATTGCAGAAGCTGTCTGCATTTCTTATCTTAATGTTACTGTCCTTCTTCAAAGTTACCATAATTGCGTCTTCATATTTCTCTCTCTTTGACTATGACACCCTTGTCTTCCTTATGTATGTTAATAATGACTAGATCATCCAGAATAATCTTTTCCATTTCAAGATCATTAATTACATTTTCAAAGTCTCTTTGTCAAAATACATCCATTTACAGATTCTGAGGTCGAGATGTATAAAGATAACATATTTACAGATTTCAGAGATAGAGATGTGGATTATTTTTAGATCCATTGTTCTACCTATTACAGACTCTAAACTTGAGAGTAAAATTTTCATCAGCCATTTTTCCTAAAGTTTGATGAAGTAAGTAGAGGACCTTTATTGGCAGAGAATGAGCTTGGTAAAGATCTTCTCTTATTTTGGGTTCTTTGTTGTTGTTTTTTGCTGTCGAGTTGCCTGCAACTCATAGCGACCCTATATACAACAGCCCTAAACTTTGCCCTATCCTATGCCAATCTCACCATCTCCGACACACCTACCCCCATTTCCCCAGTCACTGAATCAATCCATCTTATCGAGGGTCTTCCTCTCCTGTGATTCTATAATAGTTGTCATTGATGCTGTAGGTCCAGCCTTACACACTACCTGAAAGAGCATTAAACATTTTTTTTTTCAATACGTGAGCTTATTTATTTGCCACACATAGAAAATTCTATTTCTGACTGGATTCCGATTTGGAGGTAGAAGCTCTCAGAGAGGACAGCCTCCGTCTCTTGGTGATCTGCTCCTGACGTTTGTCTTTGGCCTCCTTCATTCTCTTGGCCAAAAGCTTAGCGTACTCTGCAGCCTCCTCCTTATTTTTCTTAGTGCGCTGTTTCTTCAGCGAAATGTGCCGGCTCTTGTGCTGCAGGACGCGTGGAGTAACAAGACGCTGAATCTTGGGCGCTTTGGTCCTGGGTTTCTTGTTTAGTGGCTTTCTCACAACATATTGACGGACATCATCTTCCTTGGAGAGGTTGAAGAGTTTGCGAATTCTGCTGGCTCTCTTGGGCCCCAGGCGACGTGGCACAGTGGTATCAGTCAGTCCTGGGATATCCTTCTCCCCTTTCTTGACAATGACCAAGTTGAGAACACTCAGATTGGCATCCACAATGCAACCCCGGAGAGATTTGCGCTTCCTCTCTCCGGTTCTCCGTGGTCTGTAACAAGAGTACCCCTTACTCAGCAGCAGGCGAACTTGGCCATGGGTCAAGACACCCTGCTTCATGGGGAAACCTTGCTTGTCATTTCCACCACTGATCCGGACAACATATCCCTTCCACTCGTCACCGAGGGAGTCCGCAGCAACTTCTGTGACCATTCGCTTCTCATAAAACGTCCTAAGTTTGCGTTCATCGTCCTCCTCAATGAGTTTCTGGCAGCCAGTGGCTGGGAAAGAGATGTTCAGCTTCATGGTGAAACAGCCGACAGCTCCAGCGGCGCCACGAAAAAGAGCGCATTAAACATTTTTAAAGCTTGCTTTTGTGTAGCTACTATGTAGGGAGGAAAAAAACATTTTTGCTTCATTAGAAGACTTTGATTTGGGTTTGGTTTCACTTAAAGCCATAGTCTTTTGAGTCAGCTGCTATGCATCTGAGAGCCAAACAGTGAATAAGGATGAGAGGAAAAAAAATTGATGCCTTTGAGTTGTGGTGTTGGAAAAAAGTGATGGCTATCCCGTGGACTGCCAAAAGAGCAATGAGATATGTCCTGGAGAAAGTGAAACCAGAGTGTTTCTTGGAGGCAACGGTGATGAAGCTTTGTTTTACATGCTTTTTGGACATGTTGTTGTTGATTTAGGTGCTGTCATTGACCCTGTAAACAACAGATCTGAACCCTATCCTATCTTGTGCCATCCACAGTCTCTGACACACTTGGGCCCATTGCTATAGTCACTGTGTCAGTCCACCTGGTTGAGGGTCTTCCTCTCTTTCCCTATCCCTCCACTTTTCAAAGCGTGATGTCCCTCTCCAAGGAATAGCCTCTCCTAACAACATGCCCAAAGTATGTGAGATGGGTATTATATGGGTATGTTGTTACTGAGGGCTCTTCCTTTGAGAGGGACATCATGCTTGGAAAGGTGGAGCATTAACAAAAGAGAGGAAGACCCTTAATGAGATTGATTGATATATTGCCTGGGACAGCGGATTCTAGTATGTCAGTTTTTCATATAGGACAAGTTTTTCATAGGGCTGCTATGAGTTGTATTGAACTCCACTCAACAGCGCTTAACAACCACAACAACAAACCAACTATGTTGCATTGAACAGTCCCCATTCTCTGATGTCTGTTTTTCATGAAATGGGAATAATAATACAAGAATTTTTGTAAGGATCGTAAAATTTAATAACAGTATTATTATACTTAGTAATGTATAAGATGATAACCAATATAATAACAGAGTATTAAAAAAAAACCCCAGACTATTCCCATTAAATCTATTCTCATTGTACCATAGGTGTTTCATCTTTCCCCTATGGAGTTGTGGTGGGTTTGAACCACTCGTTTTTTTAATAAACAGCTATAGACGTTAGTAATTGAACTATCAGTGCTCTTATTCACAGTTTAATACCTGGCATATAGGAGTTACTATACACACTTCTCAAGAGTCATTTAGTGAATAGTAAAATGGCAATGTTAAAGGGAACTCTGGTGGCCTAGTGGCAAGAAGCTGCACTGCAATCCCAGAGGAACATGGTTTGAATCCACCAGATGCTCTGCTGGAGAAGGAGGACAATCTCCTCCTGTACCAGTCAGATCTGATTTGACGGTACACACACAAAATAATAATAATAATAATAATAATAATAATGTTAGAGAGGTTTAGAATGAGGGACTTTGTGCTAGAGATATTGTTAGAGGTAACTGTATATCCCACTTGCTAGAAATCTGTAGTGTGTTCTTGTCTCTAAAATAGGTTAACAAAAGTTAAGATGAAATAAGCAATGGATTATATTTGTTGTAAGTGTTCTGGTCATCATTCTTTTTCTGTGGGAAATTTCAAGATATTATTTTTCTTTCTCTAGTCTGACTTCTTTTTTATCCTTCTCCTTTAGTAACATTCCAGTGTGACTCTTTCAGCATAATTATTCTTGGGTCTTCACTTTTCTTTGTGTTAAACCTGAATTTTGACCTCTTTTACCTTAATTTAACAAATACTTGTTGAGTGCTTTATTTATAAGCTATTCAACACTGGAGACACAAAGATATAGAAGAAAGTGTATGCCCTCAGGGAGCTCACCGTTTTGTAAAAAGAAAGGAGTCAAGAACTAAACTACTGTCTGAAAAACTTAGTATTAGAGGGATGAGAACATTTAGTGAGAAAATTCAAAGAGGAAGTAACTCTTGACTGCAGTTCTAAAGAGGTAAGGGAGAATTTCACAGAAAAAAAAATCCAGGCCTGAGCTGCATCTTTTTTTTTTTTTT
>NW_006399993.1:1242218-1243623 GCF_000299155.1 Elephantulus edwardii
TGGATCATTTCATATTCTACCTAAAGCTTCCTTGATTATAGCAACTCTAGGTTTGAATTTGTTCTTCAGTTCCTTGAGCTTAAGAAATGCTGAATGAGTTCGGCCCTTTTGATTTTCTGACTCTAGCTACATGATAGAATTCTAGAAGAAGAAGAAAAAAAAATCTGTCTTGGAAATAGTACAACCAGAATGCTCCTTCAGAGTGAACATGGCTAACTTCATCTTGTTGTGCCTATCCTGAAGAAGGTTTATCAGGAGGGATAATTGATGTTACCAGGCAGATCAGTCTTTGAAGGAGATCCTACTTGGTGAGGTGCTTTTTGAAAAGATGATTCTGAGTGAGGACTGACACCATAGTTGCAACAATGGGTCCAAACAATGCCAGGACTGTGAGGAAGGCGTTGGACCAGGCAGTGTTTTCCTCTGTAGGATATAGGGTCACTGTGAATTGCAACAGACTTTATGACACATAGCAGGAATAATAAACTTGTCTCATATTTTGTTCTCTAACAAATAAGACTTTCTAAATACATTATTTAGGATCTTTGGTGGTGAGGATTATAGTGTCCTGTGTTGCTAACACAAAGACTTAATCTTTCTGCTCGTTGAATGTACCACTGGCTTTGCTGGAGAAAGATGGGAAATCTCCACCCCCTTAAGATTTACAGCCTCAGAAATCAGAAACCCTATGGAGTGTTGCTCTAAGTGAGAATGCCCTCAATGGCATGCAATGAATTTTGAGTTTTTAAGTAGGTTGTAGGATCAGAACTTGAGCCCCTTTATCCTAAATCTCTTTATTTGGTCTCAAGTATAGTTTTTTTCTAGTTGTGATGATAACAGGCACTGTGTTGTCTGGTTCCCATTCACAGAAGAAAAGCCTTCAGTTTTTTGAGATTAAGGATTATGTAGACCACTGGTTTTGTATGTATGCTTTTAATTATGTTGAAGAATTTCCCTTCTATTCCTATTTTGTTGAGTATTTTTATCAGGAAAGAGTGTTGAGTGTTGTGACATTTTTCTGCATCAGTTAAGACTATCATGTGATTATTTTAGTGATGTAATGGATTGTACTGATTGTTTTTTTAATGTTAAACCATCCTTGCATATCTTGTATGAATCCCACTTGATCAGGCTGATTTTTTTAAAAAATATGACATTGAATTAGATTGGCTAGAATTTTGATTTTTTTGTTTCTGTGCTCATGAGGAATACTGAACTATGACTTTCTTTTTTAAAAAATTCATTCGTTAGGGGAGCTCTGGTGGCCTAGTGGCAAGGAGCTGCAACTACAATCCCAGAGGCACACAGTTCGAATCCACCAGATGCTCTGCCGGGGAAGGAGGGACAATCTCCTCCTGTACCAGTCAGATATGATTTGACGGTACACTCACACAAAAATAATAAA
>NW_006399993.1:1243768-1246013 GCF_000299155.1 Elephantulus edwardii
TTCTTCCCCTTGTCTGTTCCTATCCACTCTTTTCCTGTTCTCCCCCACCACCCTATGTCAGTCCTGTTTTATAACAACTGTGTATATGTTGTAGTTGTCCTTTTGTGATTGAGCTATTTCAGCATAACATCCTCTAGGGTCACTCATGTTGTATAATGTTTTACTAGTTCATTGTTTTTCATTGCTGCATAGTATTCCATTGTTTGAATGTACCATAGTTTTTCTATCCACTCATTTGTTGATGGGCACTTAAGTTGCTCCCATCTCTTTGCTGTTGTGAAGAATGGAGCAATAAACTTGGGTGTGTATACATGTTTGAGTAGTGGCTCTGGTTTCTTTAGAGTATATTTCCAGTAGTGGAATTGCTTGATCAAATGGTATATCTATTTCCAGTTTGTTGAGAAAGCATGAGAACGCCTCATATAGTGGCTGTACCATTTTACATTCCCACCAGCAATTAATAAGAGTTCCAGTCTCTCCACAACCTTGCCAGCATTTGTTGTCTTTGTTTGGTAAACTTTACTGTTGTTGCTGGGGTGAGATGCTATCTCCTAGTTATTTGATTTGCATTTTTCTGATAGTTAGGTATTTTGAGCATTTCTTCGTGTGTGTGTGTGCCATCTGAATGTCTTTTTTGGTTAAGTAACTTCATATCCTGTGTCCATTTTGCAATTGGGTTGTTTAATGTTTTTCTTTATTTTCTACTAGTTTATTTACAAAATTTGAATACATTGTTTTCAAGAAATTATTTCAGTTTTCCTCACACACCTACCCATCAAATTGTACAGCCCCATGATTAATCCCCCTCCCCTGCACATCTTCATCCCTCTGTTTCCACCCTCTCCCAACTCTCTTGGATCCTTATACTCATTCTACAATAATGGTTTTATACAATATTTATCCTTGTGGGACTGAGTTCACTCATCATAATGCTTTCCAGTCCCTCCTAAGTTAGGTAATAATTTACAAAATCATTGTTCCTGAGTACTGCATAGTATTCCACTTGTGGATGTACTATAATTCCTCAATCCTTTTGTTTGTGGTTGGATATTTGGGCAGTTTCCAGCTTCTTGCAATGGTGAATAATGCTGCTGTGAACATTGGTGTACAAATCTCAAATGAACATTGGAGTGCACATCTGTGTATGCCTCAGTTCTCATTTGCTCAGGGTATATTCCAAGTAGTGGAATAGATGAGTCATATGGAATTTCTATGTTTAGCTTTTTGAGGAAGAGCCAAACTGTCTTCCAGAATGGTTGTTCCATTTTACAATCCCACCAACGATGTATAAGAGTTCCTTTCTCACTACATCCTCCAACATTTATTACTTGCTGCCCTGTTTTAACATTTTTCTTGTTGAGGTGCTGGATTATTCTATAAATTTAGCTGCATGTTTGTTATCAGATCTATCATTGCCAAATATTTTTTTTCCAGTTCTGTGAGTTTCCTTTTTACCCTATTGGAAAACTTGGTGTTTTTTTTTATTTTTTAATGTGGATATGACTTTTTTAAGTGTTCTCTTTGCTTGGTTTTGGTATTAGGATTATATTTGCTTCATAAAATAATTTTGGAAATATTTAATCTTTTTCTGTATTCTGTACTTTGAGTAGGACTGGCATCAGTTCTTACCTGAATATTTGGTAGAATTCATCAATGAAACTCTCTGGGCCAGAACTCTTTGGTTGGGAATGTTCTTATGACCTGTTCAGCATTTTCTTTTGTAATGATTCTGCTCACATTTCTACTTCTGTTTGTGGTAATTTAGGTTGTTGTTGTTCTTGTTGTTAGGTGCCATCAAGTCACTTGCAACTCATAGCGACCTTATGTACAAAAGTCCTAAACTCTGTTCTGTCCTGTGCCAATCTCAGTGTCTCTGACACACTCATCCCAATTATCCCAGTCACTGAATCAATCCATCTCTTAGAGGGCCTTCCCTTCCTGCGCCTGCCCTCCACCCTCCCAAGCATGTTGTCCTTCTCCAAGGACTGGTCTCTCCTTACAACATGACCAAAGTATGTCAGATGAAGCCTCAGAATCCTTGCCTCCAAGGAGCAGCCCGGTTAACCCTCTCAAGGAGGTCCATAACAGCAGTCTTTCTCATTGCAACATGTCTTTTAATTTCCTGGCTGCTGGTGCCAAGAGTGTTGATTGTGGAGCCAAGCAGATGAAAGCTGTGAACAATCTCAATCTCTTCACCATCCATCCTGATGCTGCCAATTGGTCCAGTGGTTAGTTTAGGTAGACA
>NW_006399993.1:1270769-1276973 GCF_000299155.1 Elephantulus edwardii
CCCACCCCCAAATATAATCCACTCTGCAACCCTCATTGCATACTCCTACGATAAAAATAATGCCGAAAGGAATTGTTTAATTGTTTTAATTTAACTCTGGGATTTTGTCAGGCAGATGTAGTTGGGAGGTTAAGAAGGGCATCAGCTAAGATAAGCTTGAAGATAGACATTAAATTGAAAGTAGTGATGTGAAACTTGTTTCATTGAATTGATGTTTCTCCACTCATCGTTGTCTTAGATCTAGATTAGGGGCAAAGTAGCTCTGGTTGTGTAGTGTATTATGTGTCTGTCTGCTAGCTTAAATGTTAGCAGTTCAAATCCACCAGGTAGTCTGAGGAAGAAAGATGGATCATCTGTTTCCACAAAGATTTACAGCCTCAGAAACTTGATGGAGGGTCACTATGAGTAGACATTGACTGATGGTAGTGGGTTTGAGATTTTATTCTTATTAGAGTAGGGGTTATTGTTATTATTATTTCATGTTTTTTTAGAATGTGTAGGGTTTTCTTAGTGTTCTTTTTCAATTTGTTGGAGATGTTGAATTAGAGAGTCAGTGGTCATTTTCCCCCTGCCTTTTGATACGTTTGCTTATGTCAAGAAGACAAAGATTCTCACCACTGGACCAATGGCAGCATCAGGATGGATAGTGAAGAGATTGAGATTGTTCATCACTTTAGTTTGCTTGGCTTCACAGTCAACACTCTTGGCACCAGCAGCCAGGAAATTAAAAGACATATTGTGATGGGGAAGTCTGCTGTTAGGGAACTCTCCAAAGTACCAAAGAGCAGTGGTGTCTCTCTGGAGACTAAGGTGCGTCTGATATAGGCCATGGTCTTTGCTATCACTTGTTATGCATCAGAGAGCTGGACAATGACTAAGGAAGATAGAAGGAGAATTGATGCCTGGAGAATTGTGGTGCTGGAGAAGAGTATTGAGGGTACCGTGAACTGCTAGGAAAACAGATTAATCCTGGAGAGGGTTAAACTGGGCGGCTCCTTGGAGCCAAGGATTCTGAGGCTTCTTCTGACATACTTTGGACATGTTATAAGGACGTACTGGTCCTTGGAGAGGGACATCATGCTTGGTAGGGTGGAGGAACAGCACAGGAGGGAAAGGCCCTCTATGAGGTGGATTGATTCAGTGACTGGGATAATTGGGATGGGCGTGTCAGAGACAGTGCTATTGGCACAGGACAGAGCAGAGTTTAGGGCTGTTGTACATAGGGTCGCTATGAGTCACAAGTGACTTGATGACACATATCAATAACATTACTGCTTTGGCTGTTTCCCAGAGGTTTTTGTAAGTGGTGTTTCATTGTCTTGTGTTTCAAGAAACATTTTTTTTTTCAAGAAACATTTTAATTTCATTTTTTTTATAGTACCCCCTCATTTTTAAGCAAGGTGTTTTTCAGCTTCCAAAGGTATGGTTTTTTTCTCCTTTATCCTCTTGTTATTAATTTCTAATTTTTTAGCATTGTGGTCTGAGAAAATGCTTTGCATTATTTCTATGTTTTTGAATTTATTGATGCTTGCCTTGTTACCTAAAATTTGATCTATTCTGGAGAATGCTTCATGCACATTGGAGAAGATGGTATACTGTGTTTTTTAGGGGTGCATTAGCTCATAAATATCTATGAGGTTGAGTTGGTTTATTGTGTGGTTTAATTCTTGAGCATCTTTGCTGAATTTTTTCCTGGTAGTTCTAGCTTTTCTTGAGAGGGGAGTATTGAAGTCTCCAACTACTATAGTAGTGTTTTCTATTTCCATTTTCCATTTTGTTAATGTTTGTTTTATATATTTTGCAAGTCTTTAATTTGGTCCATAGATATTTATTATTGTTATGTCCTCTTGTTCTGTTGACCCTTTAAGCATTATGTAGTTACTTTCCTTGTCTGTTGTGATGGTTTTTGCATTGAAATTTATTTTAACAGAGATTAATATCACTAGTCCTGCTTTTTTCTGGTTGGCATTTGCTTGGTATATTTTTCCCCATCCTTTTATTTTTAGTCTATCTTCATTTTTCAGGTGTTTCTCTTGTACACAATATATTGATAGATTTTCTTTTTTTATCCAACCTGCTACTCTTCTCTTCAGTGGTACATTCAAACGATTCATATTCAGTGTGATTATTGAAAGACAGGGCTTTATTGCTATCATTTTTTTAGTTCTTTTTGGTGGTGGCGTTAGTTATTTTTTACTATGGTACCTCTGTAAGAAGAACATCTCTCAGTGTATCCTGCAATGCTGGTCTTGTTTTTACAAACTCCCTTAGGTTCTGTTTTTCTGGGAATATCTTGATCTCTCCTTCATATTTAATTGATAATTTTGCTGGGAACAGTATTCTTGGTTGATAGTTGTGTTTTTTGAGTGTTTGATAGATGTCCTCCCACTGTCTTCTTGCTTGCATGGTTGGTTTCTGCTGAGAAATTGACAGTCTTATCTGTTCTCTCTTATAGGTTACTCTTTTTTCCCCCTCACTGCTTTCAGAATTCTCTCCTTATCTTTGGTTCTGGCATATTTAACTATGATATGCCTTGGTCTTTTTCTTTTGGGGTATATTCTATATGGTATTCGCTCAGCTTCTTGAATATATATTCTCTCATTCTTTATTATGCCTGGGAAGTTTTCCTCAAGTAATTCTTCCACAACTTTTTTGGTGCCTTTACTTGCTTCTTCCTGTTTTGGGATTCCAGTGATGTGCGTGTTATTTCACTTGTTTGGTGTTCCACTTTATTCTTAGGTTTTCTTCTTTCCTTCCTTTTTGATTGTGCTTTTTGCTCTAGCAGATCCATGGTGACAATTCTACCTTTTATTTCACTGGTTCTGTGTTCCATCTCTTCAACTCTGCTCATGTGTCCCTCCTTCATGTTGAGAGCATGTGAAACATTGGACCTCATCATTTAGATCATGGTTTCTTGTTTTTACAGTGCTGCTAATGCTAGCTTTGTTTTATCTTCATTGTTCTGGATCGTTTTTTCAAGCTCCTCCTGATTTTTGCATGCAGTGTCCTGTAATTCTTCAAGTTTGTCTTTCATCCATTGATAATATTCAGTCAGTGTTCTTTTAAATTCTGTGTCAGAAAGTTCCATCAGACTTTCTGGCTTCAGGAAATCCATTGATACTGTGTCACCTTTTGGGAGTGACATCTTGCTTTGCATTTGTATAGTGTGTGGGATAGCTTGCTTTCTTTGAGACATTGATAAGTTCTTGATCTGAAGACAATGCTCTAGAAGTCAGTTGAGGAGCTACCCCACTGAACTTCTGACTCAAGGTAAAGTTCAGTTCAGGGCGTGTGAGGGCAGTCTCTTGTATGTAATTCAGATCAAGGTGTTCTGGATTAAAGACAAGTTGATTGACTTGACATGTAGGCACAGGTGTGAAGCTGAAAGGCATGGGGCAGGCAAAGGGGATGGGGACAGGGCGATCCAGGGGCGGGTCACCCACTTGCGGGACTTCAGCTCAGACCTCAGCTGTCCAGGTGTGCTCATGAATGGGGTCCCTACTTAAGTCCAGCTGTTAGTCTCCTACCCAGCAGCTCTTGCCTCAGCGGTCCCTACCCAGTGGCCCTTTCCCAGGTGCCCTCGTGCAGCGGCCCTTTCCCCAGCAGGGCCTTGGGTCCAGTGGGACCCAAAAAGGCTCAAATTCCCACTGACCCACTTGCATCTGGCCAGTCTGTGGTGTCCACGTAAGTTCAGTCAAATTCCCAGCAGCCTGCTCGCTCTTGGGCACTTTCCCAGGCAGTGAATGGTGCCAAAGAAAACTCAGATAAATTACCACCAGCCCACCTGTTCCTGGGCAGTTGGCGGGGCCCAAGAGAACTCAGCCAAATTCCCACCAGCAAGGTTGCTCTTGGGTGCTCTCCCAGCCCATCGGTGGTGCCCAAGAAAACCCAGTCAAATTCCAACTGACCAGCTCGATTGTGGGCGGTCGGCAGGGCCACAAGAAAACTCAAGTCAGATTCCAACAGACTCACTTGGTCTTAGTGGGGCTTAGGAGAACTCATTCAATTTCCTGCTAATCTTTCTTCTGGCTGGTGGGTCCCACAGTAGCTGGTCTGGCGGCTTTTGGCTCAGTGTTCCTGTAGCTCTGAAACTCATTATTCCAACAAAAGTTTTGATTCAAATTCCTACTGTTCACGTCTCACCATGTTGGTCAGTCTCTGTGTGACATGAAGGTCTCTCTAGTGGCCTGTCTTTATGCAGCTTGCTGCTCCTCTGGCTTTTCATACTGCTCACTCTACCACCGCCATCTTGGAAACCCCCTTAAAATTTTGTTGTTTTGATATTACTTATTACTTCTAAAGAAGATAGATATTTAGCTTTTCTTGTGCATATTTGTTCAATATCATTCAAAACTGGCCAGAACAATACATAGATAGGCAACTTCTAGAAGTTCAAGCAGGATTTAGATGACGCTGTTACACAGGGTTATTATTGATGATGTCAGATGGATCTTGGCTAAAAGTAAGGAGTACCAGAAGAATGTCTATTTGTGCTTTATTGACTACGAAGAGGCATTGTCAATGACTGTGTGGATCATAACAGTTTGTGGCTGACATTGAGAAGAATGTCCAAGACACTTAATTGTGCTCGTGTGGAATCTGGACCTGAACCAGGAGGCTTTTGTACAAATGGAGCAGGGGACACTGCATGGTTTAAAAATTGAGAAGGAAGTGCAAGAGGGTTGTATTCTTTTTCTATACCTATGCAGGCTGTATGCTCAGCAAATTATCCAAAAAGTGGGACTCTATGAAGAGGAGTGTGGCATCAGGATTGGAGGGAGACTCATCAATACTTAGATGATACAATCTAGCTTGCTGAAAGTGAGGAGGAGTTAAATCACTTGTTGCAGAAGATCAAGGATTGCAGCCTTCAGTATTGATTGCATCTCCATGTCAAGAAGTATGAGCTAGTGTAAGGATGGCACAGGATAGAACAGGGATAGGATAGGATTGTTTGTTCATAGGATTGTTATGAGTTGTGCTTGACTTGATGGCACTTAGCAACAACATCCTACAGTACAGTGTTGTCAGTGATAGGATATTATCCACAGGTAAGGAAGACCTAGTAAAATAACTATTATTAAATATACATACTATATACAGCTATAGTCAAAGAGGAGGAGATTGAAGATTTTTACCTAATTTTGCAGTCTCAAAATTGACCAAACCTGCAATATGTGAATGATAATGGGTAACTGGAATGCAAAAGTTGGAGACAAAGAAGGAATGGTGATAGGAAAGTCCTGATTTTGGTGACAGAAGTAAAGCAGGAAATAGAAAGATAAAATTTTCTATATTCAATGATTTCTTAATTGCAAATACCTTTTTTTTAAAAAAAAACCACAAACAGCAACATTATATATGGACCTCACCTGATAGACTGCAGGTATGGAAGGAATCATTGGAGAGCTCAGTATCAGTGGTCAAAATCAGGCCCGGTGCTGACTGTGGACCACACCATCAGTTACTCATGTGAAAGTTCATCTTGAAGCTGAAGAAACTTAAAATAAGTCCATGAGAACCACAATATGATTTTGTGTCCATCCTACCTGAATTTAAAAATCATCTTAAGAATAGATTTGAAGCATTGAACAGCAGTGAGCGAAAACTAGGTGAGTTATGGGATGCCATCAAGATATCATGCATGAAGAGGCTGAAGATCATTACAAAGAGAGAAGAGAAAGGAAACACCAAAATGGATCCCAGAAGAGACTCTGAAAATCTCACTCGTGTGTCAAGAAGCCAAGACAGAGGGAAGAGATGCAGAAGTTAAAAAGTTGAACAGATTTCAAGGGACAGCTTGAGAAAACAAAGCAGAGTTTTACAACAGAATGTACAGAGAGGTGGAGGCAGAGAATAAAAAAGAGAAATGTTAAGAAGTTCGCAAGCTGAAAGAACTGAAATACAAATTCAAGATTTAAGTTGCAATACATAGGGATGCTATGTACAAAATCTTGAGTGATCCAGGAAGCTTAAAAAGAACATGAAGAGAATACACAGTATCACTGTATCAAAAAGAATTGTCCGACACTGAAATATTTCAGGAATACCATGCTAATCGAGTTGTTGTTGTTATGTGCCGACGAGTCGTTTACAACTCATAGTGACCCTGTGTACAACAGCCCTAAACCCTGCTCTATCCTGTGCCAATCGCACTGCCTCTGACACCCCCATCCCGATTACCCCAGTCACTGAATCAATCCA
>NW_006399993.1:1277348-1302707 GCF_000299155.1 Elephantulus edwardii
GGGAGAAGGGTGCAACAATGAATGAATGGAATCCCAAAATCTCTGTAGATGTTCATTGAAATGAAAAATAAACAACCTAAATTTAAAAAAATAGCATTGAAATGAAAAATAAACAACCTAAATTAAAAAAAAAAAATAAGGCCCCAGGAATCAATAGATTCCTATTGACATGTTTCAAAATAACAGGTATACCTTTGGACGTGTTCACCAGTCCATGCCTGGAAATTTGGAGGATAGCTGCCTGGTTGACTGACTGGAAGAGATCAAGATTTGTTCTAATTCCCAATAAAGGTTATCTTAAGAGAATGTGGAAATTATTGAACAATGTATTTTTCCCTTTTATATTTTTAAAAATTTTTTCACTGTTGCACATTTCATCCCCACCTCCATTCCCTCTCCCCCCTTCCACCCTACAATGTATGCCCTTGTTCCTGATTGTCATCATATATATAGTGCCCAATTATATATTCCTTTTGGTTAATTTTTCCCTTCATCTAATCTAATGCAGTGTTCATTATCTATCTTCTCCTTTCCCATCCTCTCCGTAAAGTCCTATGTCTGTCCTTTTTGATAACAGCAGTGTTACACATTCTTTGTCCTTTTGTGATAGATATTTCACTCAGCATAATGCCCTCGAGGTTCCCTCATGTTGTGTAATGTTTTACAAGTTCATTGTTTTTCAGTGCTGCATAATATTCCATTGTGTGACTGTACCATGGTTTTTCTATCCATTCATTTGTTGATGGGGTTGCTTCCATCTCTTTGCTATTGTGAACAATACAGCAATAAAGATGGATGTGCATACATCTGTTTAGGTTGTGTCTCTGGTTTCTTTAGGGTATATTCTTGGTTGTGGAGTTGCTGGATCAAATGTATTTCTGTTTACAATTTTTTGAAAAAGCACCAGACTGCTTTCCATAGTGGTTACACCACTTTACATCCCTGTCAGCAGTGAATAGGAGCCCCAATAAAACCACAGCCTCACTTGCATTTTTTGTTTGCTGCCCTGTTGAACTTTTCTGTTGTTGCTCGTATGAGATGTTTTGAATGAATATCATTTTTGTAATCACTTTCTTGATTTTAAACCTTACAGTGTTCATTGTTTCATTCAGACAGTGTCTTCTTGGTCTAGGTATAGATTTTGTATTAATACAATTAAAGTGTTATGGGAGTCCCATTCTTCTCAATGTTAGCCATAGTTTATTGTGATGCACACATCAAATGCTTTTGCATAGTAAATAAAAAGGAAATACACATCCTTCAGCCAGGATGCATCTGACATCAGCAGTGTTATCCCTTGTACCATACCCTCTATCTAAACTCAGTTTGAACATCTGGCAGTTCCTTGTCAATGTACTGTTTCAGCCCTTTTTGGATGATCTTCAGCAATATTTTGCTGCTTCTTGTTGTTAGGTGCCATCGAGTCACCTGCAACTCGTAGTGACCCTATCTACAACAGCTCTGAAGCCTGCCCTATCCTGAGCCAGTCTCACTGACTCTGACATACCTAATCGCATCATTCCAATTATTGTCAATCCATTTGATCCAGATCTTCCTCTCTTGTGCTGTCCCTCCACCCTGCTGAGCATGATGTCCTCCTCCAGGGACTGATCCCTCCTGGTCATGTGCCCACAGTATGTGAGATAGAGATTAAAAATCCTTGCTTCCAACCTGAAACTTGGTTTCACCCTTTTCAAGACAGACCTATGTGTTCTCCTGGCTGTCAATGGTATGTTTAATACTCTTGTGTAGTACCACAGCTCAAAGGAAACAATTTTTATTTTGTCATCCTTAGTTATTGTCCAGCTCTTTGATATAAAGCATGTAATTTTGAAGATCATGGCCTGGATCAGGCACATTTTAGTCTCTAAACTGACATCATTGCTCCTTAGCACTCTGGATGGGTCCTTCACAGCTGCCCCAATGCAGTTAGTTAGTCTTTTGATTTCCTGACTGCTGGTGCCAAGAGTGTTAATTGTAGAGCCAAGCAAGTTGTAATTATCAACAATCTCAATCTCTTCTCCATCCACCATGAAGCTGCCAGTTGACCCAGTGGTGAGAATCTTGGTTTCTTGATGTTGAGTTTCAACTCATATTGAAGACTATAGTCCTTGAACTTCTGCAGTATGTACTTCAAGTCTTCCTTAGTTTTGGCAAGCAAGGCTGTTGACTAGTCTTCCTCCAATGCTGATGCCACATTCCTCCTCATTAAGTCTGGCCTCTTGAATGATCTGTTATGCATATAGATTTAAGTGATATTAATGATACTGTTTTATAATTTCCACATTCTGTTGGATCAACTTTCTTGGGAATGGAAACAAATCTCTTCCAGTCGGTTGGCTAAGAATTTGGCATCAGGATCAGAGGAATACTCATCAACAACTTGTATTGTGCAAGTGACACAGTCTTGCTAGCTGAAAGCAAAGAGGACCTGAATCACTTAGGACAGAAGATCAAAGACTACAGCCTTCAATATGCATTGCATCTTAACAGCAAGAAAACAAATGTCCTAAAAGAAAAAGAAAACAAAGGTCTTCAACCTTGGACCAGTGAGCAACGTTGTACTAGAGAACGAATTGAAAGTGTTAATGATTTAATCTTGTTTAGATTCATCTTCCATATCTGTGGTACCAGCAGTCAGGAGACATATTGCTTTGGGCAAGTCTGTTATCAGGGACCTCGCTAAAATACTGAAAAGCAATGATGTCAGTTTCAAGACTAAGGTGTCAAGCCATGGTCTTTTTCATTACTTAGTATGCACCTGAGATCTAGACAGTGAATAAGAATGACAGAAGAAGAATTGATGCCTTTGAGTGGTGATGTTGGAGAGCTGAACATCTCATGGACTGCCAAAAGAACAAATAACGTCTTAGAAAAGGTGCAACCAGTGTGCTCCCTTGAAGCAAGGATGGTAAAACAAGTATCTTGTATTTTTGACATGTTGCTAGGAGAGGATATTTCTTGGAAAGTGATCTCAGGCTTGGAAGGGTAAGGGATGAGTGAAAGAGAAGACCTCCATCAGGATGGATTGACAAGATGACTGTAGCCATGGGCTGAAGTAGGCTAGAGATTTTGAGGATGTCACAAGGTGGGACAGGGTTCAGTCATATCTGTTGTTCATAGGGTTGCTATGAGTCATATTCTACTTGATAGCACCTGCCACAACTACACTGGGTTTGTTGGGGAGTTCTGGTGATTTAATGATAAGGAATTGCACTGCCAACCCAAAGGTATACGATTCAGATCCACCAGCTGCTCTGCAAGAGAAAATGGACAGTCTCCTCCAATGTGATTTACTGCCTCTGAAAACCTGCTGGAGTATCATCTAGGAGTGTATGTGCAACAAGAGCAACAGTGTGGATGGAGGAGCTCTAAAGTAGTAGGGGCTTGTACTGCTATCTCAAAGGCCTCTCCTTTTTGCTGATTTGAATCCATTCTTCCCAAGTGATTTACAATCTTGGAAACCCATTGGAGGTTCAACCATGAGTTGATCCAACTGATTAGAGGGCAATGCATTTGCATTTTTTAGTGGGTAAGGAGAGTTTTTGTTTTGCACTTACATGGTGGCTAAAGAATGGAATTCTGATGGACTGTAGGAGTTGTACTAGTAACTGAAAGGTCAAACCCTTTTGATAGTTTGAATCCATAGGTGTCTTTTTTTTTTAAAAAGAAGATGAATAGTCTCCACCTATGAGATTTCCAACCTCCCAAAGACCTGGAGGGTCAGCTATGAGTTTGATCTGCCTCATGGGGGTGAGAGTGAGCAAGTGATGCTAATGATGTTGATTATCTTTTCATGTGTATGTTGACAATTTGTGTACCATATATTTAGAAAAATAAATGCACTTCTATGTTTGTTTGCCAGTCACTATTCAGATTTTTAGGTTGTTGTGGTTCTCCCCCCCCCCACTCCCGCCCTTAAATATCTTTGGGCTTTAGGGGAAGGTCTTTACCCCTTTTCAGCTTTCATTCCCTGATTCTTTGGTGTTCTTAATGTGCTTGCCTTTCTGTGCTTTTTGCTTCTGTACCTAATCTTTTTTGCTTTTTCATGTCCCAGACATGATTTGTTTAAAACACACCCTAGATTCATTTCGCCTCATTAACTTAACAGTGGAAACAGTATTCTCAAATAGGGTCGTACCAGCAGGGATATGGGTAAAGTTTTACAGCACCTGTTTTTTAAGTCAAGCAAATGCAGTTTATAGCACTCCTGGTCCATTTTGTCTTCCTTAACTCATTTGAACTAGAGTACTTGTACTGGGCTGCCCACTTCCAAGGACTGACTCATTCCTCTAACACCCTGTATTATGCAGCTCCATAGTACCTACTCTTCTTACTTCACTCAGGCTTCAGCATTTTATGGAAAGGGTCTACCTGTGAAAAAAACTGTTTTTATCCTACTTGGACTCTGAGATCCCCTGCTGTATTAATACTCCAGTGTGTAGACATAGCCTTTCGACAGCCAGGCTCTGATACCCCATTCTTTGCTGCCACAATCATGTGTTGCTCAGCTCTCCCCTTAATGGCATTTGGACTGAGAGAAGGGCTTCCATTTTTGTTTTTTGGTGTTTTTTTTTTTCCAGAGACGAGCTTTTTTTTAAATATCTTCATTTCTTCTAAATTCTTTAAATTTTTCAGAATTAAAAATCAATACTGTATAAAGGTAAAACGATATAGCTTTAAATTTTTTCTCTACGGGTAGTTCTTGCTAGACTTAAAAAAATGCTTGGCTATTATTTCAAGTTAAAACTAATTTGATTGTTACTTATTTGACTCTTAACTATGTTTAATTAAGGAACTGGTCCTGCTAGAGGAAATGGGAAAGTAAATTATAATTTATATTTATAAAATAAAACCATTTCTTTTTTCAGCTCTTCCACCAAAGCCACCTAAGACAATGACTTCAGCAGTAACTAATGGAATGAAAGACAATTCCTCTCTTCAGGATGCAGAATGGTACTGGGGGGATATCTCAAGGTAACCAGTTTTGGGGAAAAAATACCATCTTTTATTTTCTCTGATAATCAGTATTTAAAAAAAAATTTTCAATGTCCCTTTTGTTGCTCTTTTTAGCTGCCTTGTAGTTGATTCCTAACTTAATGACCAGTATAACAAAATGCTGCCCAACTTGTGATTCCTAGAGTTTTCATTGAGAGATTTTCAGAAGTAGATTGCCAGGCCTTTATTCCTAGTTCTTAGTCTGAAAGTGCTGCGGAAACGTAGCATTATAGCATCATGAAAGCTTCCACTGACTGATAAGTGGGCATTTGTACTTAGCTTCATTGGGAATCAAGCGTGGTTTTTCTGCATGGAAGGGGAGGAATTCTGTCACTGAACTACCATTCCCCCAATGTCCCGTTGTTGTTGTTACTGCTATCAAGTCAAGTAAGACTCAGAGCAACCATACGAACAACAGATTTGAATCTTATGCTATCCTGTGCCATCCTTACAATCTCTGCCATATTAGAGCCCATTGCCACAGGCACTGTGTCAGTGCACCTGGTTGAGGGTCATTCTATCCTTTGCTGTCCCACCATCTTTCTAAGCATTATTAGTTGTCATTTAAGGTTAACCTTTAAAAAAACCTGTGTGGGAAAATTTGAAAGTGTCTTGATGCTTTTCCTCCCACAAAAAAAAAAGACAATTATTAAATGATGTGTGTGAGTTTTACCTTTAACACTACATCTCAGACAGATTTCTGAACAGGTGGAGATATTTTTTTAGAATAAAAGATACTTATAAGTACTTATTTGTCTTATATTTCTTTCTCTAAGACAGGAGTTCCCAAATTTTTACATACAAAAGAATCAATTGAGGTAGGCCAAGAAATCTGCATTTTAAAAAACCTCCTTTAAGTGACTTTAGTGCAGATTCTATGCTGACTTCACTTTGAGAAACAGGACTCTAGGAAAAACTTACTTTTGGGGCATAATGTGGTTTGGCTAAGGATTTAATACATTTTGTACAATAAAGCCTTCAAAAGCCAGTGCCTATATAGAGGGTGGAAACCTGTCAGAGAAAGAAAACTCAGATATTTTTCTCTAATAAAAAGCCATAGAAAAAGAATACTATACCTTATGAAAGGCTAAACACTTGTGAGACCCAGAAACACATGTAGTCCCATTGGATTTTGACATGCACAGGTTTTACTGTATTTAAATGAATTAGAAAATTTCAGTGTGGCAAGAAGCTGCACTGTAATCTCGAAGACATGCGGTTTGAAGCTACCAGCTGGTCTGTGGAAGAAAGATGGGCAATCTTCTCCCATGCAATTACTTGCCTCTGAAAACCCGCTGAGGGTCAGCTATGGGTTGGTTCAGCCTTAATGGTACATAACAAATACCAACAACAATAAAATAATCTATTACATTTAAAGGATCAACTACGTTTAGGCCTTTGGTGGCTTAGTGGTAAGAAGCTGTGCTGCAATCCCAAAGGCAAATGGCTCAAATCTACTACCATCTGCTCTGCAGCAGGATTGGCAATCTCCTATGCGATTTACTGCCGAAAACTGACTTGAGAGTCAGCTATGGGTCACTTCTGACTTGATGGCCCACAACAACAACAATATATCTAAATACCATTTAAATTTCTATTTTAGGACCTTGTAGTCCTACTGTAATTCAAGATTATTTTATGTCCTTTTAGTTTTTTTTAGTGTTCTAGTGTTGTTTCTTAAAAGTCCTAAACCAGTTGTTGGTGAGTCTGTTATCAATGTAAATTCAAATTGGAGAATATCCTACTGAATGTTAGGCAATTTAGTAGTTTCCCCGCCTCCCCGATCAGATACAGCTGTAATTGTTACTTAACTATAACCTCCTTTCTAAACAGCTGCTAGTTTTTTCTGGAACTTTGCAAATTCAGAACTGCCTGAAGAAGTCCCAAAGACTTAGTCGAAGCATTATCTCTCAAAGACGGTAAACATCTGGAAGAGTTTAAAAAGCAAATAACCCTTCCTTAGATTGTATAACATGGAAAATAAAAACATAAAGAGCCTGTCTAGTAGGAGGAACTAAATGTCATCTGAAGACCCCAATGATTCTTTAACTTTAGACACAGACATCACCTAAGTAGTTGTTTTTTGTTTTCTAAATCACCTAATTAATTTTAGTAACAGCAGATGAAAATAACTGATGCTTTTATATTTTCATTTTCCTATAATTCCATTCTTCAGGGAGGAAGTAAATGACAAATTACGGGACATGCCAGATGGTACCTTCTTAGTTCGAGATGCCTCAACCAAAATGCAGGGAGATTATACTTTGACTTTGCGGTGAGTGCTTTTCAGCTTGATTTCTGTGTTTTATTTAATCCTTTATACATATATAATTGCACAGATACATAACTTTCAGTTACTTGACTAATTTTCCTTATATTGTATATTCGGTCAACATATACAGTTGACTCTCCATAGCTCTGGCTTTTTCATATGCAAACTCAAGCAATCAGGGATTGGTTGGTGGAGGCAGAAGCAATTAAATCGCCAAGCAGTCTTGCAAAGGCTCTGAGGGAGTGTAATGTGCTATTCATTTAGTATTTACATTCTTGTTAGGTGCCATCCAGTTGACTCAGAGCAACCTTATGAATAATAGATCTGAACCTGGCCCTGTCCTCCACCATCCTCACAACCTTCTTCGTACTTAAACTCATTGTTGTAGTTACTGTGTCAGTCCATCTTGTTGAGGATCTTCTTTTTCATTGACCTCTGTCTTTCCCAGCATGATGTATTTTTTCAAGGATTGGCCCCTCCTAATAACAGCCCAAAGTATGTAAGATGAAGTTTCCCCATCCTTGCCTCTAAGGAGTACTCTGGTTGCACTTCCTGTAAGACAAGTTTGTTCTTTTTCAGTCTATGGAATACTCAATACTCCACGAACACCATAACTCAAAGCCCTATATTCTTCTTCTGTCATAAATAAAAAACACAAGGGAGGGGCCTGCACTTGGGGAGTGAAAGCAAAAGCCCAAGTGGTGAGCTGGGAGATTAAAGATTCTGCAAGTGGAGGAGCATGGGCAAAGCTTGTGGGATGAGCTTGAGTGCAGAGGCCTGCAAACAGGTAGATATCTTCAGACAAAGTTTCTTCTAGGAGGCTGGGGAATTTCGTAGCACATTCTTGCCACAGAAGATTATATACTTGAAACAACTCTTGAAAGAAGACTCTTTCAGTGTGGCTGACTTGACTTCCCTTTAGGCTCCACTGGACATCTCGATCCCAGCTCCCCACCCCCACCCCAGGACGATGTGGAAACAGATAAGCAGGAGAAGAAAGAAGTCCCTAAGTGTGGCTTTCTCCCTGGGAATGAGAAGGTACTTGCCTTGCTTTTCATTGTTAAGCCAGAAGTCTGAACACTCAAAGAGAGGTACATTTTCATGATCTTGTGGATCCAACATGTGATCCCGAAGATTAGGATGGAAATGACTTTGTCTGTGGCAGTTCAGGAGAAAGTGCTGGAGACGGTGAATGCAGTCAAGACCAAAGTAGAAGCCTTTCAGACAACCATTTTTAAGTACTTTTCAGAACATGGAGATGCAGTGACCAAGGCAAGATGAGACAATCTGTAGTGAGTGTGAAGTCATGGTGCTGGACCTGAGGACCTTATTTGTTGAGTTTTGTCATATCAACAGCAACTGGGAGAAAATTGCCAATCCAGAGTGAGAAGAGAAGACATCTATGTACTGAGCTCCTAGGTAGAAGGGAATTAAAGGACCTGTGCTCTATGTAAGGGAAGTGTGGGTACAGCTATGTTTGACCTCCTTTAACTCCTCAAGGGGAATTGCCCCCCTCAATAGCATCCACAACACAAAACCAATTCCCATGAGGTCAAACATGTCCTCCACTTCCTTCTACTAATTTCAGCTGCTAATTACTAATTACTGCTTCACTGAGTCCAAACTCCATTGCAATAGTTGTTACTGAGACAATACAGAAACAAACTCATAATTATGGAGTTTGTTAGGAAAGTTAACAGGATACAACTCATGTTGGCAACAATATACAGTTTCTCAGTTAGGACAGCTTCTGAAGTATGCTTGCCGGGCCTTTTACCTTTAGGTCAGTATGAGAAAGCTTTCTTATTTCTGCCAATTAGAGTGTTCTCTCCTAGTCCTGTGGTAAACTTGGGCAAAGGCTACTAGCTCTGGTTTTGTGGGGCAACAGTTCCAGATAACTTTGCCTAACATCAGGGCTCTGGCTCTCTGCTGTGGCTACTGTTGCTCTTCTGTAGGTCTAGCTGGCCCAAGAATCTCTAGCCCTGGATGCACACTGCATACTCTGCTTCTTTTTTGCTGATAGTGAGATTCCTAAATTTCTGCCACTGAACTTGCTCATTTTAAACCTGGTTTAAATTGGTGAAACCATCCAATCCTCTGCTGTATGATTCCATTTGTATGATCTTTCCTAATCATGTGGCAAAGTCAAGGATAATAGACTAGGGAAGTAATTTTGAAAAATAAAAGCTTTCACTTGGCATTTTTCAAGCTGAAAGAACTGAAAAATTCAAGCCTCGAGTTGGAATACTAAGAGATGCTATGGGCAAAATCTTACCATTAAAAGAAGATGGAGGAAGGGAGCTCTGGTGGCCTAGTGGCAAGAAGCTGCACTGCAGTCCAAGAGGTACGCTGTTCGAATCCACCAGATGCTCTGCTAGAGAAGAAGGGGCAATCTCCTCCTGTACAAGTCAGATCCAATTTGACAGCACACACAAAATAATAATAATAATAATAATAATTTTTTTAAAAGAAGGTGGAGGAATAAATACACAGACTCATTGTACTAAAAAGAATTGACCAACAATAAAATACCTTAGTAAGTATCATATCATCAAGAGCCAACAGTAATGAAGGAAGATGTTCAAAATGCACTGTTGACGTTGACAAAAAATAAGCCCCTAGAAATCTATCAAATACCAATAGACATGTTTCAGCTAGCAAATGGAGCCTTGGATATGCTTGCCAGTCAGTGTCAGGAAATTTGCAGAATAGCTGTCTGGCCAACTGACAGGAAAAGATCATATTTGTTCTCATTTCCAAGAAAGAGAATCCAGTAGAATGTAGAAGTTATCAAACCATATAATTTCTATCACATGCAAGCAAAATGCTGCTATGATCATATAAAAATAGCTAGAATAGTACATAGATAATGATCTGAAGCTCAAACTGGATTTAGAAGGGCCATGGCACCAGAGATAGCATTACTTCTATCAGATGGCTGAAGGAAACAAATACCAGAAGAATGTCTTGTGCTTTATTAACTGTACAAAGGCATTTGACTTTGTGGATCATAGTAAATTATGCTAACATTGAGAAAAATGGAAATCCCAGACACTTAAATGTGTTTATGTGAAGCCTATACCCAGACCAAGGTGCTAGATATTGTTTTTCTGTAAACAGAGCAAGGGAGCACTACATGGTTTAAAATGAAGAAAGGTGTGCCTCAAGATTGTATCCTTTCTCCATACCTTTGTCATCTGTATGCTGAGCAGTTTATTCAAGAAGCTGAACTCTCTGAAGAAGAATGTGGCATCAGGATTTGAAGAAGACTCATCAGCAACCTGTGTTAGGCAGATGACACAATCCTTCTTGCAGTAAGTGAGAAGGACCTAAAGTGCTTGCTGCAGAAGATCAAAGCCTGCACCACTCAATATGGATTGTATGTCAACATCAAGAAAACCAAAATAATCACTATGGGATGGACAGCCTCATGATAGATGGAGAAAGGGTTGAAATTGTCAATATCTTCATCTTACTTGGATTCACGATCAACACTGTTGGTATCAAGAGACAGGAGTTCAGTAGATGTATTGCACCGGGAAAAGTCTACAGTCAGGGACCTCTCCAAATTACCAGGGAGTAATGATGTCAGTTTGAAGAGTAAGGTGTGCCTGATTCAGGCTATGGCCTTTTCAGTCCTTTGCTATATATTTGAGAGCTGAACAATGACTAAAAATGACAGCTTTTCTCTTAGCTTTTAGGCTCTTCTCCAAAAGGAGAAGAGTACTGAATATCCCATGGACTATCAAAAGAACAAACAGATATGTCCTGAAGAAGGTACAGCCAGCCAGAGTGTTCCTTGGAGGCAAAGCTTCTTCTCACATACTTTGGGTATATTTCTAGGAGAGGCAGTTCCCTGGAGAAGGGACATCATGCTTGGAAAGATGGAGAATTGGTGAAAGAGAGGAAGACTCTCAACCAGATGGACTACAGCAGTGGGCTAAAGTATAATTAGAAATGATGAAGATGGTTCAGGATTGCACAGGTTTCAGATCTGTTGTTCATAGGGTTGCCAGGAATAGTATTCATCTCGAGGCACCTAACAGCAACAACTGCACTTATTCGTTGTCCAACTTTCAGATACATAAGAAGCATTTCTAAGCATGACTAAGATGTGGTGTACCTTAGGGTTTTGTCTGTTTGTTTTTCTTATTGTGTACCATGGAATCGCATCTGACTGGTGGCACGGGAGGAGATTGCCTCTCCTTCTCCAGCAGAGCATCTGATGAATTAGAATGATAGACTTCAGGTTTTAAACTGACATCGTACTGTTTAACATGAGTTGTGGGATGACATAAAGAATATCCTTTCCTCTCACCAGGTGTCCTGGTGAGAGTGACATATTCTTTAACCCCATGTGGCAATCTCTGATGCACTGCCGTAATGCCCAGGGAAAATAGGGTGACCTGGAAGTCCAACTACTTCCTTAAGATCATCCAACTTCTGGATGATTATCCAAAATGCTTCATCGTGGATGCAAACAATGTGGGCTCCAACCAGATGTAGCAGATCTGAATGTCCTTCCACAGGAAGGCTTGTCCCTTGTGATAGTTTTTGCATTGAAATTTACATTATTAGAGATTAATATCATTGCTCCTGCTTTTTTCTGGTGGTCATTTGCTTGGTATATTTTTTCCCCACCCTTTTATTTTTAGTTTTTCTTTATCTTCATTTTCCAGGTATATCTCTTGTAGACAGCATATTTGATGGATTTTGTTTTTTTATCCAATGTGCTATTCTTTTCTTCTTCAGTGGTGCATTTAAACCATTCACATTCAGTGTGATTATTGAAAGGCAAAGTTTTATTTCTCTCATTTTGTTCAGTTCTTTTTTGGTTTTGTTGCTAGTTACTTTGGTCCATCCTGCTTCCCGTAGCACCTCTGTTATGAAGGACATCTTTCAGTGTTTTCTGCAGTGCTGGTCTTGTTTTTACAAATGCCTTTAGGTTCTATTTTTCTAAGAATATCTTGATCCCTCCTTCATATTTGATGGACAGTTTTTCTGGGTACAGTATTTCTTTTTGACAGTTGTGTAAAGACACCACCAAAATAGAAAAATATAGGCCAATATCTCTCATGAACATTTATGCAAAAATCCTGAATAAAATCCGGGCCAGTAGAATCCAACAATGTTGTTGTTGTTGTTATGTGCCGTCGAGTCGTTTGCGACTCATAGCGACCCTGTGCACAACAGCCCTAAACCCTGCTCTATCCTGCGCCAACCGCACTGCCTCTGACACACCCATCTCGATTACCCCAGTCACCGAATCAATCCATCTCATAGAGGGTCTTCCCCTCCTGCGCTGTCCCTCCACCCTCCCAAGCATGATGTCTCTCTCCAAGGACCCGTCCCTCCTGGCAGCATGTCCAAAGTATGTCAGACGAAGCCCCAGAATCCTTGCCTCCAAGGAGTAGCTTGGTTTAATCTTCTCCAAGATGAATCTGTTTGCTTTCCTGGCAGTCCATGGTACATTCAGTACTCTTCTCCAGCACCACAGCTCAAAGGCATCAACACTCTCCTTCTGTCCTCCCTAGTCATTGTCCAACTCTCCGATGCATAACAAGCTATTGCAAAGACCATGGCCTGTATCAGGCGCACCTTAGTCTCCAGAGAGACACTGTTGCTCCTGAGTACTTTAGAGAGGTCCCTAACAGTAGACTTTCCCATCACGATACGCTTTTTGATTTCCTGACTGCTGGTGCCAAGAGTGTTGACTGTGGAGCCGAGCAACGTGAAGCTGTGAACAATCTCAATCTCTTCGCCATCCATCCTGACGCTGCCAATTGGTCCAGTGGTGAGAATCTTTGTCTTCTTGATATTGAGCCTCAGTCCATACTGAACGCTGCAGTCCTTGACCCTTCGCAGCAAGTGCTTGAGGTCCTCCTCAGTTTCAGCAAGCAGGGTTGTGTCATCTGCATAACACAGATTGTTAATAGATCTTCCACCAATCCTGATGCCACAATTCTCCTCATAGAGCCCGGCCTCTCGGATAATCTGCTCTGCATACATGTTCAAAAGGTATGGAGACAGGATGCATCACTGGCGTACACCCTTCCCAATTTTGAACCATGCTCTGTTCTGACTACTGCCTCAATAGGTTTCACATTAGTACAATTAAATGTTCTGGGATTTTTTTTTAATGTATTGTTGGAATCCCAGAATCCAACAATACATTAAAAAAAAATTTACCATGACCAAGTAAAATTCATAACAGGTATAGAAGGATAGTTCACCATAAGAAAAGCTATCAATGTAATTCATCACATTAACAAAGCAAAGAACAAGAACCATATGATCCTATCAATTGATGCAGAAAAGGCCTTGGATAAAATCCAACACCGTTCCTGATTAAAACACTCAACAAAATAGGATTAGAGGGCTATTTCTTCAACACAGTAAAAAGTATATACACAAACCTGAGAGCCAACATTGTTCTCAGTGGAGAGAGATTAAAGGCATTCCCTTTGAGAACAGGAACTAGGCAAGGATACCCACTATCACCTCTCTTGTTCAATACTGTATTGGAAGTCTTAGCAGTAGGAATAAGAGAAGGAAATAAGAGGTATCCAAATTGGCAAAGAAGAGGTAAAATTATCTCTATATGCAGATGATATGATTGTATACTTAGAAAACCCTAAAGACTCAGCAAGAAAACTAATGGACATAGTTGACCAATTCAGCAAAGTGGCAGGATACAAGATAAACATACAAAAATCAATTGGATTTCTCCACAGTGACAAAGAGAAAGAATACAGAATACAGAACTGGAGTGAAGGAAAACAATACCCTTCACAATAGCTAATCACAAGATTAAATACGTGGGAGTAAATCTAACCAGAAGTGAAAAGGATCTATTCAAAGAAATTGAAAAACATTACTACAAGAAACAAAAAGAGACCTAGAGAAATGGAAGAATATACCTTGCTTGTGGATTGGAAGACTCAATATTGTGAAAATGACAGTACTACCAAAGGCAGTTTACATCTTCAATGTAATCCCAATAAAAATACCAAATCCATTTTTCAACGAGATGCAAAAGGTAATCTTCAGTTTCATTTGGAATGGAAAGAGGCCCCGAATAAGCAAAGCATTCCTTAAAAAGAGAAACAAGATAAGAGCCATCTCGCTCCCTGATTTCAAATTCTACTACACTGCTGTGGTGGTCAAGACATGCTACTGGTACAATGACAGACACATTGATCAGTGGATTAGAATTGAGAACCCCGAAATCAGCCCATCAGCATTTGTCTGTGTGGATCATAATAAATTATGCCTGACATTGAGAAGAATGGGAATCCTTCAACACCCAGAAGCTGTGGTACAAACAATGTGGGGTACCGGCATAGTTTAAAATCAAGAAAAGTGTGCAACAGGGCTGTATCCTTTCTCCATACTTATTTAATCTGTACGCATAACAAATCATATGAGAAGCTGGACTGTGTAAAGAATAATATGGCATCAGAATCAGGAATATTCTTATCAACAGTATGTGTTATACAGATGACATAACCTTGCTTGTTGAAAGTGAAGAGAAATTGAAACACTTGTTGCAGAGGATCCCAGACTACAGTCTTCTATGTGGGTTATATCTTAACATCAAGAAAACAAAATCATCAGTACCAAACCAACAGGCAACATCATGATAGTTGGAGAAGATATAGAAATAGTTATTTGATCTAGCGTGAATTTATAGTCAACATTGAGAAACTCAAAAGCCAGGAACTCAAGAGATGTATTGCATTGGCAAAGTCTGCTGTCAGGGATCTGGCCAAAGGGGTGATACCAAAAATACCAATTTCAAGACTAAGGTACATCTGTTGAAACTATACTTTTTCCATTTACTTGCTATGCAGCTGAAAGTTGGACAGTAAGAATTTACAAAAGAAGAATTGATGCCTTTGAGTTGTGGTGTTGGAGAAGAGTACTGAATATCTCTTTGACTGCCAAAAAGACAAGCAAGTGTGTCTTTAAAAAGATGCAGCCTGTGTGCACGTTGGAGGCAAGGATAATGAAACTTTGTCTCACATATTTTGTGTTTATTGTTAGGTGGGGATATCCCTTGAAAAGGAACATCATGCTTGGAAAGGTTGGCAAAGGAGAAGACCCTCAGCAAGGTGAATTGACACAATCACTGCAGCTGTGGGCTCAAGTATTTCAGAGATGATGAGGATGACACAGGAGAGGCAAAGGTTCAAATCTGTTGTTCATAGGGTTGCTATGAGCTACATTTGGCTCAACAGCACCCAATAACAACTCTCCTTTTTGCTCTTGCCAGCATTCATGGTCTCCTTACTATTCCTTAAATATGGCTGTTCCTCAGGGCCTTTTGGATATGCTTGGAAAACTTTTCTCTGTATTTCTAATATACTGACTCCTTCATTTCCTTTAGCACTCTGCTCAAATGTTACTTGAACAAGCTGCAGGTGGGTGATTTTAATCTGTGGCCCTCAGGCCTGGTTCAGATTTCTTCTAGGTGGTATAGCACTGATCTGTGTATTGTACAGAGGAAACTCATGGTTGCTGTGATGCTGAACACTGACACTAATGTGCCAAATGTGATAATGGTGACCCATGGTGGAGAGTGTTTGGTGGAGCTTCCCGAGTAAAACAAGCTTGGAAGCAGGAATGGCATCCATTTCTGAAATGGCTTGCCTCTGGAAATTATGAACAGTGCTAAGGTCTTTCATTCATAGGGTCGCTATGAGTCATCTATGACTTGATGGCACCTAACAACAACTATATATATCATATATCATATACCATAGATAATATATACTATACTATAATAAATATAATATAATATAATATATAATATGTAATATATAATTTTTTTGTTGTTGTTAATGTGCTGTTGAGTTGCCTGTGACTCATAGTAACCCTGTGTACAACAGCCCTAAACTCTGCTCTATCCTGTGCCAATCTTACTGTCTCTGACATACCTACTCCAATTACCCCAATCACTGAATCAATCCATCTCATCAAGGGTCTTCCTTTCTTGCATACACAAACACACACACAGAGTGATATTCTGTTTTGGTGGGACTATGGTCCCAATTCAGCTGTGGCTTATACTAATCTCTGGTTTTCTCTACTGCCACACCCTTGTCTAAGTCACTGTCATGTGCAGGAATTCCTTGTGCAAATGGGCACATGTGTTGAAACTCCAATTATTTTATATACCAGCATTGAGTTGGAATTTTTTTTATTAACTTTAATGAAAATTTAAAGAGACTTAGGGTTTCAATTCATTTATTGTTGCACTTTTCTCCCTGCCTACCCCTTCCCCTCAATTCACTCCTCTCTTTGAAAAGTAAAAGAAAAATTCTTTCATTGTTATACAGTTCCCCCACCCCCACCCCCATGTCCACTCCACAGTGCAGCCTTCATTCTAGACTCCGTCATGGCAATAATACCTTATCATATATTCCTTTTAAACAGTTCTATTCCTCATCTGTTTCAATGCAGTATACATAATTTATCCAGTTTTTCTCATTCTTACCCCAACCCTGATGTCAGTCCCATTCTACAGCAGTGGCTCTATACAGTGTTTATCCTTTTGTGACTGAGATATTTCACTCCGCATAATGTCCTTCAGGGTCACCCATTTATATAATATTTCATGAGTTCCTTGTTTTTCAGTGAGGCATTGTATTCCATTGTATGACTGTACCACAGCTTCTCTCTCCATTTGTTTGTTGATGGGCACTTGGGTTGTTTCTAACTCTTTGCTATTGTGAACAAAGCTGCAGTAAACATGGCTGTGCATATATCTGCTTGGGTGGCAGTTATGGTTTCTTTAGGGTATATTCCCAGCAGTGGAATTGCTGGGTCAAATGGTATCTCTATTTGCAACTTTTTGAGAAAACATCATACAGCCTTCCATAGTGGTTGCACCATTTTATTCTTCCACCAAGAGTGAATAAGGAAGGATTCCAGTTTCTCTGCAATCTCACCAGCATTTTATGCTGTTCTGTTAAATTTTGCTATTCTTACTGGAGTGAGGTAATATGTCATAGTTGTTTCGGGCAGTGAGATTTTTGTATTCTGCCTCTAAACCACCATGATTTAGACCTGGTGAGATGGTGAAATTGACCAATATCTCTTAATAATAATCTATTCATCTTATTTGGATTTTCCCACCCAAAAGGTGATTTTTACTTTATTCTCATCATTAGCATACAGCCGTGTGGTGAATGGCAACATGAGAGGAAAGTAAAAATTTTGAAATATCATCCTACTGTACACAAAGATTCAAATTCATTATACTTGAGTTTTCAAAAATCTTACTGTCTCAGTAATCATGTACAATCTTAATTGCTTTTGATTTGGAACCAGCTCATAGCTGATACTCTGTTGAGTTTTTATGACTGTAAATCCTGTGGAAAGAGGTTTTATCTTTCTCGCAGAGTGGCTGGTAGATTTAAACTATCAGAAAGGTGCAGCCCTTGGATTAGCAGTGCAATTCCCTTCAGATCATGTCACTGAGATGTTGATAGGTGCTGTAGAGTCAAATACAACTCGTAGAAACCCTATGAACAACAATCTTAACCCTCTTCTATACTTTGCTGTTTTTACGATCTCCAGCACACTCAAGTCTACTGTTGCAGTCATTGTGTCAATCCATCTGTTTGAAAGTCTTCTTCTCCTTTGACATTCTTTACCTTCCTGAGCATGATGTCCCTCTCCAAAGAATAACCTCTTGTAGCAACATGTCCAAATTATGTGAGACAAAACTTCATCTTTGCCTCTAAGGAGCACTCTGGATCAAGACATATCTGTTTGTTATTGTCAGCAGTCTTTTCCAACAACAATTCAAAGGGATCAGTTCTTCTTCTGTCATGCTTAATCATTGTCCAGCTCTCAGATGAAAATAGCAAGTGACTGAAAAGATCATAGGCTGAACCAGGTACACCTTAGTTTTCAAAGTGAAATAATTGCTCCTCAATAATTTGGAGATATCCCTGTTTACAGACTTTGCCAATCCAGTATGTCCTGTGACCTCGTGGATACTAGTACCAAATATGTTGATTGTGGATCCAAGTAAGATGAAGTCATTGATAGTCTCATTCTTTTCTCCATCAGTCATGATGTTGCGAGCCAGTGCAGTGGCAAGGATTTTTGTTTTCTTGACCTTGAAATGCAATCTACAGTCTTTCACCTTCTATAACAAGTGCATCAACTCCTTCTCACTTCCAGCAAGCAAGATTGTATCATCTGCATAATGAAGAATATTAATGAGCCTTCTTCCAATCCTGATGCCACATTCTTCTTCATAGAGTCCAGCTTCTTGAATAATCTGTTCAGCATACAGATTAAAAGAATACAACACTGACACATACATTTTCTAATTTTAAATCAAATAATATTTCTTTGCTCTGTTTGCAAGTCTTAGTCTAGGTATAGATTTTGCATGAGCACAATGAAGTGTTCTGGAATTCTCATATTTCTCCGTGTTAATCATAATTTTTTATGATCCACATTGTACAGAATACCTTTGCTTAATGAATAGAGCACAAATAGACATTTTTCTGGTGTTCTTTAAGCTAGGATGCTTCTTATATCTGCAATGATATTACTAATGTCACAGCTTCTACTAAATCCAGCTTGAATGACTGGCAGCTCTTCATGTACTGTTCTAGCTGGTTTTGGTGCTTTGTATTTTTTTCCTAGCCATTTTTGGGTAATCCTCCAGCAGTATTTTTTGCTTACATGTGATATTAATAATATTGTTCTGTAGTTTTCACATTCCGTTAGATCACCTTTCTTGGGAATGGGAATAAACATGTGTCTTGCAATCAATCAGCCAGGCAGTTCCAAATCTCCTGGCATAGACTGGTGACCATGTCCAGGACTGTATCTGTCATTGGAAACATTTCAATTACTATCCCATCAATTCCAGAGGCTTTATTTTTTTGCCATTGCCTTCAGTGCAACTTGAATTTCTTCTTTCACTACCATTGGCTGTTGATCATATTGTACTCCCTGTAGTATTTCATTGTTGGCCAATTCTTTTTTGTACACTAACTCTTTGTATTCTCTCCATCTTCTTTTGATTAGAGTTAATCTACATACTTCTGATTACTTCATAGGTTAGATATTTATATTCTTGATTGCTTATCATTGTTCTAGTATAGCATTTGTCTGTCAGTTTGCTGTACTTGTGAGTTGCTATGATGTTGAAATATATGCCAGCAGTGTGTCAAATGCCAGAAGGGTCACCCGGGGTGGACAGGTTTTAGTGGAGCTCCCAGATTAAGACAGATAAGGAAGAAGGATTGGCCATCTACTTCTGAAATAACAGACCTTTGAAACCCTATAAACAATTAGAGGAACGTGAAGAGATATAATATTAGGGCTAGAGCCCAGATTGGCACTCAAAAAATGAGGAGAAACAGCTGCAAATATCCTTTAAAAATGGGAATATGGAAAAAAAAATGGGAATATGGAATGTACAGAGTATGAATGTTGGAAACCAGAAGTTGTGAAAAACTAAATGGAATGCATGAACATTAACATTCTTGGCATTAGTGAGAAAAAATGGGCTGGCTTTGGTCACTTTGAATCAGACAGTCACATGGTATACAATGCCGAGAATGAAAAACAGAGGGAAAGAGTGGTGTTGCATTCATAGTTAAAAAGAAAATTTCAAGTTTTACCCTGACGTAAGTGGTGAGTGAAAGGATATTATCTATACACACACAAGGAAGACTTGTTAATATGACTATTATTCAAGTATGTACATCAACAGTTAGAGCCAAAGAGGAAGAAGTTGAAGATTTTAAACAAATTTTACAGTCTAAAATTGATCAGACATGCAATCAAGATACATTAATGATCATTTGTGATTGGAGTGCAAGAGTTGGAAACAGTGAGGAAGGAAGTGTAGTTGAAAAGTTAGAACTTGTTTTTTAGTGAGATGGAAAAGGCAATCTCCAGTTTCATTTGGAATGGAAAGAGGCTCCAGATAATCAAAGCACTCTTTAAAAAGAGAAACAAGGTAGGAGGCATCTCACTCCCTGATTTCAAATCCTACTACACTGCCGTGGTGGTCAAGACAGCGTGGTACTGGTACAATGACAGACACATAGATCAACGGAATAGAATTGAGAACCCAAAAATCAGCCCATCTATAAATGATCAGCTGATTTTTGACAAGGAGATGAAATCAGTTAAGTGGAGAAATGACAGCCTTTTTAACAAATGGTGTTGGCAAAATTGGAAAACCATCTGCAGAAAACAAGACTTAAACCTCATGCCATACACAAAAACCAACTCAAAGTGGATCAAGGACTAAAACCAAGGACTATAAACGTCATCAAAGAAAAGCTTGGAAGAACCCTAGAAGCCCTAATTCACAGCATGAACAGTCTTCCAAGCATCCTGAAAAACTTACAACCAGGAAAGGATAAAATAGATGAATGGGATCTTCTAAGAATCAAATACCTATGCGCATCCAAAAACTTCTCCAACAGGGAAAAACAGAAGCCACAGACTGGGAAAAAATATTTGGTAATGACATATCTGATAAGGGACTTATATCTAGAATTTATAGAATACTTGAGCAACACAACAAGATAAAGGAAATACCCAGTTGCAAAATCGGCACAGGATATAAACAGACGCTTTGCCAAAGAAGACATTCAGATGGTAAATGAACACATAAAGAAATGTTCAAAACCCTAGCTCTAAGAGAGATGTAAATCAAAACAACTATGAGATATCATTTCACCCCCGTAAGAATAGCAAAATTCAACAGAACAGCAAACAACAGATGCTGGCGAGGTTGTGGAGAAACTAGAACCCTTATTCAACTGTTTGTGGGAATGTAAAATGGTGCAACCATTATGGAAGGCAGTATGGTGCTTCCTTAAAAAGTTGGAAATAGAAATACCATTTGACCCATCAGTTCCACTACTGGGAATATACCCTAAAGTAACCAAAGCTGTCACTCCAGCAGATATATGCACAGCCATGTTTATGGCGGCTTTGTTCACAATAGCAAAGAGTTGGAAACAACCTAAGTGCCCATCAGCAAACAAATGGAATACTATGCTGCACTGAAAAACAAGAAACTCATGAAATATTATACGAAATAGGTGACCCTGAAGGACATTATGCTGAGTGGAATATCTCAGTCACAAAGACAAATATTGCATAGTGCCACTGTTGTACAATGTGACTGACATGGGGTTGGGAGAAACCCAAAGAAAAGAAGGGATAAATAATGTATACTGCACTGAAACAGATGAGGGAGAAGACCTAATTTTTTATTATTAATTTTAATGAACATTTACAGAGATTTTGGATTTCCATTCAATCATTGCTGCACTTTTCTCCCTGCCCCCCCCCCAAGTTCACTCTTCTTTTTGAAAAGTAAAAGTCCTTCATTGGTATACAATCCCCCTGCACTCCCACCCCGAGTATACTCCACTCTGCAACCTTCATTCCGGACTCTTATGATAATCATAAAACCCTATAATATATTGCTTTTAAACTGTTCTCTCCCCCATTTCAGTGCAGTATACATAATTCATCCAGTTTTTCTCATTCTTGCCCCAACCCTGATGTCAGTCCCATTCTATAGCAGTGATACTATGCAGTGTTTGTCCTTTTGTGACTGAGATATTTCAGAGAGACCTGTTTTAAAGGAATATATCATTAGGTATTATTTTCTTGACAAGAGTCTAGAATAAGAACTACATAGTAAACTAGACTGGGGAGAGTTGTATAATAATGAAAGAATATTTTTTTTCTTTTCAAAGAGAAAAGCTAACTACAGGGGAGAGGTGGGCGGGGAGGAAAATGAACAAAAATGTATGGATGGAATTCCAAACTCTCTCTAAACTTTCATTAAAATGTAAAAAAAAAAGAGTAAGAATTTGGTGACAGAAATGAGGTTGACCATTGAGATACATCTTTTTTTTCTTAATAAGTCTGCATGCAGATTAAGAAGAGCTGAAAGAGTAGTATTTTGCTAAGATATGCTAAGATATAATTAATCAGTTTTCTGTGGTTTTAAAGTATACCTTATGAAATTTGAAAAACTAATCATTATTTGGAAAAGATATAATTTTTAATCTTTGGTTATAAATAATCTTATCAGAGGTCCTTTGGATAAACTCAATAAAATAGAGCGTTCAGAATTATTCAGGCATTTTCAAAATTATTCAAGGCTTTTCAAAAGTCATACGTGGTAAAACAGTTGAATGATATTTGAATCATCAATATGCTATGTCTAAATATTTCATTCTGAGAATTAAAGGAACTATAAAAGATAAAATAAGGTGCCAGATTAATTATCCATTTATAAATCATATGGAAAGTTATAATTATAATTGTACAAAAAAACCTCCACCAGAAATCAATGAGGCTTGCTTTGGTGTAGAGAATTGCCAGATCTAATTTAGATAGGCTAGAAACTTCTATTAATCCATCCCATAAGTTCCGTCATTGGCTCATCCAATACAATTAAAATGCAGCAGTGAATCTGCCAAGCAAGATCTCACAGAGGGAAATGATTTTTATAAATATTTGGAGATGGAATCATAAGTGTATATAGAATGAACAGATGAGGCTGAGGTGATCTTGTGACCAAGAAATAAATGTCATGTAGACCAAAAGTCTTTACTTTGGGAGCTGTTTGTACAATGGGAAAAGGTGAGCTGACGAACTTCCTAGAGGGGCCACCACTTAACTATGATGAAATAAAAATTTAAACAAAAATAAAAATTGTACTTTAACAGTAAAACCTTGTGTGTATTGGTGATGATGTAACTAATATTTATCATCACTCTTAATATAGAGATGACTTCTGCTTCTGTCCAAGTCACAGTTTTACATATCTTTAGTCCCTAAAAGGATTGTCTTTAACCTTCCCTTAAAAAAATTTAAATTAGAAAATTTAAATTAAAAGAATTTAAATTAGAATATCAGATTATAAACATGATTAAACATTTTAAGCATTTTCGTTATTTATATTACACAATTGTTTTTGCTAAATTTGTTGATATTGATTACTTTGAAGATATTCCTATCTTCAGAAACTAAGGTATTCTAAGGATTAAATAGATACTGTGGAAATAATATAGGATATATATTTTATGCATTTAATTATATCTGTCTTTTCACTCCAAGTAAGTTTATATGTGATACCAACCTACATATGATAGTGGTACTTAATAGTACTTTATTAAATTCTTGGGGGAGAAAAAAATCTGTAACTAATGTTTTCGTTTTCACAGGAAGGGAGGCAATAATAAGTTAATAAAAATCTATCATCGGGATGGTAAATACGGCTTTTCTGATCCTCTGACTTTTAATTCTGTGGTGGAGCTCATTAACCATTATCATCATGAATCTCTTGCTCAGTACAATCCCAAACTTGATGTGAAGCTGATGTACCCAGTGTCCAGATATCAACAGGTATGATAACAGAAGTTTATCATAGTGCCACCTAAACCGTTAGTGACCGTATTACATGATTCTAGCTTAGTAGTTTTAGCATGTTGTTTTAAAAAAGAAATTAGTATTTTTCACTTTGTACCCTAAGTGTAGACATGTTGCAAGGAAGGACCAATCCTTGGAGAAGGACATCATGCTTGGGAGGGTGGAGGGACCTGGCAGGAGAGGAAGACCCTCTCTAATGAGGTAGATTGAGTCAGTGACTGAGGTAATGGGGGTTGGTGTGTCAGAGACAATAAGGTTGGCACAGGGCAGAGCAGGATTTAGGGCTCTTGTACATGGGGTTGCTGTGAGTCGCAGGTGACTCCACGGCACATAACAACAACAACAACAACAACAACAACAATACAACCGTAAACATATACAGTATTTCTGAAACTTAGTTGGGGCTGTCTTTTATTAGCCACAGTATCTTTCATGCATGTATTTATTAACCATGTATAAAAATACTTCTACTAACAACAAAAAGACAACTCTATTGTAATATGGATAAATATCTTAAGTAGACATTTAACCATGGAGGACATTCAAATGGCTACCAAATTCAGCAACAAAATGCATTATATATATTTCTTTTAAATTTGCTATCAAATACATGAAAAGATGCTTACTGTCACAGCCATCAAAGAAATGTAAACCCAAATCACAATGAGATATTTTTTCACTCACTGTTTGAGCTAAGATGAAAAAAGGAGAAAATAATAAATATTGGTGAGAATGTGAGGAAATTGGAATCCTTATCCACTGCTGGGAATGTAAAATAATACAGCCTTTGTATAAAACAATTCTTAAAAATTTTTACAATAATTGGATGTGGAATTAATATATTCTGCTATTTGTATTTACTTGTGTAGGATCAATTGGTAAAAGAAGATAACATTGATGCAGTAGGGAAAAAACTGCAAGAATACCATGCTCAATATCAGGAAAAGAGTAAAGAATATGACAGACTATATGAGGAATATACCAGGACATCCCAGGTTAGTTATATATAACCAAAAGTTTATAATGTTACCATTTTTCCCTATCATTCAGCTGATGATTTTTACCTGTCTTGATATCTTAAACTGCCTTTTTAAACTTTGAGGATATAAATATTTTATTATTATTATTAATTTCAGTGAATATTTACAGATTGTGGATTTCAGTTCATTCATTGTTGCACTTTTCTCCCTGCCCACCACCACCCCAGTTTGCTCTTTTCTTTAAAAAGTAAAAGAAAAATTCGTTCATTGGTATACAGTCCCCCCCACCCCGAGTATACTCCACTCTGCAACCTTCATTCCGGACTCTTATGATAATCATAATGCCCTATAATATATTGCTTTTAAACTGTTCTCTCCCTCATCCGTTTCAGTGAAGTATACATAATTCATCCAGTTTGTCTCATTCTTACCCTAACCCTGATGTTAGTCCCATTCTACAGCAGAGTGGCACTATGCAGTGTTTAGTTTTAGAAGCAAGGATATACAAGTTTCAACCATTAAAAAATGATACTTTTATTGCCCCAAAATACATTATAATGGAGTTAGGTATGTTGGAGTCAGTGAGACTGGCTCAGGACAGGGCAGGCTTCACAGTTGTTGTATTTAGGGTTGCTAGACCCTCTATGAGGTGGATTGATTCAG
>NW_006399993.1:1312317-1314711 GCF_000299155.1 Elephantulus edwardii
CCTCAATCCATATTGTAGGCTGCAGTCCTTGACACTCTGCAGCAGGCGCTTCAGGTCCTCTTCAGTTTCAGCAAGCAGGGTTGTGTCATCCGCATAACGTAGGTTTTCATAAGCACAATCAAATGTTCTGGAATTTCCATTCTTCTCAGAGTCAGCCATAGCTTGTTTTGATCCACACAGTCAGATGCCTTTGCATAGCCTGTGCATGAAGCACAGATGGACATTCCTCAGGTACTCTCTGCTTTCTGTCAAGATCCATCTAATATTAACTATAATATCCCTAGTACCACGACCTCTGCTAAATCCAGCTTGCACATCTGGCAGTTCTCTGTTGCCATATTGCTCCAATCGTTTTTGGATCATTTTCAGCAGAAGCTTGCTTGTATGAGATATTAATGATATTGTTTGATAATTTCTGCACTCTGTTGGGTCACCTTTCTTTGGAATGGAACAAATATTGATCTTTTCCAGTCAGTTGGCCACCTGGCTGTCATCGAGATTTCTTGTCACAACTTAGTGAGCACATCCAGGGGAACGTTTGTTTGTTGAAATATGTCATTTGGTATGCCATCAACTCCTGGAGCCTTGTTTTTTGCCAAGTCTTTCAGAGCAACTTGAACTTCCCCCTTCATCACCACAGGCTCTTGTTCATATGTTATTTCATGAAATCCTTCTGTGTCAGCCAATTCCTTTTGATAAGTGACTCTGTGTACTCCTTCCATCTTTTAATGCTTCTTGGATCATTTAACATTCTACCCAACATATCCTTAAGTCTTGCCATCCGGGCTTGAATTTATTTTTCAACTCCTTCAGCTTAAGAAATGCTGAGAGAGTTCAGCCCTTTTGATTTTCTAACTCATTATAGTATCTTGCTTTGTCGTCCCAAGCTGCCTTTTGAAATTTTCTGTTCAGCTCTTTGATTTCTTCCTTTAGTTTTGGTTTCTCGGTGCTCTAATGCAATATTCAGAGTCTCATCTGACATCCAGCTTGGTCTTTTCTTCTTCTTCAGCCTTTGTAATGATCTTTTGCATTCTTCATGGATGATTTTCTTGATATTCTCCCAGAGCTCATTTGGTCTGCGCTCATTGGTACTCAAGGCCTCAAACCTGTTCCTGAGATGGTTTTGAAATTCAGGTGGGACAGACTTAAGGTCAGATTTTGGTTCCTGTGGATTTGACTTAATTTTCCTCAACGTCAGCTTGAACTTGCATATGAGTAGTTGGTGGTCTTTCCCACAGTCAGCACCTGGCCTGGTTTTCACAGCTGATATTGAACTTCTCCAGCGATTCTTTCCACAAATGTTGTTTCTTTTTTTTTAAAATTTATTTTTGTTATTTTTCATGTGTGTACCATCAAATCAGATCTGACCTGGTACAGGAGGAGATTGTCCCTCCTTCTTCAGCAGAGCATCCCTGGTGGATTCTGGATTGCATTGCAACTTCTTGTCACTAGGCCACCAGAGCTTGCCAAGTTTCTACAAATGTAATCAGTTTGGTTCCTATGCATACCATCAGGTGAAATCCATGTATATAGTCTCCATTTGTGTTTCTTATAAAATATATTTGTAATGAATAAATCATTGAATGTGCAGAATTCTATCATTCTATCTCCAGCTTCATTTCTCTCACTGAGTCCATGTTTTCCAACAGCTTCCCTGTTCTCAACTTTGTGTTCCAGTTGCCCATTATTATCAGTGCATCTTGATTGCATGTTTAATCAATTTCTTATTGCAAAAGTTGGTACAAATCTTCCATTTCCTCCTGTTTGGCTCTAGTTGTTGGTGCATATATTTGAATGATAGTGGTATTCACTGGACTTCCTTGTATGCATATGGATATTATCCTGTCACTCACCGCATTGTATTTCATGATGGATCTAGAAATGACTTTTTAAATTATGAAACCAGCCCCATTTTTTTCTCACTTTTTCATCACTAGCATAGTAATTCATAGGATCATCTTATTCAAAATGTCCCATGCAAAGCCATCTCATTTCGCCAATACCTAGAATGTCAATATTTATGTGTTTCATTTCTTTCTTGTAAATATCTAATTTTTCTACATTCATGCTTCTCACATTCCATGTTCTAAGCACTGGTGTCTGCTTACAGCTGTTTCTCCTTCTTTGTGTAGTAGGTTTTGAGACCAGGGAGTGCAATGCTCCCCACTTCATTTTTGTTTTTCAGAAGTGCTTTGATTATTTGGAGTCTTTTGAACAATTCTTATTTTTTTAATACATGTTATCATGGAATTATGTCCCTCCATGTATGTAATGCAGATGCTGCCATGGACGTGCTCACCAAATTGTGCCAAGAAATCTGGAGAACGACCACTTGGCCAACTGACTGGAAGAGATCGATATTTGTTCCTATCCCAAAGAAAGGTGACCCAACAG
>NW_006399993.1:1314811-1321049 GCF_000299155.1 Elephantulus edwardii
GCGATTGGCACAGGATAGAGCAGGGTTTAGGGCTGTTGTACATAGGGTCGCTATGAGTCGCAAACGACTCGACGGCACATAACAACAACAACATGAGTTGTAGGCAACTTGATGGTACATAACAACAACAACAACAACATATATTAGCATTATTAAGGATACTAATTAATTAGAATCCTAATTAACACTAAGAAATCAATGATTCTCACCACTGGGCCGATTGGCAGAATCATGATAGATGAAGAAGAGATTGAGTTTGTTGACAGCTTAAGTTTGCTTGGCTCTACAGTTAACACTCTTGGTACCAGCAGCCAGGAAATTAAAAGACTAATTGTACTGGGAAAGTCTGCTGTTAGAGACCTCTCCCAAAGTACTGAAGAGCAACAATGTCAGTCTGGAGACTAAGGTCTGATACAGGCCATGGTCTTTGCTATGCATCAGAGAGTTGGACAATGACTTGGGATGATAGAGAGTTGATGTCTTTGAACTGTGATGCTGGAGAAGAGTATTGAATATACCATGGACTGCTAGGAGAACAAACAAGTTTGTCCTGGAGATGGTGAAGCCATTCTACTCCTTGGAAGCAAGGATTCTGAAGCTTTGTCTGACATACTTTGGACATGTTACAAGGCGGGTCTAGTCCTTGGAGAGGGCCATCATGCTTGGGAAGGTGGAGGGACAGCACAGGAGAGGAAGACTCTCAATGAGATGGATTGATTCAGTCACTAGGGTAGTGGGGATAGGTGTATTGGAGGCAGTAAAATTGTCAAGGGGTAGGTAGAGCAGGGTTTAGGGCTCTTGTACATAGGGTTGCTATGAGTCACCTGTCACAGGCGATGTCGACTCGATGGCATATAAGAACAACAACAGTTAATTAATTAGGATTCAAATAAGTTTGAATGGTAGTGACCAAAAAAAAATATACCAAATTAACAGGGATTTCAAATAAATTTTTTTTTTCAGTGGTAAGTATTATGGCAATTCAGTATTTCTCAAGGCTTAGGTCTTAATGCTTTGCTGTTTTTAGAAGTTGACTGCTCCAGCAGTAGCCATCATCACAATCGTATGCTAGTAAAAAAGGAAAAAAAATGGGAAGCAGAAAGGAATGCTCCCCTGTCCTAAAGTTCTAGAAGAACACATTGTTTCCACTTTTGTCCTATTTTCTAGAAAACCATCACATGGACACACCTAACTATAGAAGAGGTTGGGAAATATAAAATCCTTACTTTCTTTTTATGTCATAATTCTTAATAGGCATTATAGTTATTTTATTACATCTATGATATAGAACAAAATTATGAAGAATAATGTGGGTTTTTCCCTGTAGATCTTTATATTTTTCTTTCCATTTTGATTCTTTTTACATTAGGTTTGAGTTAGTATAATTTACTTAAGTTTGTTAATAGCTATATAAAAGTGCTGGAAATTTTGATGAAAGTATAAGTCTTCTTTTTTATGATCTCAGGATAAGTAGTTACGTACGAACATTTTTTTTTTTTAAATTTTGTGTGTGTACTGTCAAATCAGATCTGACTGGTTCAGGAGGAGATTGTCTCTCATTCTCCAGCAGAGCATCTGGTGGATTCGAACCATGTTCCTCTGGGATTGCAGCACAGTGTCTTGCCACTAGGCTACCAGAGCTCCCTTCAAATATATTTTTAACTGGGTTCCTCATGTACAATCTCTTGCAATAAAAGTTATTACTTTGGATAGCAAATGATACCTATGTTGATTCTGTTAAGTGTCAAGTGTCAGAATTTGGAATATTCCCTCATGCAACAATAACTTGCTTGAGTGTGTCCAAGTAGGTAATGTTGTTATTACTAAGTTCCAACCAATAGAGAACTAAAGAACTACAGAACAGAACACTAGCCAGTTCCGTGCTGTCCTGACAATCATTGCTGTGCTTGAGCACATTGTTATAATCCCTGTGTTTCCCCATCTCATCTAGGAAATTCCACTTTTAGCTTATATTCTATTTTACAAGCATTATAGCCTTTCTAGGGACTAGTCATTCCTTGTAACATATCCAAATTATATAGTACAAAGTTTTACCAATTCTTACTTCTTCCAAGAAGCGTTCTAGCTGTACTTCTTCTCCCCTCCCCAGACAGTTTGTTTATTTTGACCAATGCATGCCTTGTTTTTTGCATATATTCTCTTAATTTGCAGCACCTGAAAGGCTGTAAACATAGAGGGAAAGGAGCCTGGAAACAGAGCTTACAGTAACAATAATGCCTCTTTCCTTAAGGAAATACATTAGAGTTCTAAACCAGAAAACAAGTGGGCTGAGCCTCTTAGATATAATTCGACATGTTGTTTAACAGAGGTAGGCGTTCACTGTGGTAAGCCTTATGGAGCATCATCTGGGTTTGGGATATCCTTGTAAATGAATTATTCTTTTTTTTTTAAATTTTTAAAAATTTTATTATTTTTGTGTGTGTGTACCGTCAAATCAGATCTGACTGGTACAGGAGGAGATTGCCCCTCCTTCCCTGGCAGAGTATCTGGTGGATTCGAACCGTGCACCTCTGGGATTATAGTTGCAGCTTCTTGCCACTAGGCCACCAGAGCTCCCGTAAATGAATTAGTCTTAAAGTACAGCTTTGGTCTCATTCTTATTTACAAGGAAACAAAAATGTTTCCAGGCATTTTTCCTTTTTTTTAGGAAATCATGCTGTCCAACCCATCTTCCAGCTCTTCCTCAGTAACAGTTTTCGATGTACTTGATTGCTCAGATCCTACATTCTTCTCTTTAGTCACAGATGGTTTTACACAAGCTTCTTCCTCTTGGACCACCTGTCTTTTTCTGATTTTGAGTCCTGAGATGTCTCCTCTAGTAGGATGTCACTGCTCTCTTTAACAGGCGCATCTAAATTAAGCAGCAAATCAAGTTCTTCCAAATGGTTGGCTCCTGCTGCAGACTGTTGTGTGCAAGCGGGTTTCTGAGAGCCCTTGAAAGTCCCTGGCCTTGAGCTCCCTCTGTCCAGGTACATAAGGCAGTCAGCAGCAGCTGAGTTGGGTCTGATCAGTTCATGGTCCAGAGGACCTTTTAACTGGATCTCTAGTCCTTTTATGTCATCATTTCTGTTCAGTTTCACCTGAGGAAGCTCTAAAGGAACGGTGGTCTGGACCAATTCAACAGCAGCATTGAGTCGGAGTGACAGAGGCAGTTCTTGAAGAGCTTGAACCAGTGATTCACAGTCCATTCATAAAGGGCTGAATTCTGTTTTGGACATGAAGCTTCACCATTTCATTCTTTCTCCTCTGCAAATGGGAACTGTGAGAAGGAATCTCCCTGCAGAACTAAGGAGGGCACTGAAATCCTTCTTTCTCTGTGATTCTCTTCTTTCATTATCAGCCTCTTTTTCCATATCCTGGTACTGATCTCAGAGACAGTCTTTCTCATAGAATAACTTCTGTCTTCATCATTCTCTTCTCCAAAGGTCTCTGTATCATTCTTTTCACCTGATGTGCTGGTACCGGCGCCTTGGCCTGTCTTCTCCCCAGTGGGTTGCCTCCTCCTAGGCCTCTGCTGGTGCCTCAGAAGCCCAGACCACAGCCTGGCTCTGTCCCCCCACTGCTGTGCCCTCTCTGCTGCTGCTACAGCTCCTGCTTGATCCTGGTCACAATCCCCGGGCCCCTTGTTCCACCTGCCTCTGGCCCACACCCGCAGTGCTGGGAGTGCTGGAGCTGGACCTCAGAGGAGATACTGAGTTGTACTTCTAAGATAGATTTGTTCATTCTTTTGGCAGTTCGTGGTATATTCAGCATTAGTCCTTTGGTTGTCAATTTATTACCTACCTTTTGCATGTATATGAAGTAATTGGAAATACGGGCTTGGGTCAGGCACGCCTGTGTCTAGGTGTTAGCTTTGCTTTTAAATACTTTAAAGAGGTTATTTGCACAGAATGCCTAATATAATATGATGTGATATGATATAATATGATATAATATGATATAATAATATAAAATATGTCTGTTTTGATGGTTGATTCCATGGGCATTGATTGTGAATCCAACTAGTAGTAGATAAAGATAGTGGATTTTCCCCTCATATTTTTTTTATTTGCATAGTTATTCATGTACATTGTGTTTCATGCATGTACAGTGTTTTATACAATCATTTATATACATTGTATTTTATATCATTCACTAACTATTGATCTATGCTTATTATCACTCCATCTTTTTAGGTCTCCCTTGAATCTTTCCTGTTCCTTTGCCTTCTCATTTGCCCATGAACCTCTGCTATCTTAGTAATTTCTCTCCTTACCCTTTTTCTGCTCCTTCTTCTTTTCCTCTTCCCCATTTGAACATTTATTCACATATTACTCAGATATCTATTATAATAGTCTTATGCAGCATTTGTCCGTATGAGGCTGAGTTATTTAATGAAACATAATATTCTCTAGACTCTCTCAAGTTATATAGTACTTTATGAAATTGTTGTTCCACAGTGCTGCATAGTATTCAGTCATGTGAATGTACCACAATTTCACAATCCATTACTTTATTGATGGGCATTTGGGCTGTTTTCATTTTTTTGCTATTGTGAATTACGTTACTATGAACATAGGTCTACATATCTCCATTCATGTCTCAGTTCTGATTTCCATAGGGTATATTCTGACAGTGGAATAGCTGGATCATATGGGACTTCTCTGTACAGTATTTTTGAGGAAACACTAAACTGCCTTCCAGAGTGATTGGGTACCATTTTATAATCCCATGAACAGTGCATGAGAGTTCTAATTTCTCTACATCCTCTCCTTGTTGTTGTCCTGTTAGACTTTGCTACTGCTACTGGAGTGAGATACTATCTCATTGTTGTGTTAGTTTACATCTATCTTATTGCCAGTGATTTTAAGCATTTCTTCATGTATCTGCTGGCCATCCGAATGTCTTCCTCTGAGAAAAGTCTTTCCATGTCTTTTACCGATTTTGTAATTATCAATCTTTTTCTTATGGAGGCCCTGTAGTATTCTGTAAACTTTTGTTATGAGATATCATTATCTTGTCTGAGATGTCATTGCCAAATATTTTTTCCTGTCAGTAGGTTTTCTTTTCACCCTCTTGGGAAAAGTTTTTGATATATACAGGGGATTTAATATTTAGAAGGTCTCATTTGTTGATGTTATTCTTTCTTGGTTGTGCAAGTCTGGCTGTATTTGCCAGCCTATTTATACCATAGGCTAGGGTGTCTAAGTTTGCACCCATTTTGTCTCTCCTTTTTTTCCTTGTGTACCATCAAGTTGGAGCTGACTGGCACAGTAGAAGATTGCCCCTCCTTCTCCAGCAGAGCATCTGGTGAATTCGAACTGTGTGCCTTCAGGATTGGAGCGCAGTCACATTTTGTCTCTTACCACCTTTATGGTCTTGGGTGTTATTCCTAGGACACTGATCCACCTTGAGCTGATTTCTGTGCATGCTGTGAGATGTGAATTTGGCTTCAGCTCTCTGTAGATAAAAGTTTTTTCAGAACCATTTGTTGAAGAGGTTGTCATTTCCCCATTTGATAGGTATGTTTCCTTGTTGAGTACCAGCTGATCTTAGGTAGGTGGGTTAATTTCTGGGTTCTGAATTCTGTCATTGGTCTATGTGTATGTGTCTGTCATTGTACCAGTGCCATGCTGTTTTGGTTATTACAGTTGTGTTGTCGTTGTTGTTATATGCCGTCGAGTTGCCTGCAACTCATAGTGATCCTGTGTACAAGAGCCCTAAACTCTGCTCTATCCTGTGCCAACCTCACTGTCTCTAACATATTCACTCCCACCACCCCAGTCACAGAATTGATTCCTTATTGAGGGTCTTCCTCTTCTGTGCCATCCCACCACTCTCTCAAACATGATGTCCCTCTTCAAGGACATGTCCCTCCTTGCAACATGCCCAAAGTATATCAGTCGAAGCTTCAGAATTCTTGACTCCAAGGAGCATTCTGGCTTCATCATCTCTAAAACAAACCTGTTTTTTCTACTAGCAGTCCATGGTATATTCAACACTCTCATCCAGCACAACAGCTCAAAGACATCAGTTGTCTTTTTATCATCCCTAGTCACTGTCCAACTCTTTGATGCATAGCATGTAATTGCAAAGACTATAGCCTGGATCAGGCATACCTTAGTCTCTAGCCTATGGAGAGGTCACTGACAGATGATTTTCCTAATGTAATTAATCTTCTGATTTCCTGGCTACTGGGACCAAGAGTATTGACTGTGGAACCAACCAAAGTAAAACT
>NW_006399993.1:1327114-1339811 GCF_000299155.1 Elephantulus edwardii
TTGGGAGGGGGGAGGGACGGCGCAGGAGAGGAAGGCCCTCTATGAGGTGGATTGATTCAGTGACTGGGATAATTGGGATGGGAGTTTTGGAGACAGTGCGATTGGCACAGGACAGAGCGGAGTTTAGGGCTGTTGTACATAGTGTCGCTATGAGTCGCAGGTGACTCGGCACATAACAACAACAACAACAAATGATACAATGAACTGTATAATAATAGTAAAGAAACAAAATTAAGGGAAGAAATTATGATGTAAGAGAGCTGAGTGGAAGATTTCAAAGGACAGCTTGAGAAGACAAAGCAGAGTATTACAACAAAATTTGAAAATAGCTGGAGTAGAAAACCAAAAGGAAAAACGTGCATGGCTTTGTTAAACTGATAAAGTGAAAGAACTGGGTGGGGGAGGAGGGAGGGGGCGGGATTAAGCCTTGAGTTGTAGTACTGAAGAGTTTTATGGACAAAATCTTGAATGATTAAGGACTACACATAGTGTCTGTACTAAAAAGAAATGTTGATATTGAACAATTTCAGGAATTAGAAGTATGATCAAGAGCCAGTGATAATAAAGCAAGCAGTCTAAGCTGCCCTTAAAGTTTTGGCAAAAAGTAGATTCTAGGAATTGATAGAATATTAATGAAGTGTTTTGACAGGCAGATACATCCCTGCACATGCTTATTAGTTTATGCCAAGAAATTTGGAAGGCAGGACTCTGGCCAACTAACTGGAAGAGATCCATGTTTATTCTCATTCCAAAAAATATCATCCAACAAAGTACATATTATTGAACAATATTATTACCAGCACGAGCAAGTAAAATCTTGCTGAAGACTGTTTAAAAATAGTTGGAGCTGTATATTAACAAGAAACTATAAGTTCACCTTTCTTGGGTATGAGAACAAATATGGACCTCTTCCTGACATAGACATCAAAGGCTGCATCTGTTAATTGAAGCAAGTCCATTGGCGTCCCATTGATTACTGGGGCCTTATTTTTTTGCCAGTGCTTTCAGTGCAGCTTCTACTTCCTCCTTCATTACCATTGTTTCTGGCTCATATGGTACTTTTTGACATTTTTCACTGTCAGTCAGTTCTTTCTGGTACAGGGACTCTGTGTATTCCTTCTGTCTTCTTTTGATGTTTTCTGGGTCATTCAATATATTGCCCGTAGCATCTTCCAATGTTGTGACATGTGGCTTAAATTAGAAATACCTCAGTCACAAACAAGGACAAATATTGCATATTGCCACTGTTATAAAACAAGACTGACATGGAGCTTGGGAGGAAACTAAGAAAAGAGGGGATAAATAATGAACACTTTGTTTAAATAGATGAGGGAAAGAACTGTCTAAAAGAAATAGATGATTAGGTACTATTTGCGTGACAACAGTCCAGAATAAGAGGTGCATAACAAAGTGGACTGGGGTTTGGGGGTGGGGTGGAGGGAAGATATTGTGCAACAATGAAAGAATCTTTTTAAAGAGAAAAGTGAATGGGTGGGATAGGGAGGAAACTGTGCAACAATGAATGAATGGAAAGCCAAGTTTTCTGTAAGCTTTCATTAAAATACTAATTGAAAAATTGTTTTTCAGTTCTTTCAACTTGAGAAATGCAGAGGGAGTTCTTCCCTTTTTATTCTCTTAATTTCAGCTCTCTGCATATTCCATTTTAATACTTTGCTCTGTCTTTGCGAGCTGCCCTTTGAAATCGACTGTTCAGCTCTTTTACTTCAGCATGTTTTCCTTTTGTTTTGGCTTCTTGACACTCTAGTGCAATCTTTAGAGTCTCTTCTGATATCCATTTTGATTTTTTCTTTCTCCTCTCTTTTTGCAATGACCTTTTGCTTTTTTCCTGGGTGATATCCTTGATATCATCCCACAACCTTGCTTGCTGAAAGTGAGGACCACTTGAAGCATTTGTTGCAGAAGATCAAGGGACAAAAGCTTCAGTATGGATTGCATTTCAGTGTCAAGAAAACAAAGATTCTTATCACTGGATCGATAGGCAGTGTCATGATGGATGGAGAGGAGACTGAAACTATCAGCAGCTTCATCTTGCTTGAATCCACAATTAGCACCCTTGGTACCAGCAGTCAGGAAATAAAGAGATGCATTCCCCTGGGTAAATCTGCAGTTACGGACCTCTCCAAATTATTGAGGTGTAATGATGTCAGTTTGAGGATTGAGCTGCCTCTGATTCAGGCCATAGTCTTTCTCATTACTTGCTGTGCATCTGAGGGCTGGACAATGAATAAGGATGACAGAAAAAGAATTGATGTTTTTTGAGCTGTGATGTTGGAGAAGAGCACTGAAAATCCAGTGGATAGCCAAGAGAACAAACAGAGAGGGTGCAGTTGGAGTGCTTTTTGGAGATAAAGATAATACGGCTTTGCCTCACATACTTTGGGCATGTTGCTAGGAGGAGCAATTCCTTGGAGAAGGACATGATGCTGGGAATGGTAGAGGCTCAGTGAAGGAGAGGAAGACCCTCACCCAAGTGGACTGACATGATGACTGCTACAATGGGCTCTTGTGTGTCAGGAAGTGTGAGGATGGTGCAGGATAGAACAGGGTTCAGATCTTTTGTTCACAGCGTTACTATGAGTTGTACTTGACTTGATGGCATCTAACAACAATCACCACCACAGTTTCATCCTGGATTCAGAAGAAGCTGTGGAATTTTGCTGATGTCAGATGGATCTTGGCTGAAAGCAAGATAGAGTATCAAAATAATGTTTGTGTTTCATTCATGATGCAAAGATATTCAAGTATGTGGATTATAGTAAATTTTTTTACAATATTGAGATGAATAGAATTCCCAGAACAGTTACTTGTACTCATGCGAAAACTATATGTGTAGATCTCTTGTTTAGCAGCTATTTGAACAAAATAAGGAAGTGCTACATGGCTTAAAATTAGGAAATATATGTGTCAGGGCTATATCTTTTCTCCATACTTGTTCAGTTTATATGCTGAGTAAATAATTTGAGAAATTAAACTGCATTAAGAAGAATGTGGCATCAGAATTGGAAGAAAATATTTCAACAATATAAATTATTCAGGTAACAAACTTTGCTAGCCGAAAGTGAAGAAAACCAAAGACTGAATGAACCCTTTAAATATAGATTCTGTCTCAACATAAGGAAAACAAAACCCCTCACAACTGGATCAATAGATAACCATGATAGATGGAGAAAAAAATTGAAGTTATCAAAGATTTAATTTTACTTGGATCCACAATTACCCCCCATGGTAGCAGCAACCAAGAAATAAAAAGATGAGTTAAATTAGGAAAATCTGTTGTCAAGGAGGTCTTTAATGTGCTCAAGAGTAAGGGTGTTTGATTAGGGTAAAGTACCCCTGACCCAAGCCATGCTTTCAGTTGTTTTGTGTGCCTGTGAAAGTTGGATAATGAATAAGGAAGACTGAGAAAATTGATGCCTTTGAATTGTGTTGCTGTTGAAAAGTACTGCCAAAAAATCAACAGCAAAAAAATCTGTCTTGAAGTAAATGAAACCGTATTGCTCCTGGGAGAAAAAGATGATGAAATGTCTTTTCACATATGTTGGGCATGTTGCCAGAAGGAATCTGTCCTTGGAAAAACATTCTGCTTGGAAAAGTAGAGTGTTGTCCAATGAGAGGAAGACCCTTAGTAGGACAGATTTACATAGGGATAGCAACAGTGGGCTTGACATGTCAGATAATGTGGGTGAAGATGGTGCAGAATAGGGCAAGATTTCAGTTATAGTATTGCTGTGAGTTGTAGTTAACTCCGTGGCACCTAACAGCACACCTCATATATATTTCACAGCAGAAAAATGTTTTATGTTAGAAGCTCATGACTCTATGCAAAAGCGGTTTAAAAATGTTTCTAGGTAGAGCTTTAGTTGTAGGAGTGTATATTTGAATAAGGCATATTAACAGGTCTTTGTATGCATATGGATAATAGCTTATCACTCACAAAATTGTACTTCAGGATAGAACTTGAAATTGTCTTTTAAACTATGAATGCAACACCATTCTTCCTGTTTTTCATTCCCAGCATAGTATAGCATGTGATTGTCTGATTCAAAGTAGCCAAAGCTAGTCCATCTTGTCTCACGAATGCCTAGAATGTCAATCTTCATGTGTCCCATAGGGCTGTCAGAGGCCTATTGTTTTGGAAATGGATGGCCAATCCTTCTTTCTGTTACAGCCTCTCCATCATGAGTGACCCTTTTGATGCCTTAGATAATTCTTACTGGGATGAGATGATACCTCATAGTTGTTTTGATTTGCGTCTCTTTCAGAGCTAGGGATTTTGAACATTTCTTCATGTGTTTGTTTGCCATCTGAATGTCGTCTTTGGTGAAGTGTCTTTTCATATCCTGTGCCTATTATTCAAATGAATTATCTACCTTTATCTTCTTATCTTGTGGTTAATGTCAGTCATTTATTAATCTATGCTTCAATAAACAACCAAATAAACTATTTAATCTTAACTCCTTGAGCTGAAACATTGAATGAAGAATCTGTTTAATGGGCCTAAATAAATTCATTCAGACTAATCTAATTTTATGTTCCTTGCACCCTTATCCCACACTCTTAATAGCCATTCTCAGCATGTTCTCCAAGTGTCTGTAAATACTGAAAAAATTAACCACTTCTCTTAAACACTGTCTCTTCCAGTATCACAAGTTGTATTTCACCTTTTGGTGGTCACTGGAATTTACTTGTAGTTATGGTTCTAGAAGTAAATAGGTGATGGTTTGGGGGAGTATTTATTTAACAATGTCCAGTAAGATATATGTTTTAGACAGTGCCCCAGGCTTGAACACAGGGGACTTTGCAGACAAAGACTCATTAAGTACGGATAGTTTAATGTTTTCTGATGTGATATGGGTAGTAAAGCTGGTTCAGCATGCATGGTGTTTCCAGCTTCCTTTTTGTCTTATAACTTATCTCCATCCCAGTTCTAAGGGCCCTGTGACTTATGAGTCAATGCCTTCACTTTAACTTCAGATACAATTTGAGGTTTACATTTTAATTGGTGGTGTAATTCAGCTACTTTTTCTTACCATAAGGTTTTGGGTTTTGGTTTTCTGCAATGTCTGCTCTGTTCCAAGACATGAGGTTTTTTTTTCAAAGCACAGTTGTTACAAACTTTGAGGCCTTTTATGTGATTTAACTCAGAAGTCCTGAGATTATTTCTTTCATTAAATATTTTGTCTACTGTGAATAGGACTAACCAACCAATTTACTTAAATGTCTTATCCTCACAAAATTATAGAAAAATTTCAAACATACTGTAACCCAGAGCCTTGTCTCACTATTACTTAATATGTTGTTGGTGAATTTTGCACACTTATATTGCCTCTTCCTGCTCCAAATTAGCGGAGTGCAATTCACTACTGATGGTAGAGCTATCAGTACTTTTTAAGAGTAGTGAGATTTGAGAACCAGTTTAGAAAATAAATTCTTAAAATCTTGTTTCTCTCAAACCATTATCAGTACCAAATGTCTTTGTCTGGGTTCTCTAGGAATGCCAAACCAATGAAGCTTATTATATTAGACAGTGTGTGTGCAATCTCCTATGTATCCCTGGTGCTACAGCCTTTTCTAAATCCAACTTAAATTTCTGACAATTCTCTATTGGTGTACTGTTGTTATGAAACATCGAGTCACCTGCAACTCATAGCAACCCATGTAAAAAAATCTCTGAAACCTGCCCTATCCTGACCCAGTCTCACTGACTCTTGACACATCTATCCCCATTGCCCCAGTTATTGTTTCAGTCCATTTCGTCTGGATCTTCCTTTTCTCACGCTCCCTCCATCCTTCTCAGCATGGTGTCCTTCTCCAAGACCAGTCCCACATGGCCATATGCCCAAAGTATGTGAGACAGAGATTTCAAAATCCTAGCCTCCAAGGAGAAACTTGGTTTGACCTTCTCCAAGGGAGACTTAATTGTTTTCTTGGCAGTCCATGGCATGTTCAACACTCTTCTCCAGCACCACAACTCAAAGACAGCAATTCTTCTTCTGTCATCCTTAATTCATTGACCAGCTCTCTGGCGCATAGCAAGTAATTGTGGAGACCATGGCCTGAATCAAGTGCACCTTAATCTCTAGACTGACATCTTTGCTTCTCAGTGCTCTGTAGTGGACACTGACTACAGCTTTTCCCAGTCTAGTGCACTTTGTCTTTTGATTTCCTGACTGCTGGTCCCAAGAGTTGATTGTGGATTTGACCAAGCTGAAATTATTAACAACTTCAATCTCTTCTCCTCTGTCATGGTGCTGCTGTTCTAGTTATTTTTGGATGATCTTCAGCAAGATTTTACTTGCATGTGATACTAGTTATATTGTTTAATCTGGCTTTGAAATCTACTTGAGTTTAAAAGACAGTATCAAGAATAGCTTTGAAGAGTACAAAGATTTAATATTTAGAAGGTCCCATTCATCAATTTTATCCTCTTCAGATTGTGCATTTCTAAATGTATTTAGCAATCCCTTTATACCGTACACTAGGCCTTCTAAGCTTGGTCCCAGTTTGTCTCTTATGAGCTTATGGTTTTGGGCTTTATTAAGAGGTCTCTGATCCACCTTAAGTTGATTTTTATGTATAGTGTGAGGTGTGGATTTTGTTTCAGCTTTCTGCAGGTAGCAGTCCAGTTTTGCCAGCACCATTTGTTGAAGAGGTTGTAAATTCCTCCTATGATGGGTTTCATTTCCTTGTCAGATATAGACCATATAGACCATATCTATTGACCATAGATAGCTAGGTACATTTCAAGGTTCTCAATTCTGTTCCATTGGTCTGCGTGCCAGTCATTGTACCAGTACCATGCTGTTTTGGTTACTACTGCTGTGTATTACTACTTAATATGGGGAGGACTGGAGAGCATTATGCTAAGTGAATGAACTTAGTCTCATAAGTACAAATACTGTATAAGACCATTTTTGTAGAACGAGCACAAGGATCCACGCAGGGGGCCTTAATCATAGGGTAACATAAAGGAAAGGTTGTTGTTGTTGTTATGTGCTGTTGAATCACTTGAGACTCATAACAACCCTATCTATATACAACAGCCCTAAACCATGCTCTATATCTTGCCAGTCTTATTGTCTCTGACACACCTACCCCCCATTACCCCAGTTACAGAATCTTACATTCCATGTTCCAGTCACTAGTGTTTGCTTTCAGCTGTTCCTCATTCTATTTGTTTCCATGCTTGAGGACTCAGCCTCACTTGCCATATCTGCTTGTCTTAACCGTGCTCTGTTGTAAAAGGAAAAGGGGGCGGGAAAAGGACAGATTTGAGACATTGAACAGTAATGATCAAAGACCTGATGAGTTGTGGAATAACATCTAGAATATCATCCACAAAAAGAACAAAAGGTAATTAGACAGCTGAGAAAGACCAAAATGAATGTAGAAGAAATTATAAAAATTGCACTATAACACTGAGAAGCTAAAACAAAGGGAAGAATTGTTAAGTGAAAGAGATGAACAGAAGATTTCAAAGCATGGCTCAAGAAAACAAAGCTAAGTATTATAATGGAATGTATAAAGAGCCCGAGTCAGAAAATTTAAAGAACAAATTCAAGCCTCAAGTTAAAATATTGAAGAGATACTATATGCAAAATCTTGAATAATTCAGGAAGCATCAAAAGAAGATGGAGGGAATACACAATCGTTATACCATAAAGAATTGATTGAAACGGAAAAATTTTAGGAAATACCATATGATCAAGAAGCAGTGGTAATGAGGGAAGAAGTTCAGTTGTACTGAAGACATTGGCAAAACCCAAGGCCTCAGGAATTGATGGGGTATCAATTGACATGTTTCCACCAAAAGACGCCCTAAATGTGCTCACCAGGTTGTGCCAATAAATTTGGAAGACAGCTACCTGGCCAACTTACTAGTAAAGATCCATATTTGTCCCCATTCTCAAAACAGGTGACACATGTTGTTGTTTGTTGTTATGTGCCGTCGAGTCACTTGTGACTCATAGCGACCCTAGGTACAACAGCCCTAAACTCTGCTCTGTCCTGTGCCCTTCGCACTGTCTCTGACATTCCCATCCCGATTACCCCAGTCACTGAATCAGTCCACCTCATAGAGGGCCTTCCCCTCCTGCACTGTCCCTCCACCCTACCAAGCATGATGTCCCTCTCCGAGGACCTGTCCCTCCTTACAACATGTCCAGAGTATGTTAGACAGAGCCTCAGAATCCTTGCCTCCAAGGAGTCACCCGGTTTAACCCTTTCCAGGATGAATCTGTTTGTTTTCCTAGCAGTCCATGGTATTCTCAATACTCTTCCCCAGCACCACAGCTCAAAGGCATCAATTGTCCTTCTATCCTCCTTGGTCATTGTCCAACTCTCTGATGCATAACAAGTGATAGCAAAGACCATGACCTGTATCAGACACACCTTAGTCTCCAGAGATACACCATTGTTCTTCAGTCTTTTGGAGAGGTCCCTAACAGCAGACTTTCCCATGGCAATATGTTTTTTAATTTCCTGGCTACTGGTGCCAAGATTGTTGACTGTGGAGCCAAGCAAACTAAAGCTGTGAACAATCTCAATCTCTCACCATGGTCTTGTTGAGAAACAATATTGACTATGGAAACCATTATAACAAAAAACTAAAGAAAGGTTTATACATTCTTTGATGATTACTAGGGATGAGAAGAGAGGGACAGATGAAGAAAAAGTAATAAATAGATAATAGACATTAATTTAGTGAAGGAATTGATTAAATAGTTAATGCCATTATTTATAATGCAAAATGTATAGTAACTACTTATATGCAAGTTCAGACTGAAGCTAAAGAAAATGAAATGAAATTCACAAGAAGCAAAATTTGACCTTGGCTCTATCTCTCCTGATTTGAAAAACTATTTCAGGAATAGATTTGAGACCTTAAACACAAGAATGGAGTGGACAAGAACACATGAGTTTTGGGCGGATATAAAGAATATCATCCATGAGGAATGCAAAAGGTCATTACAAAGACAGAAAAGGAAGAAAAGACCAAGATGGATGTTGGAAGAGACTGAATATTGTATTAGAGCACTAACAAGCTAAAGCAAAAGAAAAAAAAATCTGCATCCCAATGTTCAAAGAGCTGGAGTCAGAAAATCAAAAGGGACAAACTCCCTCAGCATGTCTTAAGCTGAAGGAAAAGAAGAACAAATTCAAGCCTCGAGTTGCAATACTTAGGATGCTTTGGGAAGAATACTGAATGATCTTTGTAAGTAAACCAGTACAAAATAAAAATTTTGTTTAAATAAAAACTTAAGACCAAAGAAAAGGTATACAAAGTCACTGTATGAAACAATATATGACCAAGAGACAATGGTGATGTAGAAGGAAGTTCAAGGTTTTCTGAAGGAATTGGCAAAAAAACAAGGCTTAGGAATTGATAGCATACCAAATGACATATTTCAACAAACAGATGCAACCATGGATGTGCTCACCAGGTTTTGCCAAGAAATCGGGAGAACAGCTACCTGGCCAACTGACTGGTAGAGATCCATATTTGTTCCCATTCCAAAAAATGGTGATCCAACGTAGTGTGGAAATTATTGAATAATATCACTAATATTACACACAAGCAAGATCCTGCTAAAGATGATCCAAAACAACTGGAACAGTACATCAACAGAGAACTGCCAGAAATGCAGGCAGGTTTAGAAAAGGCCATGGCACTAGGGACATCATAGTCAATGTCAAAAGGATCTTGGCTGAAAGCAGTACCAGAGCAATGTCCCATCTGTGTTTCATTAACTATGCAAAGACATTTGACTGTGTGGATCACAACTTGTGGATAACCTTGAGAAGAATGGTAATCCCAGAACACTAAATTATGCTCATGTGAAGCCTATACTTCTACTAGGATCAAGGAAACATTGCATGGTTTAAAATCAGGAAAAGAGTACACCAAGAATGCATCCTACCACCTACAGAAAGCTGAAACAGGATCCACATCTTACACCACACACAAAAATCAACTCAAGGTGGATCAGAGACCTGGGAGTAAATAGGAAACCACAAAGTTCATAAAAGATAAACTGGGATCAAGCTTAGAAGCCCCAGTCCATGGTATAAAGGGACTCTCAAATACAGCCAGAAATGCACAATCTGAAGAGGATAAAATTGATGAATGGGACCTTCTAAAGATAAAATCCCTGTGCACATAAAAAACTTTTTTCCAACAGGGTGTAAAGAAAACCTACCATCGGGGAACATACATTTGGCAATACCATATCAGACAGGGGTCTCATAATGAAAGTTTACAGAATACACTTGTGCCTCCACAAGGGAAGACTGATAACCCACTTACAAAATGGGCAAGAGACATGGAAAGAATCTTCACAGAGGAAGATATTCGAATGACAAACAGGCATATGAAGAAATGCTCAAAGTTACTGGCAATAAGAGAGATGCAAATTAATACCACAATGAGATGTCATCTCATGCCATTAACAGTGGCAAAATTTAGCAGGACAGCAAGTAATAAATGTTGAAGAGGATGTAGCAAGATAGGAACTCTTATACATTGTTGATGGGATTGTAAAATGGTCCAACCATTCTGGAATGCTGTTTGGGACTTCCTCAAAAAGCTGAACATAGGAATTCCATAGATCCAACTATTCCACTGCTTGTAATATACCCTGAGAAAATGAGAACTGAGGTAGTACAAATAGGGTCTGTACAATTTGATGGGTTTGTGTGGGGATGTGAGAAAAATTGGAAGAATCTGTTCTGGAAAACAATGTATTCAAATTTTGTAAATAAACTAGTATAATATAAAAATTAAAAAATAATACATCCTATCTCCATACCTTTTCAATGTATTTGTGGAGCATTCAGAGGCTGGGCTCTATGAGGAGCAGTGTGGCATTAGGATTCGAGGAAGATGCATCAACAACCTGCAGTATGGAGATGTCACAGTCTTGCTTGCCAAAACTGAATAGGACCAGAGACATTTGCTGCAGAAAATCAGGAACTGCCATCTTCAATATGAATTGACTCAACATCAAGAAAACAAAAGATACTTGCTACTGGACCAATTGGGAGAACCATGATAGATGGAGAAGTGATTTACATTGTTAACAGTTTCAGCTTGCTTGGTTCCACAGTCAGCACTCTTGCCACCAGCAGTCAGGAAATCAAAGGACGAATTGTATGAGGAAAATCTGCTGTCAGAGATCTGTCTAGAATGCTGAAGAACAATGATGTCAGTCTGGAGACTAAGGTATCTGGGCCATGGTCCTCACAGTTACTTTCTATGCATCAGAGAGCTGGTCAATGACTAAGGATGATGGCAGGAGAAGAATTGATGCCTTTGAGTTGGTGCTGGAGAAGAGTCTTGAACATACCGTGGATTGCCAGGAGAACAATTAGATCTGTCCTGGAAAGGGTGGAACCAAGTTGCTCCTTGGAGACAAGGATTTTGATTCTCCGTCCCACATACTTTGGGAATGTTGCCAGGAGAAATCAGGTATTGGAGAAGGATATCATGCTTGGAAGGGTAAAGGTACAATGCAAGAGAGGAAGGCCTTCCATGAGATGGATTGACCCAGTGCCTGGGGTAATGAGGGTAGGTGTGTCAGAGACACAGGTAGAGCGGGGTTCAGAGCTATTGTACATAGGGTTGCTTTGAGTCATAGTAGACTGCATACACATACAACACTGCAACACTGATTGCATGAAAAACTGATATTATTTATAGACTTTCACTCATCCCAGAAGAAAGAAGTCAACAACAAAATTTAATCCTCTCTTTGAATGTTTTAGAGGAATCATAATTCAGATGCTAAAGGGTATTAATGCCCTCCTCTATTAATGACTTAGTATATCAGACTGTTTACTCTGATGCTGAGTAACTTAGCCTTTGAGGCTTTTGAAGAGAGCTCTGGTGGCCTAGTGGCAAGAAGCTGCACTGCAGTTTCCAAGGTGCGCAGTTCAAGTTGACCTGCTGCTCCAAGGGAGAAGGATGGGCAGTCTCCTACTGTGAGATTAACTGCCTCTGAAAACCCACCTGAGGGTCATTTTGCTCTGTGCAATTTTTAAATTTTTTCATCTTGCTCTTCTTTGTTTATCTACCTTTACCATCTATTCTTAGCCTTTTCATTTCTGCTTCTAACTTACCCTGAGTTTTAAGTACATTCTTGAGAAAATAATGTAAGAATAATTAAATTCAGCATGCTCTCCTGGGATTGAGGCTTTGCAATTTTCGTGAGGATTTTTTTTTTTTGCCCCATCCCTTCACTCTTTCCATGCTTTCCAGGGATCGGCTCTATAATAATAGATGAATAAAGAACTTAGTCTTTGTCTTCAAGGAGTTAAGGACCAATCTCTTGGAAATTCAAACATTGTGGTTTGTTTTGTTGCTTTTTTTAAAACTTTTGAATGAAGTATTTTTTGAAAAGGTAATATAAGTGGGTGCTAATTAAAAGATCTTAATTGAAAAAGAAGACCCTCAGTGAGATGGATTTATACAGTCACCGTAACAATGGGCTTAAACAGTTATGAAGCTGGTCCAAGATAGGGTGATAATCCACTCTGTTTTACATAGTGTCACTTTATGTCAAAACTGATTCCATAGGACCTCCAATTGGGTCTCACATGTAAATGTTGACTAGAATAATAAGATTTATTTTCACTTCACCAAAGAAGACATTCAGTTGGCCAACAAGCACATGAAGAA
>NW_006399993.1:1340658-1353707 GCF_000299155.1 Elephantulus edwardii
AAAAGATTTATTTTAAGACAAAAGACACAAAAATATAAAGGTAAGACAGTGTATAGTTTTCCTTTATTTTTCTCCTAAAGGAAATACAAATGAAGAGGACTGCAATTGAAGCTTTTAATGAAACAATTAAAATATTTGAGGAACAGTGTCACACACAAGAACAACATAGCAAAGAATATATTGAGAGATTTCGAAGAGAAGGGAATGAAAAGGAGATTGAACGGTAAGTCTCCCTACTGCCTCAAAGTTGCATCAGTGTGAAAATGCTTCCTTTCTTCCCCACCAATTCTGTCTTACCTGCTTCTGTCCCTCATACTGTATAGTTTTGAATATGAACTATTCATAGCTGCTAATGGTTACCATACTGAACTTCCTTTCTCTTCTTTACTCCTTTATACTTGAAATTGCCAGTTCTTGATCATTCTTTAGGATTCATCTTTTCCCAGATAATTTTTCCTAATTCTGCAAAACTGGTTTATGGGATTTCTATATCCCAATTGGAGGAAGATTCATCAACAATGAGTGTTATGCAGATGACAAAACCTTTCTTGCTGAAACTGAGGAAGACCTGAAGACCTGCAGAAGGTCAAGGACTGTAGCCTTCATATGGATTAATGTTCAATGTCAAGAAAATAAAAATTCTTACCACTGGGCCAATAGGCAGCATTATGATAGACAGTGAAGGAGATTGCGATAGATAACAGTTTTCGTTTGGCTCTACAGTCATCACTCTTGGTACCAACAGCCAGGAAATCAGAAGACAAATTACATTGGTAAAGTTTGCTGCCAGGGACCTCTCCAGGGTACTGAAGAATGACAATGTTAGTCTAGAGTCTAAGGTGTGCTTGAACCAGGCCATAGTCTTCACAGTTACTTCCTGTGCTTCAGAAAGCTGGACAATGACTGGGGGAGGATAGCAGAATTGGTGCCTTTGAGCTGTGATGCTGGAGAAGAGTGTTGAATTTACCATGGACTGCCAGGAGGCCCAAACATTTTTGTCCTGTAGAGTGTGAAACCATGCTGCTCCTTGGAAGCAAGGATTCTGAGGTTTCATCTGAAATGCTGTGGTCATGATGCAAGGAGGGGACCAGTCACTGGAGAGAGACAGCATGCTTGGAAGGATGGAGGGACAACACAAGAGAGGAAGAGCCTGGATGAGAGGGATTGATTCAGTTCCTGGGGTAATGCCTGTCAGAGACAATAAGGTTGGCACAGGATAGAGCACGATTCAGAGCTGTTGTACGTAGGGTTGCTGTGAGTTTCTAGCATAACAACAACAGCAGTAGCTAATCTCATTGAGAGTAGTTATGGTGGATTGTTTTCCTATAGTACCCTTGAAATAATTTATGAGTGAGATTCATGGTAGCCAAATTTGTCCAAAACAAATTTGAAGAAAAAACTACCTGGAATTCATAGCCAATACTCATTGACTAGTTGTCGATGAGAAGATAAATTTTTATGTCATTTTGAGATTAATTGGAGGTGAGTAGGAAAGTTACCTAGCAATTGAAGGTAGCTGCAGTGATTGTAGCTGTCAAGATAAAAGGTAATAAGCACCTGAATAAAATCAGTGGCAAGAAGAGAGTGGAAATGTGTAAAAAATGTTGTGGTCTTGGTCCCTAATATTCATGAGTAGAGGATAATGTTGTTTCCTAAAAAGGGGAATGTCTGTCTGTGTTTCATTGACTATGAAAAGGCATTTGACTGTGAATCACAGCAAATTGTGGCTGACTCTGAGAAGAATAGGAATCCCAGAATACTTGATTGTGCTTATGCAAAACGTATAATTGGACCAGGAGGCATTCATTGGAATAGAGCAATGAAACACGGCATAGTTCAAAATTCGGAATGGAATATGCCAGGGATGTGTCCTGTCTCCATACCTTTTCAATCCATATGCAGAACAGATCATCTGGGAGGCTGGGCTTCATGAGGAGGAATGTGGCATCAGGATTGGAGGAAGATTCATCAGCTACTTGTGTTATGCAGATGAAACAACCTTGCTTGCCAAAACTAAGGAGGGCCTGAAGCATTTGCTGCAGAACGTCAAGAACTGCAGCGTTCAATATGGATTGAAATTCAACATCAAGGAAACAAAGATTTTCACCACTGGGCCAATTGGCAGCATCATGATTGATGGTGAAGAGATTGAGATTGTTAACAGCTTTAGTTTCTTTTGCTCCACAATTAACACTCTTGGTACCAGCAGCCAGGAAATCAAAAGATAAATTACATTGAGAAAATATGCTGTCAGGGACCTCTCCAGGGTACCGAAGAGCAGTGATGTCAGTCTGGAGACTAAGGTGTGCCTGATCTAGGCCATGGTCTTCACAGTTACTTGCTATGCATCAGAAAGCAGAACACTAAGCAACAATAGCAAAGTTCTACAGCATAGCAAACAATAAGTGCTGGTGAAATTGTGGAGAGATTGGAACCTTTATTCACTGCTGGTGGGAGTGAAAATGGTGCAGCCACTATGAAAGGTGGTTTGATGCTTTCTCAAAAAGTTCGAAGTAAAAATACCTTTTGACCCAGCAATTCCACTACAAGTAATATACCATAAAGAAAACAGAGCTGCTGTCACCAGATAGTTATCTTCACTCCCATGTTCATTGCTTTGTTATTCACAATAGTAAAGAGATGGAAGCAACCCAAGTGCCCATCAGAAATGAATGGATAGAAAAACTATGATATAGTCAACACAATGGAATACTATGCCGCACTGAAAAACAAGGAACTCATAAAATATTACACATCATCGGTGAGACTGGAGGACATTATGCAGAGTAAAATATTTCAATCACAAAAGGACAAACACTGCACAACACCACCGTTATAAAACAGGACTGTTTGGGGACAGGGAGGAAACACAAAAAAGGGGATAAATAATGAATACTGCATTGGGACAGATGAAGGAAAGAACTGTTTAAAAGAAATATATTATTACACATTATTTGTATGACACACAGTCCAGAATAAGAGGTACATAGATAGCAAAGTTGACTTGGGAAGGGAGGAATTATTTATTAATGAATGAATTGGTTTTTTAAAAAGCGAACTGGGGGGAAGAGAAGGGAGGAAATGTGCAACAATGAATGAATGAAAAATCCAACTTTTCTGTAAGCTTTCATTAAAATAAAAAATCTAAAAAATTTAAAAGAAAGCTGGACAGTGACTAGGGATGATAGAAGGAGAATTGATGCCTTTGAGCTGTGGTGTTGTAGAAGGGTATTGAATACACCATGGACTGCTAGGAGAACAAATAGGTTTGTCCTGGGGAGGGTGAAGCAGCTTATATAGCTTTGCAATTTAGGATAAAAAAGGGATTTAAGAGGAATAATTGTATTGGTGATGATAGATCCAAACCATGAGATTACAAATAGTATAAGCAAAATATGAAGAATGTTGAGTATATACATTAAAAGGATATTAGTGGCCTTTATAAAAGCAATGTTACTAAGTATGGGAGGATCAAACTTTAGGTAATAGTAAGTCAAGGAGTGAAATAGTTACAGAGTAAAAAAGGAATGAAAAAATAGATCATAAATAATATATCATTCAAAAAAATAATTTCTCATGTTAGCATCATCATGTTGTTATGTAAGTGTAGGGCTAAGTACTATGAAGCAGTGTAGCTTAATGGTTAAAACCATCTACTTGAATACGTGTTGGCCATTGTTCCTGGGTGGACCTGATTCCTGACCAGATGTGGTAGGTATCAGGTTAACCTGTCTTCCTCTTAATTTGATCTTCTATAAACTTTGTATGATATCTTACCAGAATGCTTTGAGAATGAAATGTGATATGTATGCCACATGATGGACTCATAATAAATAGTAATAACTTTTGTTAATAATGAAGAAATACAAAGGAAGAAGTTTTGCTTTAGTTGTAGAAGGAAGTAAAATTAAATAGGATAAAAGTTTTTTAAAATGTGATAAAGTTTTAATAGTAATATAAAGTTATATATTTGTTTATTATAGTTTTATTTATTATAAAAGTATTAATCATTATTTATTCTTTGCTCTTTTTTAAGTATCACAGTTAGTACCTTAAGGGGATCAGTTCACTAGATAAAATTAGGTCCTGGGGCAAAGCCCATCTTCTTTACTGCTATCTTTTTTGTTTTTTAAATATCCATTCATTCATTATTGCACTTTTCTCCCTGCTCACCCCTCCATCCCAGTTTGCTCTTCTCTTTGAAAAGTAAAAGAAAAATTATTTCATTGCTATACAATCCCTCCCCCCAAGTCCACTCCACTATGCAGCCTTTGTTCTGGACTCCTGTCATGACAGTAATACCTAATCATTACAGTTGTGGACAATTAATTGCTGTATAGACTAGAAGAAGCTATTTGTGTTAAAAAAAAGGCATAACTTGTTTGCCTTTAGCAAACATCAAGTGCTTATCAATATGGGGAAACTATTGTTATGGTCCTTTTTTCACAAGTAATGTCTGATTTAATTCACATAACAACCCAGTGAAGTAGATAGCATTGTAGGTATTCTTTTTAAAAAGATGATCAAATGAAGATACAGTGAAGTTAAATAATTTGCCCAAAGCCATAGTAAGTAAGTGGTAATACAAGGATTCAAACCTCAAGAGGCTGACTCCAGAGCCATTGATCTTAATTTCTGTGCTATGTGATTTCTTGCATATCATACATATAACTGTATAACTTTACTTAGTTTGGTTATACCTAGAATGGGCCCTAAACCAGATTATTAGGATTACCTCTCACATTTTTATCTTTTGGTCTGTTTTTGGTTGTGCTGGGTTGTATCTGTTCTTGTGAGGTGAGACTTTGGTGGGAGTCTTACAACATATCCATAACTTAGTAGAAGTTCTCTATTCCAGTGGAATAGAGAATCTTTTTTTACATTGGTGATGTTTGCCATCTCATTGGTTCCAACTTATAGTCTAGACTCTTATTGGGCAAGCTTGGATCTCACTTCCATTTCTGAAATCAGTCACTATGACCAGAGAGTGCAGTGAGAAGGCATGTAATATTCTTATTGACCAAGCTGGAGTATTGTGCAGATAACTCTGAGTCTGAAAGAACAGCATCAGATCATGTCTCTAAGAATATCATCAAGAGACTAGTACCAGAGAGAGGGAGTGGACACTGGGCAAGTATGAGATGTCCACCACATGTAAGATATTAGGACGTGCTCATTCTGTAGGGCTATTATGCTTGACTGTTGTTTCAGCATTAACATAGAAAATATCTTTGCAGAATTATGATGAATTATGACAAATTGAAATCACGTCTTGGTGAGATTCATGACAGCAAAATGCGTCTAGAGCAGGATTTGAAGAAACAAGCTTTGGACAACCGGGAAATAGATAAAAAAATGAATAGTATCAAACCTGACCTGATCCAGCTGCGCAAGATCCGAGATCAGCACCTCGTGTAAGTAGCCTAGGCCTGTATGGCATAGGAGCTGTGGGCACCACTGTTGCCACTAGAGACAGCAGAGTTGAAAGAAAAAGCTTTAAATTGAGAACTGGCCAGTAAGGTTGTAAGAACTTAGGAAAGCAGCCTTGTTAATAGAAGAGTGGAAAGTCTATGTATATGTTTACCTAAATTCAGTCTTTAAGGAAAGCCACAAAATAGAACTCTAATCCATACAAATGCCTTGAAAACCCAAGAGAAGGGCTTATATAGTTTAGCTATATCTAGGAATTAATAGAGATATTATCCAAATACAGATTGAAACATATGTTATCAGAACAAGATGTATAGATTACATTTTTCAGAAGGATAAATTACTAATTCACAGAAGAGAATCCATGAGAAAGGAAAAGATATGGGACTTTTGGGTAATGAACAGATTGTCATGGAATATTTTTATGTATGACATTCAGGAATAGACCACAACTCAATTCCAGCTCCTGGCACTAGAACACTTAGCAAGGATGTCAGACTCTGAGTTTTCTATAAACTTCAGAGTTTCTCTAGAATAAAATACAGAAGTAATGGAATACAGACCCACAAGTTAAAAGGATTGTTACTCTTGTTAGGTGCCATCAAGTCAAATATGACTCACAGTGACCCTCTGAACAACAAATCTGAGCTCTGTCCTATGCTGTGCTGAAGAGGAGGGATTTCAGTTTAAAGACTAAGGTGCACCAAATCCAAGCCATGGTATTTTCAGTTTCTTTATATACAAATAAAAGTTGTTGTTGTTGTTGTTATGTGCCGTCGAGTCGTCTGTGACTCATAGTGACTCTGTGTACAACAGCCCTAAACTCCGCTCTGTCCTGTGCCAATCGCACTGTCTCTGACACTCCCATCCCAATTATCCCAGTCACTGAATCAATCCACCTCATAGAGGGCCTTCCTCTCCTGCGTCGTCCCTCCACCCTCCCAAGCATGATGTCCCTCTCTAAGGACCGGTCTCTCCTCACAACATGTCCAAAGTATGTTAGATGGAGCCTCAGACTCCTTGCCTCCAAGGAGCCACCCGGTTTAACCCTTTCCAGGACAAATCTGTTTGTTTTCCTAGCAGTCCATGGTATTCTCAATACTCTTCTCCAGCATCACGGCTCAAAGGCATCAATTCTCCTTCTATCCTCCTTGGTCATTGTCCAACTCTCTGATGCATAACAGGTGATTGCGAATAAAAGTTAGACAATAAAAAAGGAAAACTGATGAAGACCCAGTGCCTTTGAATTGTGGTATTGGAGAGGAGTATTGACTGTCCCATGGACTATCAAAGGAACAAGTCTGTGTTGGCGGAAGTGCAGCCAGGATCGCATCAGAGGCAGTGACGGTGAAACTCATCTCACATACTTTGGGCATATTGTCAGGCGGAGCCAGTCCTTGGAGAAAGACATCGTGGTTGGAAAGGTCAATGAAAAAGAGCAAGACCTTGCACCAGGTGAACTGACACAGTACCTGCACTGGTCTGAGCATGGTGTGGATCACCAGAGTGAAGCAGGAGAGGGCAGTGTTCCAACCTGCTGTTCTTAGGGCTGCTGTGAGTGAGAGTTGACCTGACAGCACCTAAGAGCAGACAATAGGTGCTGGAATTGTTTTAAGTAGTAAGAATAGGGCCATAAAGAGTAAAACAATTTACATTTTAATGGAGAGAAATAAACAAGTGTGAAAATATTTAATTTATGAAAATTATAGAGAGTTTGGGGATGGCCTTAGTTGGGACAATTATTGGAGTCATCACTGAGGAGACTATGTCTGTGATGAGGGCTAAGTGATCAGGAGCCTCAGTGGAGGGGAAGTAATGGATGAAAACATTTTATGCACCACTCTAATTTTAGACTGTTGGCTACCTGAAGGGAAATAATGACTGTTTATATAATTTTACATTTAAAATGTTAGTAGATTTTAATTTAAGATACTGTGATTTATATGGCACTGAAGTAAAAGCAGTATTAAGTATTCAGATAGCCACCCTGAGTGTACTGTGTGTTAAAATTGACCTTGAAGTTAGTTTTTTAGTTTTAAACTCAATAGCATCGATCACATAGGAGTGAGGCTTCTGCTTTAGCCAAGATTGCTTATTTATGGCAGTCTTAGGAATGAAAAGTTTCAGGAACAAAAGTTCCTATGTATGATGCAAACATGTATGTGTGTACGGTCCTGTGACTTTCTGAAAAAGGGAGATGAGAGATATGTCTAATTTCAGATAGCTTTCCTTATTCTTTTTCATTAAAGAGTTTAATTCCAAATGAAGGAAAATACGTGGAAAGGCTAATTTAGAGAATCAAGGTTATCCTTTACCTTATCAGTTACACTCAATACACTTGGTACCAGCAGTCGGGAGACTTACTGGACTGGAGAAATCTGTAGTCGGGGACCTCTACAAATTATTGAGGAGCAATGATGTTAGTTTGAGGACTAAGGTGTGCCTGATTCAGGTAATGATTTTTTTCAATCACTTGCTGTGCTCCTGAGAACTTCACAGTAAATAAGTATGAAAAAAGAAAGAATTGATGCCTTTGAACCATGGTGTTGGAGAAGAGTATTGACTACCCCATGGATTGCTAAAAGAACAAATAGAAATGTCTTAGAGAAGGTTCAGCTGAAGTACTCCTTGGAGGCAAGGATGGTGAAGCTTCATTTCACATACTTTGGCCGTGTTGCTAACAGAGTCTCTTCCTTGGAGAGGTGGAGGGATGGCAAAGGAGAAGACGACCCTCAACTAGGTAGATTGACTGTGACTGCAACAGTGGGGGCTTGAGTGTGTCAGAGATGATGAGGATGGCAAAATATAGGATGGGGCTCAGATCTATTGTTCAAAGAGTCACTGATATCAGTTGTACTAGACTCAATGGCACCTAACAACAACAAAGCTATTCTTTGTGAGTTTTTGGGAGAAAGTGAGTTCTTGTACTCTGAGGGCTGGTTGACTGAGGTATGTCTACTTCGCCCAAGCAGAACTTGCACAGTTGTTGATGCTTGCTGTCTTCCCTGTGGCAGGTGGCTCAATCACAAAGGAGTGAGACAGAAGCGTCTGAATGCCTGGCTGGGAATCAAGAATGAGGATGCTGATGAGTATGTTCTCTTTGTACCTTTCTCTCAGAGTGCTTTGTTCCCAGTAGAAGACATGGGTTTTATACATACAAAGTATTAGTTTTCATTGTCATTTGAGGACTTGGCATCCAGAACTTTGCAACTTCTTTGAACTGAATTTCCTGAAGAGTATGTTAGAGGCTCTTGAATTTACAGATCTGTCTGTCCACATAACACTAGTATGCATTGGCATCCAGACATTTGTATTTCAGTTTATTGGGTGGAACAGGTGAATCTAGAGCTTTCTGTACCATAACAAGTAATGAAGTTTTAAACAAAGCAAAACAAAACCCAACTCAAAACTAACTGAAGTTTTACTTTTTCTTTGTGATAAAGACTTAGAAGCAAGCCCTGTTTATGTATTTGCTTTTAGAAATCAGTAACATGATTGTTAAAATAATATTTTAATATTAATTTTCAGAACCTATTTTATGACTGAGGAAGATGAAAACCTACCTCATTATGATGAGAAAACCTGGTTTGTTGAGGATATCAATCGAGTACAAGCAGAGGACTTGCTGTATGGAAAACCTGATGGTGCATTCTTAATTCGAGAGAGTAGCAAGAAAGGATGCTATGCTTGCTCTGTGGTGTAAGTCACTCTTGGGTTATGACTTTTCAAAACATCTGTGTTGATTAATAGAATACTTCTCATAAAATTCTGGAGCAATGAGTTAAATATACTAATGAGGAGGGCCCTGGGCTTGAATCATTAATGTCTGTACAATGAGTTAGTTGTTTTAGGATAAATTATATCTGAAGTTTTCTTTTAATTTACATGGTAAGCAAATTGGGCCCTTCCTAGTGCTGCATGTAGAAAGTAATATGAGATCTGGAACTGCTCTGCATTCCTAATTCTGTCTCCATTGTTAGGTTCGTAAGGCAGGTTTGATTAACTAGGAAAAAGACAGCCTAAAATTTTAATTAAATAGTATTTTGTTGATACGAAAAAGAATTCAAACTCATTGCTGTTGAGTTGAAACCAACTCATAGCTGACCCTCCAGAGTGTTTTCAGAGGCTGTCAGTCACCTTTCTGCCATGCAGCGGCTGGTGGGTTCACACAGACCTATAGCCAGCAGTGTATGTAACACTACTAGATTGAGTATTCAGATAGTGAGCCCCTGTGATAATCATTAGTGTTGCATTTACGATGAGAAATTTAGGAGGAAAGCAAGTGAACATGGAAATAGAACTATAAAACAGCACTGGAAAACAGTAAACCTAATAGACATTTCCACCATCCAGCAGTAGCCAAATACTCAGGTGCATTTAAACAAAACATGACCTGTGTACTAAAGATGAGACCATAAAACAAATCTCAGAACACACTGAGATGAAATCAGAAGTAAGTAATAAAAGGAAATTTGGGAAAGTCACAGATATGAGAAAATTAAACTAAACATTCCTAAAGAATAAATAGTTAGAAAAGGAGTAAGGGAAATGAAAAAATATGTTCCAAAATGTATTATGATGCTGCTAGAGGGAAATTTATACCGCTGTGCACCTGTATTAAAATAATTCTCTTAAATCATTAACTTAACCTTTCACTTTAAAAAAGTAAAAACCAAACTAAACCTAAAGAAAGTAGAGTGGAAATTTATTTCCATCAGAGTGGAAATAAATGAAAGAGAGCATAGAAATATTAAAGAGTATCAATGAAACTAAAAGTTAGCTCTCGGAAAAGGTTGTTAAAAATGACAGATACCTAATCTGACCAAGACAAAAGAGAGGGAAGACTCAGATTACTAAAATCAGGATGAAAAAGGTACAGTTATTAACAATGTTCAGAAATAAAAAGGATAAAAAAGAAGTATGTACTGGCTGAAGCAGACAGATTTCTAGGAAGACACAGACTGCTAAAGTTGACTCAAGAGGAAACATACAATTGGAATTGAAGTTTAACAAGAAACTTCCCACAAAGAAAAGCTGAAACCTAGATGACTTCATTGATGGGTTCTACAAAATGTTTGAAAAATGACCACTTTCCCTTTACAAACTCTTTTAAATAAATAGAATAGGGTGAACCCTTCCCAACTCATTCTTTGAGGCCAGTTATTACCCTGATACCAAAACTATAAAAGTGATATCACAGGAAATCTAGAAACAAGTGTCCCTTAGGAACATAATACAAAAAATTCTCAACAAGATACTGGCACATCAACTCCAGCAGGAGTGTTAGACCATCATACACTTCAGTAGGATATCCAGGAATACATGATTGGTTTTAATAGTGTGAAAATGAGTCAGTACAAAACGCCAAAGATAAAGGACAACATCCACATAATTATCACAGAGTAAATTTAGACCTTCATACAATCTACAGAAGGGGAAAAAAAAGTAAAAATGTATCATGTTGCTGCTGTTCTTTGGTGCTATTGAGTGGAGTATGACTCACAGTGGCCCAGGAGCAACAGATCCGAATCCTGCCCTATCCTGCACCTTCCTCATCATCTGACGCACCTGAGGCCATTGCTGCAGTCACTGTGTCAGTCCATCTTGTTGAAGGTCGTCTTCTCTTTCACTGACCCCTCCAGCTTTGCAAGTGTGATAGGTCAAGTAAAGTAGAAAACTCTTACAAGAGAAACATATCTTCATGACCTTAGATTATGCAGTGATTTCTTAGAAAAGATACTGAAAATAATAGCAACAAAAGGAAAAACAAACCATAAGTTGGACTTTATAAAAATTAAAAACATTTGTTCTTCAAAGACATTGTCAGAAGAGACTTGTACACCAGTGTGCATTGCAACATTGTTCATACAACTGAAGGATTGAAACAATCCACATGCCTCTCAAAGGGGATGAACAAAATGAAGTAGGAGATGTACGCACATACATTTAGCAAGTAGGAGAAATGGAGTTTTAATTCAGGTCATAATAGGGTTGAAAATTGAAGCCATTCTGCTGAGTGAACAAATCACAAAAGGACAAATGTTGTATGACCTCACATCAATAGACCGTAAAAGGTAAATGTGTGCAGACTTAGTGGTTGCCAGAGAGGGAAGGGAGGAGGGGAAATCACAGCAAGAAAGGAAGACTTCATAGCTGATTATAATAATTGCTGGCAGTAAAAAAAATAATAAAATTGCTGGCAGTAAATTCTATGCTTGTTAAAAGCTGAATTGGCAAAAGTTGTATGATAAATATATAACAATGACAAAAAAAGGAATAGGCTGCTTTTGTCCATCTAAGTACCTCATAGGATTAGGTTCCTTAGTTTGGAAATTTAGGGTCATGGCTTCATGGGACAGCCCCGTTAATTGGCTTTATAGTGAATTTAATGGTGCTGTTCTGTCTCCTAGTCCACTGGGAAGTATTTGAGGTCGACTTAGGTTATCACTGGTGACTGACATTGAAAACACGCTCACTGCCATCTTTGGCTCTTGGCTGAACCAAGTCCAGTGCCTGTGTCCGGCTCTGGTTCCATCTTCATCTCGTTCAAACTGCTCTGCCCCCATGGATGATATTCTTGATAGCCTCCTACAGCTCATTTGTTCTTCATTCATTAGTATTCAAGGCCCAAACCTGTTCCTGAGATGGTCTTTAAATTCAGAAGGGATAGACTCAAGGTCAAACTTTAGTTCTTGTGGATTTGATTTGATTTTCTTTAGCTTCAGTTTGAACTTGCATAACAAGTAGTTGATCTAATCCACAATCAGCACCTGGCCTAGTTTTCATAGCTGTTATTGAGATTCTACAACAGTTTGTAATCAGTCTTATTCCTGTGTATGCCATCAGGTGAGGTCCATGTGTATAGTCACAATTTGTGTTTCTTATAAAAGGTGTATAAGCAATGACTAAACCACTGATTTTACAGAATTCTTAAAAAAAAAAAAAAAGCTTACCACATACCAGCCAAGTTGGTTTCATTCACCTGGAGCGACAGAGGAAGAGGAAAGTAAGAAATAAGGGAACATGGAATGTTCCTCCAAGAACAGCTGGCACTTTTACCATGAGACCAGACCACTGGATGGTGCCAGCTGCTATTACTGAACATTTGATCAGAGATTCAGCAGAAGAATCCTGATTAAAAGGTGGAAATGTGGAAGACTGTTTCAAATTCTGATGAATTCTAGACTTTCTGGAGCCATGGAGGGTAGATGAACCTCTAAAACTATTGCCCTGAAATAATATATAAACTTTATACTAAAATTATCCCCTGAGGTCTTCTTAAAACCAATAATTGTTGTTGTTGTAGTTATGTGCCATTGAGTCGTTTGCGACTCATAGCAACCCTATGTACAACAGCCCTAAACCCTGCTCTATTCTGTGCCAATTGCATTGCCTCTGACACACCCATCCCAATTGCCCAAGTAACTGAATCAATCCACCTCAGAGAGGGTCTTCCCCTCCTGTGCTGTCCCTCCACCCTCCCAATCATGATGTCCCTCTCCAAGGACTTGTCCCTCCTTACAGCATGTCCAAAGTATGTCAGATGAAGCCTCAGAATCCTTGCCTCCAAGGAGTAGCCTGGTTTAACCCTCTCTAGGATGAATCTGTTTGTTTTCTTG
>NW_006399993.1:1354717-1373484 GCF_000299155.1 Elephantulus edwardii
AATATCAATCTCTTCCAGTCAGTTGGCCAAGTGGTTGTTCTCCAGATTTCTTGGCACAACTTGGTGAGCACATCCAGGGCAGCATCTGTTAGCTGAAATAAGTCAGCTGGTATACCATCTATTCCTGGGGCCTTATTTTTTGCTATTCAAAGCAGCTTGAACTTCTTTATCACCATAGGCTCTTGCTCAAATATTATTTCATTAAATCCTTCTGTATCTGCCAATTTCTTTCAATACATTGACTCAGTATATTCCTTCCATCTTCTTTTAATACTTCCTGGATCATTTAATATTCTGCCGAAAGCATCCTTGATTAGAGCAACTCGAGGTTTGAATTTGTTCTTCAGTTCCTTGAGCTTAAGAAATGCTGAATGAGTTCGGCCCTTTTGATTTTCCGACTCTAGCTCCTTGCACATTTCAAAATCAATAGTAGTTTAGCTTAACTTGTAAACAGATATGCTTTGAACATTATGCTCTTTTAAGAACATGAAATGAGCCACCTGGAAGATGAGAATCTTACGGGCAGTGAGTTTGAGTTAACGTTGTTATGTACTGTTGAGTCGGAACTGGTGTTTACTATTCAGAACAAAGAGGAGCCTTGGTGCCGCATTGCCTAAGCACTCAGCTGCTCACTCAGTGGCCAGCAGGTTGAACCTACAAAGGTTGTTGTTGTGTACTGTCAGGTTGTAACCAACTCATAGCCAAACTTCCAGTTGGTTTTCACCTGTCTTTCTCCCATGGAGCAGATGGTGAATTTGAACTCTGCTTTTGGGGTGACAGCGTGATTCCTTATCACTTTAGCCATCAGATCTCCCTTGTAAAAGTCACACATTTGGAAAGAAACTCTGTGAGGCAGTTCTGTGCCTTCTTAGAGGGTTGCTCTGTGTTGGAATAGATCAGATGGTAGTGGGGTTTTGTGTTCAGAATACATGAAACCTTGGTGGTACAGTGTTTAAGCGCTAGATTGGTAACCAATCAGCTAGTGGTTTGTGCTGACTCAGTGGCTGTGTAAGAACCTGGGGATCTGCTTCCTGGGCAGGTCTCCTGTGTCACACAGAGCCACCATGAGTTAAAAATTGCTTTGATGGCTCTCAACTTTGATGGCAAATCCAGAATACATAAAAAAAAACCAAACCCCAAACCTCAGGAAGATGACAAATAAGTATATTTTCATGTTTTCTGGTAACATGTACTCTTGGGGGGGAAAAAATCCTTTCCAAAACCATGAGCGGCCACTGCTGTTGTCAGGTGCCAGCAAGCCAGCCATGCCTCAGGCTGGCTCTGTGAGCAGAGCCCAGCTTTGCCCCATCTTGTCCCATCGCCATGTGTCTGTCAGGCCCAAGCCAATGGTGGTCACTTTGTCAGTCCGCTTGTTGAGGGTCTTCCTCTCTCTGACCTTCCACCTTTCCCAGCACGTCTCCCTCTGAGAATTGTCTCCTCTGGAGAATGTGCCTCATGTAAAGGAGACCAGTGCCTCTCAGGAGCACTCTGGGTGCACCTGCTTCTAGACGAATGCGTTTGTTCTTTTCGACAGCCATGGGGCGTTCGGTGCTCTTCTCCAGCAACAGCTCCAAGGCATTGTTTCTTCTTCAGTGTTCTTTTTTTTTTTTAATTTAAAATTTTATTATTATTATTAATTTCAGTGAACATCTACAAAGATTTTGGAATTCCATTCATTAAGTGTTCTTTAGTCATTGTCCAACTTTCAGATAAAAGAAAAGTGTTGACAAGGATCTGGGGGAATTGGAGTCCTTATTCACTGTGGGAATGTAAAATGCTGCAGTCGCTTTAGAAAATTGGTAGTTCTGCAGAAAATTAAACATAGAATTTTACATATAATTTAGTCATTGAACTTGTAGGTGCGCGCGCGCGCGCACACACACACACACACACACACGAAAACGTATATCCACACAAAATCTTATACCTGAATGCTTACAACAGTATTATTCATAATAACCTAGGAAACAACTCAGATGAATATCTATCAGTTGATGAATGCATAAACCCTAAATATGGGACACCCTACAATATAGTATTAATCAGCCATAAAAAAAAGAAATACTGATATATGTTTTAACATGAATTAATCTTGAAAACATTATGTTAGTAAAAGAATTCATATACAAAGGCCATATATTATATGATTTTATTAAAATGTCCAGAATATGCAAATCAACAAACACAGATAAGTGGTTGTTAAGGGCTGAAGGGAAGGGACAATGAGTAACTGCTGAGGAGTAAGTCGTGTTTTTTTGAGGAGGATGACACATATTCTGGCATTAGAGAGTGGTGATATTTGTATCTATGGATATTTTTATAAAACCACCTTGAAAAAAGAAATTTTATTTATTCTGCTTCTTCCCAGCATGTTCTTGCCAATGCTGAACAATGCTTTGCAGCTCTTGGTGAGAAGTAAAGACTGTTTCTGTGGCCATGACTATATCTGGGGGTCTGGAAGCACATGTTTACATATGACCATATTACAGATTTTTTTTCTGATTTAAAAACTACTTCCTTTCCATAACAGTTGTTCTCAGACTTCTGACCGTTTATGATCCTTTTATTACTAATGGGAGAAGGATGGGCACTCTCTTCTCATGCACTTTACAACCTCTGAAAACCCACTGAGGGTCAGCTATGAGGTGGTTCTGCTTTGATAACAGTGAGTTTTGTGTTTTATTGCCAAGGTGCCTGGTAGCACAGTTGATAACATGTTGTGTTTCCAACTGAAAAGTCAGCAGCTCACAGTCATCCGTTTCTCCAGGTAGAAAGAAGAGTGGACTTAGAGCCTTGGAAACCTGGACGGAGGGTGGAGGGTTACAATGACTAGATGGCAGTAGTTCTCTATTGCTCCATCCCTTAATGTTGTTTCTGTGGTGTTTGTGTTCTGTCCACAGGGCCGACGGGGAAGTGAAGCACTGTGTCATCTACAGCACTGCGCGAGGCTATGGCTTCGCCGAGCCCTACAACCTGTACAGCTCCCTGAAGGAGCTGGTGCTCCACTATCAGCAGACATCCCTTGTTCAGCACAACGACTCCCTCAACGTTAGGCTTGCCTACCCTGTCCACGCACAGATGCCCGCGCTCTGCAGATAAAGAGGGGAGGGACGAGGGGGCTCTCGAACGTTCTTTTCTACGGTTTTTAATTAGACTATGAGGGCATTCTTTCTATGTAGACTGCTTGTTTTGCACAAGAAGTGATTATGTGAATGTGAAGTGGAGACCGAGCGGCAGCCGGCCAGGGTAGGGGAAGAAGGGATGCAGTTCCTGGGACGCAGCCGTGTCTCTGCACTGACATGCTAAGCTGGAAGCAGATGTTGGTGTTTGGAGTTTCTTTCATTGGAATTTTGTTATGTTTAGCCAGGTGCCCTCAGCAAACACCTGAGGCTTGGGTGGGGGTTCCTGGGACTCGCTGAAGAGTCTTCTTTTGGTCTTTGAGAGTGCAGCGGGCCATGTTTCTGCTGGGAGGTCTGTCTTCATCTGGCAGTCTTTTATGGTGTGTGTGACGTTCCTCCGAGCCCCTCAGAAGAGGCTGTTTTGGTTCTCACATAGCATGGTGAGTGAGAATACTACCAAAGGAAGATGGGAGGCTCCAGGTTTCATGGCAAGAATATAAGCTCAGAGGGGAGAACCTTCAGCAGAAGGTACTTTATTTCTTTCCCACATACTTTTAGGCTTCAGCAGCCCTAGGTTCCCCTCCTAAGGAAGCATTATGTTTAGAAACCAAATTGATCCCACCAAAACAATGTTTGTTGCTGGACTAAGGCTTGATGGGAGAAGGCAGCAATAATACCTGAATGCACTCTTCTATACCAAAACTTGAAAAGGAAAACTAGAATGTATGAGTTTTTGCAAACACTATAATTGGTCAGTGTAACTCTCCCTGCCCTGCACCTGTACCTTTGAGATGAGGAATAGTGTTTCTGTGGAGGTGGTGAGCTTTGAATCATAAAATGAAGCTGGTGCTTTTGTGGTGTTATCTTAGCCTAAAGGATGATCTGTTGTTTGACACATTTGTAACTTGTTTGTATGAGTAAAGAAAAAGTGCAATCCAGTGCTTTTAGATGACTTGAATATACCAAATAATGATATAGAACAACATTTTTCTATGTGCTTCCCCAAGTTTAAAGGCCCTGAAGAAACCTTAACATGGTTTCATTTCTCTTTATCGCCTCCTTTGCTGGGTAGGGCTTAGAGAACCATAGATGGCTAAGGCTGGAGCAGGAAAGGGGGCCAGTCTGTAGTCCCAGGCCCGGGAGCTGCAGACCAGAGCGAGATCTCCCAGCAGGGGCACAAGACCCATGTGCTTCCACTCAGTGGTTTCTGAAGCTTTTGCAAGAAGGAGAGAGGGTGGCTTGGAGTTCAAAAGCCATAGTAGAGAAGCTTTTCTCTTTGCTTTATGACCCTGCCATTAAGACAGTGTGCAGTCTTCTCTCATGCTCCACTCGCCCTGATTTTTAAGCCAGGACACTCTGGCCCGTGTGGGTTAAGCCTCAGCTAAGTGAAGGTAGGCGATTGGAGTTGAGGACAGCCTCTCCTCTGGTCTGCGTTATGTTCCACCCCCTTTTGTCAACACTCATTTGACAAGTAGAGACCATCTGTCTCTGAGCCAGTCCTGGAACTATAACAGGTTCAGGGTAAGTCAGCTGTCTGAACCCAAAGCTGTAAAGTCAAGCATTGTGCTTGAGCTAGAGAAGCCAGTGCCTGAATCTTGACATAGAAGGCGTACAGCTTGGGGAGCCCAAATGGGGGTGAAAGAAAAAGAAGGATGCCTCTCACTGCCCACTTACCTAGGTGGTGAGGCTGCACTAGGCCATGGTGTATTAGTAGAAAAACCTCCAGAGTTATTAATGATAAGGTTGGGAAGAAAAGAGCATCTTTGGGTTTTCTTTGGTTAAGTTATATTTTCAGGATCAGATTAAGAGACAGAAGTGAACCACCCCTCAGTGTTACTGTTCTGACTTAAGTCCTTAACTGATAGCCAGCTTACTCTCACCCTTTCCCAAAAATTGTCAGATTGAAATTTCCTGAAAGTTACTGGGGAATTGTTTGGTTAACTGCTCTTGGGCACATCTGGTTGGTCTTGTTAAACCTGCATAAGCAGTTGGATGTTCAAAATTGGATACAAAGAATCTTCTTGTATTACTAAAAATGTCAGCATGTCCTGAATGTGTTTTAAAGAAACCAAAATAGGAATAAGGATACCTATTAATAAGATTGGAAGTCGCCTACACCTTATCAGGTGGACATTGGAGAGGGTGGCTGGAGGGCAAGCACCATCTTATTTGCCCGTTGGCTGGTGTATGGAGAAGGGCTGCTTATATTTCTTGTACTACATTCCTTTCTTTTTTAAAATAGTGGTTTCATTTTCTTAGTTCATTGCTTTGTAGGATAAAAGACCCAGGGATCATTTGAGAAGTTGATCAGTTGCTACATGATTTGCTCAGAGGCCAGGTAACCACTGGGCCATGTGCATGTGTGTGTGTTTGTGGGGTGGGGGAAGGTGCATATGTAGCAACTTTGTTCCATGATCTAAACTCTGGGAATATTTCTCTTAACATCTTAACCACAGCCCCACTGAGGCAGAAGGTAAGAGAAGAGACTAAAACCACATCCCATGTGGAGGTAGATTTTTGAGCTGAAAGGTACTCAAATTGTTTCCTTGGCTAAAGAAGCCAGCCATCCCAACACAGAAACAGCTCAGGGCTGGCTGAGCACAGGTCTTAGCAATGCTTTTCCCTCAGCTTGCCATAGATAACCAAACTTTGACTGTGGCTCAAGCCCGTGCAGGCTGGCTGTGCCCTTACTGCTGTGGTGGTCAGAGGGCTTTCTAACAGCCCCCTCACTGAAACCTTGGTGGCACTTCCCACCCTGGGTCTTTGGACCTCATGAGCTTTGAAGCAGCTTTGTCAGCCAATGTGATGTCTTCCATTGGTCTCCCTTTATTGGTGCAAGGAACTAGCCTCATGGATCCTCTTGGGACAGCTGGATCCAGGCAGTGCCTGGTTTCCAAGGTGGTATCTGCTCCCAATTAACATCCCAGAGCGGGCCTTTTTAAGGCATCCGTGGCCTCAGAAGCCAGTGTCCAGGTGGAAGCCTAGCTGGGCCCTCTTGCCAACTGCTCAGCCTTGCTTTAGCTCCAGTCACTTGTGACAAACCTTGTTTCCTTACAAATTCCAGCATGTGATGTTGGTGCCCTGTTGTTACTTGTGAAAAACCTATTCTGTTGTCTTTGATGTAGTAAAAAATTCATGTAGTTTCTGTGAAAATACTTGATTCACAAGGAAGCCAACTGTGTCTTGTGTTGGGACAGTTCGTAATGTAGTTCCTAGACCACTTTTGCAAATTGTTCTTGCCACCAGATGTGTTCAGACATTGCTGTGAAGTTGTAGGGGAGGGTGGGGGAAGCGGTGAGGGAGAAACTTTTTGGTCCTTTTGTTTACCTTCCCCAAGAGGGAACAGTCTGGCCAACTTGCTCCAGTAACGCAATAAAGACATTGCAATAAAACACCTTTGTGGCCTCATGCACTGATGATGGGCTGGGCTGGGGAACGGGAAGAGGACTGGGGTGTTGAAAAGCCTTTGAATGTTCCAAGCCTTCTTTGTCAGAAGCACCAAAAGACTGATCTTTGGGATGAACTGGGGGCCAGTAGAGGTTTTAATTTCTCCATCCAGCATGAGGAAGCCAACCTTCGCAGGCAAAATGCTAGAGTCCTGTCCATTCAACACAGGGCCGCCCAGAAACAGACTCTGGGAAAGTGAAGTCTGAGCACTGTCTCCTGTGCACTACCTACACACGTGCAGCTTTTAGAAACTTGAGTTTACTGGATCTCCTCACACCTGAAAATCAGGTTATTTCCATATTCTATATTGGGGATAGAGGGAATGGACCCAGTCTGCCCTCCTTTCCCCTGGGTTGTATCTTGTCGAAGTCCCTCTCTGATGGGACTGTACTGAATCAGTGCTGGTCTCTGGTTGCAGCGGCTCCTTCCCTTAGGCCTCACCCAGAGGTGCACTAAGTCACAAAATGAGACTGGGTAAGGCCACATTCTGTTCTAAATGACCGTTTCTATTTCCCTCTCATAATGCGGAGAGGTTGAGAGTTCCCATTTCTGTTGAGAAGTTCCCTTTCCTCTCTCTAGCCCAGTCCTCTGCTCTGGACCTGCTGGCTGGCTGTATTTACCAGGGAGGGGACTTGAGCTTCCACATGTATTTCAGACTTCGTTTTCACTGTACAGAAAATGTGTCAATCTAAGGGAGCTCGAGTGGCTTAGTGGCAGGAAGCTGAAGCTGCACTGCCACCCCAGAGGTGTGCGGTTCAAATCCACCAGATGCTGTGGCTGGAGAAGGCAGGACAAATCTCCTCCAGTACCAGTCAGATCCGATTTGATGGTACACACGTACACACACACTAATAAAAAAAGTGACTCTGAATTTTCTCACCTTCCTACCAAACCCACAGACCTGTCTACATTCACATACCTCTTCAACCTTGTACAAAAGCTGAATCTTTTCACATTTTGAATCCTAATTTTACCTGCCTTCTCAAGAATTTCACATGATCTTTCAATTCTTTCACAGTTGTTTCCTCCTCATTTAACATTTAAACATGGTTGGATGACTCTCATCTCATTTCTCAAATCTTCACTGTCTTAACCCTATATCCTTTTATTTTTCTCTTTAAAAACTAAACCTTTCAAAGAATTACCTAAATTTTTTCCCCTCACATCCTCAACCATTTCAGCACAGGTTCTACCACCACTAAGAACGACTGCCCCTGGTGTCTGAAGTACTTGTCATCCCTGACTGACTGCTCTACCTGCTCCAGGACAACTCATTCGTCTGGATTTCCTCCTACACTGGTTTCTTTCTCATAAAGAGGCTTATCCTCTGGCCCTGCCAGTTTTATCCACTTGGTTCTATTTGTCCTATGCGGACCTCAACAGTTACTGTGAATCCAGTTTACTGAATGCAGAGTCATTCTCTAGGCCCAGCTCTTACATTCATTCAGTGAATGAAAATACAATTCACCTAGCTGTGTACATCGTCATCTGATCCATAATCCTTGTTTTTCCCCCCTACAGAAAACCCATCTCTAAATCCTATCATGTTCGCCCTCTAAATATCAAAGACACTTCTAACTTCACTACTTAATTCTAGAAAGCTTCCCTTCTTGCCTTCTTCAAATGCATTGTCCTTATCACAACGAAATCATCCTTTCAAAAGAAAGATAGGAACATGTGTAAAATTATTATACAACTTATCATCATTCGTAAGTTACACAGTTTTTAAAATGGTCTGGCCTCCTATAAACCTTGATAGTGGTTTATTTAATACACTTGATCTTGGTTCAAGGGTCACTGCCTTAAAAAAGCCTTCCCTGTCTCCACCCTCAGGTCTGGTTGCTTTCTTACATTATCACTGCATCATGTGCTTTTTGCTCTCAACTCTTATCAGCCTGTTTATCCTGACTGGTGAATGTCTGTTTTCCCTACTACTGCACACTCACCCTTTTAGCCATGCGACACACATGCACACACTCCTTAAGTTGGGACCAACCCATAGCCTACCCTCCAGTGGGTTTTCTAAGGCAGAAAAATCACACAGGAGGGGATTGCCCATCCTTCTCCTAGGGAACAGCTGTGGATTCTAACCACATGCCTTTGGGATTGCTGAATGGACCCATGGCTGACCCTCCAGAGAGTTTTCAGAGGCAATTAACTGTATGGGAGACTGCCCGTCCTCCCACAGAGCAGCTAGTGTATTCAAACTGCTTGTCTTTTAAATTACAGTGCTGTTTCCTACCATTACACCAGAGCGCCATATTAAGTACTGAAATAGTAACTCATAAAAAGCAATGGTGTAAAATGTAGTTGCAATGATTTAAACATTAATGTAAGTTTGTATCTTCTTGTTATGTGCCATCGAGTTGCTTGCAACTCATAGTTACCCTATGTACAAGAGCTCTAAACACCGTTCTATCCTGTGCCAACCTAGCCATCTCAAACACACTCATTCCCACTGCTCCAGTCACAGAATCAATCCATCTCATCGAAGGTCTTCCTCTCCTGCGCCAACCATCCGCTCTGTCAAACATGTCCCACTCCAAGGACCTCCTTGCAGCAGGTCCTTGCAGGACCTCTTTGCAGCAGGTCCAGAGTATGTCAGACGAAGCTTCAGAATCCTTGACTCCAAGGAGCATTCCGGCTTCACCCTCTCCAGGACAAACCTGTTTGTTCTCCTAGCAGTCCATGGTATATTCAACATTCTTCCCAGCACAACAGTTCAAAGGCATCAATTCTCCTATCATCCCTAGTCACTGTCCAACTCTGATGCATAGCATGCTGTGAAGACTATAACCTGTATCAGGCGTACCTTACTTAGTCTAAAGACTGATGTCGTTGCTCTTTAGTACTCTTGAGAGGTCCCTCACAGCTGACTTTCCCCAATGCAATTTATCTCTTGATTTCCTGGCTGCTAGTACCAAGAGTGTTGATTGTGGAGCCAAGTAAACTGAAACTATTAACTTTCTCAATCTCATCACCATTCATACTGATGCTGCCAATTGGCCCAGTGGTGAGAATCTTGGTTTTCTTGATGTTGAGCTTCAATCCATATTGGAGGCTGCAGTCCTTGATCTTCTGCAGCAAGCACTTCAGGTCCTCCTCAGTTTCAGCAAGCAGGGTTGTATCATCTGCATAATGCAGGTTGTTGATGACTCCTCCACCAATCCTGATGCCACATTCTTCCTTGTACAGCCCAGTGTCTTGGATGATCTGTTCTGCACAGATTGAAAAGGTATGGAGACAGAATACATCCCTGATGGACCCCTTTCTTGATTCTGACCCATGTAGTATCTCCTTGCTCTGTTCTGCCTGCCTCTTGGTCCAAGTATAGGTTTCGCATTAGCACAAATGTTCTGGGATTCCCATTCTTCTGAGTCAGCCACAGCTTGTTGTGATCCACCTAGTCAAAAGCCTTTGCAGGGTCAATGAAGCACAGACAGACTTTCTTCTGATATTTGCTTTCTGCCAAGATCCAACATTAGCTATAATATCCCTAGTACCAAGACCTCTTCTAAATCCAGCCTGCACATCTGGCAGTTCTCTTTTGACATATTGTTCCAAACGTTTTTGGATAATTTTCAGCAGAATCTTGCTTACATGTGATATTAATGATATTGTTCGATAATTTCCACACTCTGTTGGTTCCCCTTTCTTTGGAATGGGATCTTGTACAATCTTGAATAGTGAAGTCATGGTGATGGTTACAAGTACATACTGTTACATGCCTTCAAGTTGCTTGTGACTCATAGTGACCCTGTGTACAGCTCTGAACCCTGCCCAATCCTGAGCTAACTTTATTTTCTCTGACACACCATTAGCACAGTAACTAAGTCAAATAGTCCATCTCATCGAGGGTCTTCCTCTCTTGTGTTGTCTTTCCAGCCTCCCAAGCATGATGTTCCTCTCCAAGGACTGTTTCCTCTGTTCAGCATGACCATAATATGTCAGATGAAGCTTCAGAATACTTACCTCCACGGAGCAGCCTGGTTTTACCCTCTCCAGGATGAACCTGTTTGTTCTCTGAGTGATGCATGGTATATTAAGTACTCTTCGCCAGCACCACAGCTCAAAGGCTTAAATTCTCTGCCTATCATCATCCCTAGTCACTGTCCTGCTTTCTGATACATAGCAAGTATTTGTGAAGACCATGGCCTGAATCAGGCACACCTTAGTCTACAGACTGACATCGTCACTCTTCTGTACTCTGGAGAGGTCCCATATTCCCATTCCAAAGAAAGGTGATCCAGCACAGTGCAGAAGTTGTCAAACAGTGTCAGTATCACATGCAAGCAAGATCTGGTAAAAATTATCCAAAACGGCTGGAACATCAACAGAGAACTGCCAGATGTGTATGCTGGGTTTAGAGGAGGCTGTGGTACTAGGAATACTATTACTAATGTTAGATGGATCTGGGCTGAAAGCAGAGAGTACAAGAAGAATGTCTGTTTCATTGACTATGCAAAGGCATTTTACTCTGAGGATAACAAAAAACTGTGGCTTACTCTGAGGAGACTAGAAAACCCAGAACACTTGACTGTGCTTATGCAAAACCTTACTTGGACCAGGAAGCAATCATCAGAACAGAGCAAGGAAACACTGCATGGTTCCGAAATCAGGAAGGGTATACACCAGGCATGTGTCCTATCTCCATAACTTTTCAATCTATATGCAGAACCGATATCTGGGAGGCTGGGCTCTATGAGGAATTGGAGGAAGAGTCATCAACAACCTGCATTATGCAGATGACACAACCCTACTTGCTGAAACTGAGGAGGATCTGAAGCACATACTAGGTACTGAGTAGTTTTTGCTGAATGAAATTTGAAGCTCAAACATCCCATTTGTTATTCCAGTTCAATCCATCACAGGTCACACCTCCAAGCTAAATCTACAACTGTAGGTTATAGAACCACGTTCTTTCCTGTCTAGTCTGGACCTGTGGGCCTCATCAACATAAATGCAGTTACACTGCAGTATGGATTTGTGTAAGTCCATTTGGGGGTACTTCACCATTGTTTAACCCTGTATAACAAACAAGATCTCATCTGCCACAGAAGACTCATGGGGTCTCCTGGTCAGGGCTTGGCTGAACAGATGTGCTTACCTAGGATTTAGACTTTCAGCAAATGATAAAAGGATGAGACTGGCTTCCCAGCAATGGTGGTCTGCAGGGGCCAGATGTGGAGACCTCCTATCCAGAATATTTGTCCTCTTGTTTTACTCGGTGATCCTTCTGGAGTCACAATCCCATTAACTACTCCATTCTACCAGTAAATGCCTTTTCTGCCTACTAGCTAACCAGATTAAATTTGTTGTTTGCAATGAAGACAGTGTTGGGCAAACATACATCACTGCAGTTGCCCCTTTAGTTCACATCCCAGCTGGTAGGCAGGCTAGATGTGACACAGATGTCTAAAGTTGCACCAAGACAGCTTTGAGACTGCCAAACTGCTTGAGTGGACATTAAGGCAAATTACTCAATATCTTCTCACCTACAAGGTGAGGCTGGTAACTACTTCATAGAGCTATGCAAGTATCAAATATGTGTGAAGAGCTTAGAAAAGTGTAAGTGCTTGAAAAAGTTGTGCCTTTTGTCACTCTCTCTCGATAGTGCTCTCACTTCACTATTTCAAACCTCTGCCCTTTTCCATAAATCTGCTTTCCAACTTTCAAGAATTCACCACCTCCATGCTACACATTTCCTCAATATTCCTCCCCTCTTGTGGCTTTAATTACCATCTGCAGATGGCTTCATTATCAAGGTGGGCAGCTCCTCTTACCTGCCTGCCACCTTTCTTCAGGTGGGTATTAAAACCAACATACTAGTTCACGACAGCCCCTACACTACAGCCAGAGAAATCTCTGCAGGATTTCCTACATCCCCTTAGGGTAATCCTGGCCCAGAGCTTCTCAAGCGGAGTGTGACTGTATTTGGGCAGTTGCTCTGTGAATTAAAGGATTTTTAGCTGATATGTTCCTGCCCCTCTTGCAAATACATCATTGTGAAAAGGCCAAATAAACCTTCAACAGATAGTAGTGATGGGTGCACATGAATTGTCATTAAATTGTTCCTGTAAAACACATTGAAATGGTAAAATGTTTTGTTACTTTTGTACTCACAATAAAAACAAATATATTTCCAATCCTGTGCCATCCTCACGTCTCCCACATGCTCACTGTTAAGAAGTCACCATGACTTGTTGAGGATCTTCTCTTTCTGACCCTCCACCTTCCCTAGTAGGATGTACTTTACGAAGGACTGGCCCCTTCTGACAACATGCCCAAAGTACGTGACGTGGAAGACTGCAGATAGGACCAAGTTCCCGTCTGTTGTTCAGAGGGTCACTCACTATGTGTTGTTGGCTGTATGGAACCTAACAACATTTCCAAATCCTTAGTGGGAAGGACTTATGCTGCCAACCCAAAGACATGTAATATGGACCCACCAACTACTCCATGGGAGAAGGATGGCGAGTCTCTTCTTGCAAAATTTACAGCCTCTGAAAACATGCTACAAGGTGAACTATGAGTTGGTTCCAATTTCAGTGGCACATACCAACAAGGGGCAGGCAGTTTTTTTTCTCCCATTCAGACCAAATCCTGACATTATATAACCAGGATGCTCAAGTCATCGCCACCCCCGAGTCCTTTTGGCAGCAACATCTGATGTGTGTTCCCAGTATCAGGCAGTTTATAGAGTTGATGGTCAGTGAATGGCAGGCTGAAGGAAGAGGAAGGAGGTGGGTGAAGGGAATTCGAAGGCTAAGGGCTCTGCAAGCGTCGGCAGCGCGTGCCCCCTGGTGGCCACAGCAACCTTGTGCAGAGCAGGTTTTTGGGGGCTGCCTAAGCTGCCCAGGCAGTTTCTAGTCTCTAGGTCTCCTTAAGCTTTTCCTTTAAACGTAGACACGGAATTGTGGGACCATCAGGCATCTAATAACTGCATAAAAGTAGTCCTGCAGGTTCTGCATTACCAGGAAAGGACTGACACCCACATGAGCAGTGGTTACCTCATGCTCCCCAAACCCTGCAGTACTATACCCAGCCTGGCCAGCTGACGTCCTCATTCCCCACCATTCACATCACCCACCACCTCCAAGGGCAGGTCTAACCACTGGGGACAGCTCAGCAAGTCCTCCTCCAGTGCTGAGGCCAACCTAGTGACAGCTTAAACTCAGTGTGCAGCTTCTTGTTCTCATCTGCCCTCAGCATTCTAACAAATCTCTTGTTTATGATTCTCTTCTTTTTCTAAGAGTGTGTGTGATGTATCACTATTCCTATATCTCTGATTCTCTACTGAAATGGTATACAAACCTGTACTTTTTAGATGGCCCATAAATAGGTCAAACTAAGAAAATTTTCCTCTCATTTCTTGGCTAGAACACCTAAATGGAAAGCAGCAGAGAGACAAAGGTTCTGGTGTCAGGAGAAACTCCTGTTCTAATCTCAGCTCTGCTCAACCTTATCTAACCCTGAGGGAGCTACTCAGTCCCTGAAAACCCAAGTTCCTTCATGTACAAAGTGGGATTATTAGTTGCTTCATAACCTTCTCTCCATCTCTTACCAGTCTAAAAATGTTCCCAGGAAGTAAGACCTTTGGGTTCGCTGCCACTTAGAATTATTTTATTTCCTTATAGGGGCCCAAAGGTGTAGTGGAAACACACTGAGCTGCTAACCAAAAAAGGTGAGCAGTCTGAATTCACCAACAGCTCTGTGGGACAGAGACAGCCACCTCCCATAGAGACTTACAGTCCTGGGAACACAATGGGGCTTGCTCAGCATTAGAACTAAGTCAGCGGCAGTGGGATTGCTGCCTGAACATTCTCAGAACAACTCTGCCATTCCCAGCAAACTATGACCTATGACCTATCCTGGTCTGACCTCAATGTCACGGTCTCTGGGGAGCTAAACTTGGTTCATTACTCCTTTTCTACGGATGGACAATGTCTTATAAACACTGTAATCCCAGCAACAACACAGCACCTGAGACTACATTTGCAGAATGAAGAAAGGAAGACAGCAAAAGACATCAAGAAGGTTTCCAGGAGCTTGTATTACACAAGAATCAGTGCAGGAAATGGCAGACAACTTATGTCTGCTTTAAAAGCTCATCAGGTGCCAATGCCACGCCCTGATGCTTTCGAGGGTCTCCTGGTTCTTGGCTTCTCTGGAGCAGGCTCGGCCCAGGCTCCAGGCTGTGTGGGCAGCCTCGGTGAGGAGCATCCTGCCTACTGTCACCTGAAGCATCAGGCACTTTGGTGACGCCAAGGGCTGCCTCTGCCTCCTTTTTCTTTACTTGTGGACATCCAGACTCCCATAGCCAGCTATGGTTGGGAACCTTGTAAGGTGAGCAGGCCAGCCCAGGGGCCCTAGGTACCTGTGACCTCCCTTCCTGCCCGGGAGACAGGTCCTTGGGGTGGCCTGGAACACTGGCTTCCAAATCCTGGAGGATGGCTGGCCCAACCTCTATGGTTGCTTTTCTGCTTGGGGATGCTCTCTCTGGGTCCTCAGTGAGGAAACTCCAGGACCATGGGTGGGGCTCACCAGGGGCAGAAGTTTTAGAACTGGTGAGGGCGAGTCCTGAAGAGCTGGGACAAAGTGCTGTTAGTGCCTGGGTGTGGAGGTGGGGGGCCTTCCAGCAGCCACTGGTGGGCACGGGGTCTGTGAGTCTGACCCTGCCCAGGCCAGGGCCTGATAAGGAGGAGACAACCTTCTCAGGGGTCTTCAGGATCCCAAGCTGCCTCTCGGAGACACTGGAACCTTCCTTTGTGGGATGCCCCAGTGTGAGCCCGGTCAATGAGTCTGTGGCCACTGGGTCTTGTCTGTTGGGATCACTGGGCAAGAAGGCTTCCTCTTCACCACCCTCTGCTCCTCTGCTGGGAAGAGTCTGGCCCCCTTCTGGGTTAGGTGCCACGCCTGGTTCCCGAGTGCCCTTCGTGTGGTTGGGCCCCTCGTCGGCATCATCCTCTGAGGAATCTACCTCCCGGATGGCTTCTTGCTTCTGCAGTGACTCTCTCCGTTCAGCCCGGTCCTGCCGGATGGTGCCCAAGGCCCGTGAGGGAGCGGGCTGCAACACCCCCTTCCCTGGAAGCGTCCCCTTTCCAGATAGTACACTCCTGGTTCCAGCAACCTCCAGAGGGCTGGCTTCTCTGGGTGTCAGTTCCTTCTTTAGCTCAGGGTGGGGCAGGTCAAGGCTATGCTTGCGAGAACTGACCAGCTTCTTCTCTGAAGCAGCAAGTGCGGCTGCCAGCTTCTCAGCCGACTGGACTCTCTTAAGCAGCGGTGAGCGGGGTGGCTCGGCACTCTTGGGTCTCGAGAGCTGCCTGCCCAGTGGAGGCGATGAGTGAAGCTTGGTGGGGAAGGCCTGGGCCCCATGGCCAGACAGGGGTGATGGAGAACGCTGGGGCGAAGCTGCTGGTGGTGGAGGAGAAGGGGTGTGAGCCAATGGTGACAGTGGGATGCTGCCTGCTGACTTGCGCCGTGGAGAGCGGTACTGGCGCTGGAGTTTGGGTGCCAGGCCATGCAGGGAGCTGGGCCTTGTGTGCCCAGAGCCAGCAGGGGAACTGGGCACACTGGAGCTGGGGGAGCTGCTCTGTGAGGAAGTCCCTCCCACTTCGCATAGACAGACAGACAGAGACAGACAAGAGTAGATCAATGTTAGCTGTTGGAAGTGCCTGAGAGGCAAGACAGGACAGAGCCCTGTAATGCCCCAGGATTATAAAAATTATTTCACCAGTAGACCAGAACCCAGGCTACAGAAATAAAAGTGAACCCCTCTCCCCATCCCTTCCTCCCCAAGACTGCTGGAGGTCTGAGAGGTACGGAGGGACCGGCACTTCCCAGGGATGGTTTCTGTGACCTGAAGTACCCTTTGGTACCTGAATGCACAGTATCAGCTGTCACCCGGTAGCCCTGAGTAGGGGACCTGGGGGAGAGGCTGTAGCTGTGTGTGGGCGAGCCTGGGCCACTCTCTCCTGATGACAAGGAGCGGTTGAGGGAAGAAAGGCTGCGGCTGGTGTGGAGAAGGGAGGCCTGCTTGGTTATCTTCCGGAACAGGGAGCTCCTTTTCCTGCTGCAAAGATAAGGGTCAAAGAAAGACTGAGTGGATGAACTGAGGCAGGATTGGGGAGCCCAGCACACACTGGTTCCATGGTGGACGAGTGAAGTCGCTCTGGGCTAAGCCTTGCTCACCTCTCTTGTCCATCTTTGCCCCGGCTCCGCTTGCTCCTTCGGGCCATTTTGGCCTTGTAGTTGCCCTTCCGGGCTGGTCCCACTTTAATGGATGTATTTTCCAGAGGAGTTGTTGAGATAGACACCTTGTTTCCACTCTGATGAGTAAAGCAGAGGCCTGGGATGAAGCAGCGGCCTTATCCTTGTCCCTGCTGGACATGGCGCTGCCACAGCTCCAATTTTAGTCCTGCACCAGCCAGCGTGTCTCAACCACAGACCTATCTTCCCTTTTGACAGATTATGAAATAAATGGCTTGGGAGCCCCAGAAGTAAATGCTGGGTCTTGATCAGAAAGGTGCTGTCTTCTAGAGAAAACTCTGCTGTGTGAACATGCATCTGTCCCCCTACTCCAACAGTAAGACTCAGGCCAGACACCAAGCACTAACCTTCAGGATTAGCTCCACCACCTCTGTGTGCACCAGCCCTTGCACTGGCTCCCCGTTGACATGGGTGATGAGGTCACCCTGACGAAGCCCCGCCTCACTGGCTGGACCACCATCCTCCACATGCTGTCTCAGGAAGAAAACCATCCTCAGCTGCAATCTGAGCATGTGAGCCTGGTTCTGCTCCCTCCCATACTCCTTGATGCTTTAAGGGAACCGGGGCAACAACAGAAGCAGGCATAGACAAGCCGCACTGAGGAGATGGGGTGCTGGAAATAGGTCTGAAAGGACAGACATACCCACACCATGTGATGGACAGTGTAGACATCTGAGTCACCCATGTAGACACGAATGGCCCGCAGGGTGAAGCCGTATTTCTTTCCAGCTCGGTGGATGATGATGGGGGGTCTCAAGCTTCCGAGAGCTGGCAAGAAGTCCCTGCTTGGAGAAGAGTCCCTGGATGATGGGTTGGATGACTGGGAATGTGGGGACATGGGACTGGCCAGTGGAGAGCAGGTGTGATGCTCTGGAGGAGAAGTCAAGAGTCAACAGGTCAGAGAGGCCTGGGCCGCCATGCTCCTGGCTGCCTGCACTGCCTGCTGCCCCCATGCCAGCCCCCGTCATGGACGGAGGGGGCACAGGCCCATCTTCTCACCATGCTTCACCTGCAGAACTCTCTTGTGTGCCCATGAGAAGTGCAGGGGGCGGGCAGTGATTTACTGAGTGCTGACTATCAGGGACTGTAGAAGCTCTTCATACATACACTAAATGTCACAATTATCTTCTTGAAATAGCTACTATTTCCCTGAATCTCCCCTCCCCCTGCTTCTTTTCCCTCTTAGGACATTTATACACATCTTACTAGTTATCTTTCTATTTTTACCATAATGGATTTGAAGTAGCTATTATCTTATTTTAAAAGATTAATTTGAGGCTTGGAGGGGTTAAACAGCTTGAGGCTTATGAACTTAAGCAGCATGCTCAAGGTCAAGAGTCATCTGAGCATACGCTCTCCATTTTCAGAGCTTAAACTTGCTACACTGCACTATCTCGTCTCCCGAAACATCCTGCACAGGCAACTCTGGACTCAGTGTGCCTCTGGAAACCGCCAGTCCATTAACAAAGGTGCACGCGGGGCAGGCAGTGTCGGGTGAATGCTCCGCAACACACAGTGACACACACGTCTGTATGGACATGCCAATCCCTGGAGCAGGTCTAGAGTGGTTCTAGAGCCTCACCTGCAGGAATGAGGAGGGAGAGAGCTGTGGCTGAGGCAGACTTGATCACTTTGTTGATGGGGTGGGCAGCACGCTTCTCTATAGAGTCCCCAGAGAGCAGCCGGTGGCGGGCCCTGCGCACGGCCAGGTCGCTAATGGCCTTGGCAGTGGTTCCCTCAGTCAGCTTCGGTGTCACAGAGCCTCCTCGGGAATCCATGGCTGTGGCCCAAGAGAGCAGTCATGGCCACATCGCTCCTGTGCCCCCTCCCTCCCTGTCTGTGTCCCCCTCCCAGTCGCTGTGCCCCCCTCCCTCCCTCCCTGTGTCCCCTCCCTGTTGCTGTGCCCCCCCGTTGCAGTGTCCTCCCTGTCGC
>NW_006399993.1:1373969-1383953 GCF_000299155.1 Elephantulus edwardii
CCCCGTGGCTGTGCCCCCCTCTGTCACTGTTCCTCCTCCTGTTGCAGTGTCCTTCTCCCTGTCACTGTGTCCACCCCCCTGTGGCTTCTCCTGGCCCAGGCCCTCTGGCCACCTGCTGGGCCACACCTGGACTGCAGCCTATACTTTGGCCAACAGGCTCCTCATCCAGCTTCAGCCTCTGCTTCACTGGCTGGACAGGAAGAGGTCCTGACGCCCCCTCTCCAGATGAGGGTTGTCATGAGCCACATACCCTCCTGCTGCTGCCTCCGAGGGGTGCTGCTCGCCTCCTCAGGGCCCTCAGGGAAGCGGGGCACGTCCAGGAGGCCAGAGCAACGGCACCGCACTGTCAGTGGAGGGCTTGAGTCACTCTCGGTGTGAGACGACTCGGACACTGACAGCCGCTTCCGCAATCTGTGAGAGACAGTGCCTGGGGTGAGATGGCACAGGGCTGTCCCCCTCCCTCCAGGCTGCCTTAGGAGCACACAAAGGCTATGGCCATATTCTCCCCATCACCCGCAGAGGCTGCCCTCAGGAAGCTCCATCACTGCCTTGGGCACTCCTCCCTGGTACTGCGAATGTCTCCTATGAGTGGCAGCACCTGATGTTGCTGTGCTGCGCAGGCTCACTGAGTTCCAAGTACTTACATCTCGGGAGAGCCAATCACCCAGCTCCGGTCTCGGCCTTTCAGTCCCCCCAAGCTGTCTGAGCGGTCCTTCTCTTCACTCAAGCTGCGCTTGGTTGGGGGTGGCGTCCGGTGCTCCTCCAGCAGAGACAGCCTCTCCATGCTGCTGTATACCTGGGAGTAGGGGACACGCTGGGGGTGGGTTCTGAGAGGCCCACCTCCCAGGGGGCCAGTTACCCACTTCCTTCTCACCCAACATGCACTAGCTGGACATCTGTGGAAGCAGATATTCTGCTGGTCTGGCCTCATCTTGGCATCTTTTGTATAAGGGCCTACCATGGTCCTAAACGTACCTGCCACTTACAGTCTCAGCCCCCAGTCCTCTTTTCCTGAGATGGTCTCACCAGCCCCTTCCCAGCCTGGCCCTGGCTCCCACCGCTTCAGCCTTGTGTGCAGAGCCTCGGCCTGCACAGCCACACCTTGCTGAACCTTGGAGAGCAGGACGAGAACTGACGGATCTCCAAGCAGCCATCCTCACTCACATCCTCCTCATCCTCTGAATCGATGTGGTGGTAACGTTCTGAGCGGGCTGGGCCAGACACACAAAACAGTCCCCTTCAGAGGTCTGGCGGGTGGGTTAGCTTCCTTGTGTCCCGATTCTCAGGTCAGGGATGTGTTTCTGGGTTAAGACCTGCCCCCATCCCACCCCACGCCCCTGGAAGCCTTACTATCAAAGTAGCTCGTATCATCCTCTGACTCCAGTTGTGGAATAAATTCAGCTTTTTGGCGAAGAAGTCCTGTCCAATCCAGACCCATGAAGAATGGATGCTGCTTCACCTCATAGGCACTGCCTGTGGACAGGGCAGGCATGGGTGGGGTGGTGTCAGCCATGTGGAATCCAGGTACACAAGTGAGAACTCAGACTTTGGTATTTTCTGTTTTATTATTATTATTATACTAGTTTATTTACAAAATTTGAATACATTGTTTTCCAGAACAGATTCCTTTGAAAGGCTGACTGGCATGCTCAGCTCAAGTACCATTCTCTCTGCCTACAGGGAATAGGGCAGAGTTTCAAGACCTAAAAGAATGGCCCGCCACTAAAAGGTCACCCCTCGGTTGCACAAGCTGAGCTCCCTTCCCCCGTCTACAGTGGGGAAAAGGTCGGGGGCCTGTCCTACCTGTGCCCAGCCTCTCCAGAGGGTTCTGGTGAAGCAGTTTGGAGGTGAGGTCTTGTGCATCCAGGGGCAGGGCATCATCACCCTCAGGCCACACAATCTCATCTGCAGAGTCATCAGGAGTGAGAGAAAATTTGAAGGAGTAGGTTAGAAAAAAAGAAATTATGGGTACAGAAGGGAGATGCAGAAAAGGGTCCTAGGATTATACACATAGAGAACACATGCGCACGCATGCCTATGTGAGGGATACATGAACAGAAACATTGGACAAGCCTCAGAAGACACAATGGAATGGGCATTATAAACCCCTAAGATGAAAGAGTAGCAACACACATACAAATGAGGTAACAAGGTCTCCTGAGTTTTACACACACATGCACAAATCACGTTTATGAGGTCCAGACTCTGCCTCCCCGGTGGGACAAGGTAATGGTACCTACCACTGATCACTTGCCCAAAGAGCTCCTCTGGAGTGTCTCCAAAGAAAGGAACGCAACCCACTAGGAATTCATACAGAATTATGCCCATGGCCCACCAATCCACTGGCTTCCCGTAGCCCTGGCGCAGGATCACTTCGGGTGCAATATATTCCGGGGTCCCGCATACCTGGACACAGAAATGTCAGAGTGGCTCAGCCTCATGAGACAGTGCACTGGCATGATGGCTGGAGGGGGGATGTGCCCACATAGGAGCAGAGAAATCCCTGAATGAAGACGTAGCTCATCTTACTTAATAAACAAGCTTGACAGAAGCCTCCAGGGGAACTTCTGGCAGGATGGAACTACTGGCAGGATGAGCATTATTTCCTTATTTAACCATAGCATCTAATTCTTAGCAGGAACCAATACTCTCTGAGCCCTCAACACCTTCTCCTTGCCTGGTCCCCAGGACCAGCTTCCGGTTTCCCAGAAGAGACTCTACCAGTCAAAGCACTCCGAGGGAGAACAGTGACAACCAAAAATGTTCCATCAGAGGACATGCAGGGGCAATTTCAGGAAGGCAGGCCACAGCACGGTGGCAAACAGGAAAGGCCTGCTCTTAACTCTGGCAGGAAGAATCAGGAGGTTCTGGGCTTGTCCCATCACATGCTTTACCGCCTATCTTCTCCAACTCTTACGGAGAAAGATGGCTTTGGATTCTCCCAATGTGTAGAATAAAAGTGTGGCAGAGATAGAAGCTCCTAGTCTTTCAGCATCAGTACAGGGTGAGCACACGGCTCCAATTCTTATTGTGAGGTCCTGATTCCCACTACCAAGATCCTTCCTCACCTGCTTGTCCAGGAACTCCCGGGCATCCTTTTCAATGTGGCCTTCATATAAATTTGTTGTCAGACTCATAAGCCCAATTTTAGAGAGTCCAAAGTCAGTGAGCTTGATGTGCCCCATGGATGTAATGAGAAGACTAGAAGAGCAAAGAAACAAAATTAAAGAATAAAACCATTTCCTGGTCTTCCCAGAGCGCTGATTTAGGTAAACTTGCTCCAGCTTTGTGATTACAGAATTCTGGACAAGGACCTGACCTGCTTTCACCCATTTTTCCCAGCTCAATATCTCTCCACTGTTCTCAACTGTACTTGAAACTGAGGAATGGGATATTCTTACACTGGGTGATCAGTTTCATTTCTCAGTTTGTTTCATCATCTCACTTTGTTGCTCTCACCACACCTAGTCCCTTCTCTACAAATGGCTCAAAACCCTCCTTTCCAAGGAGCAAGAAAAAGGACACATAATCTTACTCCATGTCCATGTCTTAAGAGAACAAAGAGAAATATAAGGGCCCAGAGAGAATTCTCTCTTCTCCCTTTACATACAGTGCCTGAGCAATTTCATTATGGCTCTCACACACAGAACAGTCAGAAGTGATATTCTGGACCTGGATAGATTTTACAAAAACACTAACACAACCATTCAGGAAAGGTTAACAAGAGTTAGCAAGGAGAGAAGTGGCCATTTGAACCAGATCTTCAGTCAAAACCACTTTCCATTTTAGGGGCTGATGAGTACAGCACCAGTTCCAGGTTGGAAATCTGGAAGAGATCCCAGACTTCTGCTCTCGTTTTCTTTTCTATCCCCCAACCCAATCTCATCTGTTCTTTACTCCTTCCCAACACCATCCCTTTTTTCTCTAACCAAGGTCTCTTAGTTCTACATGGGCTTTATTGATTCTGGCTTACTGTAAAGGTCTCACAGTTGCTTTCCTTTGACACAATGATCTTCTCAAAGAGATGCTGCCCTGGATGTGCACACCAATTTGTGTTAAGAAGTCCGGAGTACCTGGCCAACTGACTGGAAGAGATCTGTATTTGTTCCCATTCCAAAGAAAGGTGACTCAACAGAGTGCAGAAATTATCAAACAATATCATTAATGTCAAACGCAAGCAAGATTCTGCTGAAGACTATCCAAAAACGACTGGAACAGCACATCAACAGCGAACTGCCAGAAGTGCAGGCTGGTTTAGAAGAGGCCGTGGTACTAGAGATATTACAGCTAATGTTAAATGGATCTTGGTTGAAAGCAGGGAGTACCAGAGGAATGTCTATCTGCATTTCATTGACAATGCAAAGGCATTTGAATGTGTGGATCACAACAAACTGTGGCTACCTCTAAGAAAAATGGGAATCCCAGAACACTTGATCGTGCTTATGCACAACCTACACTTGGACCAGGCGGCAGCTGTCAGAAAAGAGCAAGGAAATACTGCATGGTTCAAAATTGGGAAGGGTGTATGCCAGAGGTGTGTCCTATCTCCATTCCTTTTCAATCTATAGGCAGAAAAGATTACCTGGGTGGCTGGGCTCTATGAGGAGAAGTGTGGCAGTAGGATTGAAGGAAGACTCAACAATCTGTCTTATGCAGATGACATAACCCTGCCTGCCAAAACTGAGGAGGACCTGAAGCTCTTGCTGTTCCAGCCTTGCTGACTGCAGCTTTTAATATGGATTGAAGCTAAACATAAAAAAAAACAAAGATTCTCTCCACTGGGACATTTGGCAGCACCAAGATAGATGGTGAAGAGACTGAGATTATTAACAGCTTTAGTTTGTTTGGTTTCACAATCAGCACTCTTGGTACTAGCCACCAGGAAATGAAAAGATGGACTGCACTGGGAAAGTCTGCCATCAGAGATCGCTCCAAAGTACTGAAGAGCAACGATGCCATTCTGGAGACTCAGGTGCACCTGATTCAGGCCACAGTCTTTGTAATTACTTGTTATGCACCAGAAAGCAGGACTAGGGATGATAAGAGGAGAATTGATGCCTTTGAGTTGAGGTGCTGGAGAAGAGTACTGAATATACTATGAACTTTTAGGAGAATAAACAGATCTGTCCTAGAGAGAGACCAGGCTGCTCCTTTCAGGAAAGGTTTCTGAAGCTTCATCTGACCTACTTTGGACATGTTGCAAGGGGGGACCACTCCTCGGAAAGGGATGTTATACTTGGGAGGGTGGAGGGACTGTACAAGAGAGGAAGACCCTCGATGAGATGGACTGATTCAGTGACTGGGGTAATGGGGGTAGGTGGGCCAGAGAGAGTAAGAAAGGCACAGGATAGAGCACCATTTAGTACCACTGTAGGGTCGCTATGTGTTGTAGGTGACTTGACGGCACCTAACAACAACAACCACAAAATGTGAGCATGGCAATTTATAATACAGTTGGTTACTAGACCCTTCAAACCTACTCTCAAAAAAAACTAGCCACTGTTGAGTCTGAACTGAATCATAGCTGATCCTCCAATGGGTTTCTGAGGCTGTAAATTACACAGGAGTTGACTGCCCATCTTTCTCCTGATTTGCAAAGATACTCTGCTATTGTTATATGCTGAATGTGACTTGTAGCAAATCTGTGTACAGCAGTTCTGAACCCTGCTCTATCCTGAGCCAATCTTATCGTCTCTGACATACCAACCCCCATTGAAATAAAACCCAAACTTTTAACAAAATGCTCCCTGATGACTTGCGGTCCTTACCCACCTCTCTTTTGTTGCTCTCACTGCCTAAGCTACAGGCACTGTTCTACTGGCTCAAGTTCCTTAAAGCATCATCTTCTCTCACATCTATTTGCAGTTTTTCCTCCCTAGATTTGGAAAGCTCCTCCCACCTTTTTTGTTCTGATTTGTGTCCTTTGAACAGCAGCACAAATATTGACTAGATTTACAACTATGTATTCCCAGCTCACAGCTCAGTGCTTGGCACAGAGCAGGTGCCAGGAAACGCTGGGGTACTTGTGCTATCTCCAGGATGTTCCTGATTTGTTTCCTGAATAGGGTTCTTCGATGACTATTCCATGTCACTGAAGCCTTCTGCTGTCCCTGCTGGACCTTGCGAGCAATGACCTTTGGGTCTGAGATTAGAATAGTATGCCCAGGTAGAACACACACCAAGTGTTCTTAGCAGCTTCTCTGGAACATATTCAAACATGCTGTGCTGCCTCTATCTACAGATTGAAGAGGGAGACCCTGGACAAGGCACTCAAAAAGTGGGCATACTTGTCAGGCTTGAGGTCACGATGCACAATGCCATAGTTATGCAAGTACTCCAGGGCCAGCACTGTTTCTGCAAAGTACAGGCGCGCCATGTCCACAGGCAGGGCCCCGATGTTCTTCAGCAGAGTAGCACAGTCCCCACCTGCAAGAAATCCAAGCCAGCATCAGGCAAGAATTCTTCACCCTGCTATAAACGAGCTCAGGCTTTCAAGCTCTGAGCTCCAAAGGAGACACTCTCATGAAACATCCTGCTACCATAGGCTGTTATTCTAGACATTTAGTTTCTGAGGAAAGTAACCATGGAAAAACTCCCAGCATGTACCTGGTGAATTATAAGGGGAGTTTTGCTCAACCATAACCTTAAAACTCAGGTAAAATATCTCTGAAAACTATATACAACAGTAGACCATGAAAAGATGGGCCACTGTAGAGATTCTGCCTCTCTAGAGCAGGGTCTAGATGGATGAACCCTCACGTACTGTCCTTCTACTCTATATAGAGCACTTTACATGGTTCCAACAGACCTCCCCTTCACACAAATGCCTTCCTTTCTTCTGAAGTCCCAGTGTAATCCTCCTAGCACCCAATTCTGGTTCCTGTAGCTCTGCTACCTCCTGTGTTTTTAGTCAACCTCAGGAGACTCTAGGCTGAAGGTTTCTATAGTTGCTGAGTTGCGACAACCTATCCAGGGAGCCTTCCCTGGTGTCTGACTTGGGTAGCCGTTGTGGTTAGTTATTGCTCCAGAAGCCTAACGTTGTGAGAGGAAGGAAACCCTGTGACACCAGACCCAAGTAGTCTCTGCAATTCTGAGGCAGAAACTAATGGTGATGAGGGCTTGGAATGCTATGCCCAGAAAAGTCATCCCTGAACTGAAATGCTGATCCCAGCTTAGGGTTAAGTCTCACATTGTGTCTTGGCTCCACACCAGGCCACTTTCCCCTGGTACCTTCGACATACTCCATCACCATGCACAGGTGGCGCTTGGTTTCAAAGGAGCAGAACATGCTGACCACAAAGGGGTTTTCGGCAAAAGTCAGTATGTCACGTTCCACAAAGGCCTGCTGGATCTGGTTCCGTAGGATCAGGTTCTGCTTGTTGATCTTCTTCATGGCAAAACGCTGCCGGGTAGACTTGTGCCGAACCAGGAACACAGCTCTGGGAAACACAGCCCACTCAGCCTCGCCCCATGCACTCAGCACCTGACCTTGCCCTCCAAAGACCAATGTGGGGTGGTCAATTGGTTTTCTCTCCCACCTTCCGGGTACACAGAGCTTATTATATGTGGGACCATCTGGGCCCATAAAGCTCTCAAATCTTCTGACAAATAAGAGATCTGAGCCATCAAGTCCTAAGGGCACAGCTTACCTCTTTCTCAGAGCACACAGAAGTGCTATGATGAAGGGTGGGAGCCTTGTCTGGGAAAGTGTCTGAGGGAACTAAGCTCAGGGAGAGAGGGACCATCTGCTGCCCAGAAGTCGGAGTGCCGTCTACTTCCAGAAGAAATCAGCCCTAGTCCCAGCTACACCCCATCCGCACTGCCTTTACCCGTAAGCGCCATTGCTGATGAGCTTAATGGTTTCAAAGTCCTCTTCTGAAGGTGCCTTTTTAGATGGTACAGATGCCCCACGGCCCTGTAAGAAAAGGGAAAAGACTTGGGGAAGCTTTGGCCGCACCACCAGCTCTGGTCTTAGCCCCACTACAGCCCTGTCTAATCCTGCTCGGTTGGTGAGAGAGTTCTCAGCCTGCATCTGCAACCATGTGCTCTCCATTGTGCTTCTGATGCTCTGGGATGAGCAGAATCGCAATCTCAGGAATGATGTAGCAGACGCTCTGTTGCTTCATTGGGCCCAGGCTTCAAGATTATGGCAGGAGCTCAAGATCTTTACCTCAATGGAATCGTCTGTCTCTGGAGTGTCAGGACTGTCATAGCTGCTCAATTGGACCATTTCTAGAGACAAAGGACATGAGGAAAGTATGGGTAGTGGCAGGTATGTCAGCAGTCCCCTTGCACCATATGGCAAAGCACGCAGGGCAGGCATTGGCAATTCCTGTGTCAGCCGTGGATGGAAATCCAGCCATGTGACTCTATCCGCAATATAATCATAGCTTTGGGATGAGCAAACATGTCAAATATAGTCCACCTTTAATTTTAGAAATCTAGTGCCACAAAAAAAAGAAAAAAAGAAATCTAGTGCCACACAAACAGGGCTTGGCAAATTGCACAAGGATTCTCTTGGACTTTGTCACAGAAAAGCAAGGCCCAAAGCTGAGCCATAGGTTCTCATCCTAAGACTCTACTCTGAAGCAGAGAAGGTCAAGGAGGACAACTACATACCAAGAAACTAGTGTGAAACTGAAGAAAGGAGATATCCTCTGATACCCTTTGTAGTCCCAACTACTCCAAAGACAAGACAAGGACTCAAAGGTGTATTGTGGTCCTTCGATGATGTTTATTTCTTTTGCCCTTGGGCCTCAACTGCAACTCATCTGGATTCAAGGTAGTTCAGGACAGAGTGTATCAGGCAGAAGTAAATGCAATTCTAAAGGAAAGGCTATTTAACGGCAGAGAGCATAGGGTGTCTCCCATGTCCATGTCCAAGCCAAACCTCTTCTACTACAAGTTGCCCATTTTCTGTTCAAGCCTGTGGGCTGTGGGACCAGCCACCAGGCAGCATGCTCACCCTCTAGGGGATCCCGTGTGAGGCCCAGCTGGCTAACGATGTAGCGGGGAATGTCACATTTAATCCCTTGTCCCTCTTTGGCGTGGCCCTCAGCTGCTTCTAACAGATGGTAGAACTCTTCAGGGTCAAACTCCTGTATCAGGGGAGAAAGGTAGGTAGTCAGGCTGAGCTACAAGTGAAGGTTCCTGTTCTCTTTGGTTTTATGGCTTATACTCAAAGTGGAATAAACAAGAATTTCTCTTCATGATGGAGCACCTTTACCTTTGAATACTTAGAGACATGATCATCAAAATGGGATAAAGCTGTCTTGGAGGTCAACTCAAGAATGGATTTCTAAGTATTGCTACACAAAAGATCAGAGCTTTTGGGTTCAAGACTGCTTCATTTATTCACGCATTCCTAAGCCTTTTCTCAGCCAGATGGCGATGTCAGGCATGCAGTCTTTGCACAAATTCAGTTATGGGTGACAAGAGCTTTGGTAGACATCACTGAGCTGTGCATGTGTGCATGCTCTCAAATAGTTTCTGTGTGATTCCTCTGTGCTAGGGATGGAGACTCAATGTGTAACACAGCACTCTCCTTATCTGCACAGAGTACCTGATAATGAGGATCCCAGTTAACAAATGCTGATTACATGACAGACTCTACGTTAAACTCTAAATTCCAACTCTGTAGAGGAAATCAAGGTTCACAGAGGTGCACTAACTTTCCTTGGTTACCAAAGTAGAAACAGAGAGCTGGCTTTCAAACCTAGCCCTGTTCCTGCTGTATACTGTCAAGTCAGACTCATAGTTGACAGAGGAGGCAGTAAAGCACAGAGAAGTGTATTGCTCATTTTTTACCCATGGAGCGGCTGGTGGATTCGAACTATGTACCTGTGCACTGGAAGCACAATTCCTTACCATTAGGCCACTAAAGCTGCCTAAATTAGGCTTAAGTGTAATCAGATTCTGGAGCACCTCCGCTTTGACCTTGGTTTTCTTCCTCTAGTCTCAACATTTTTTGTGAGCTATACTATT
>NW_006399993.1:1386058-1413856 GCF_000299155.1 Elephantulus edwardii
TTAGGGCTGTTGTACACAGGGTCGCTATGAGTCACAGGCGACTCGACGGCACATAACAACAACAACAACAACATACTATTACCTATATGGATAGGAAACTCTGGTTTCAGAATCTTTACAGCTTCTGAAAACCCACTGGAGGATCAGCTACGAGTCAGTTCCAACTCAGTAGTACAAAACAAAAACACCTATATGGATATAATTTAACTCAGACAGCAAAGTCCCTGTAACTCCTTCTGCTTCTTCAATCCCCATTTGGAAAAAAAAATCTGCTGTTCTTGTCATCTCTTCTTGTTTACCTCCCATAGTCCTTGTTCAGGCCACTCCATCTCCTACATGAATTCTTTCAGTGCCTCTGTACCAACTACTCTGGCCCATTCTGCCCTCTCTTCCAATTCACTACCCAAGTTTCAGCCAGACTAATCTTTTAAAAATGTAAATTTGATTAAATGTAAATCAGGAATTAATATTAATGAATTAACTGATTCATGTAACAGTATGTATGAATGTAAAAAAATTATGCTTAATGAAAGAATATATGATTTCATGTATATGCAGTTATGAAAAAGGCAAATCTATCCATACAAAAAGACAGTAGAAATTTCTTTAGAGAAAGAGAGGTTACCTGGGAGTGGGGTGGAGTGGGGAAAGAGAGAAAAATGTCATAAGGGAATTTTCTGAGGTGACAGAAATGTTCTCCCTGGGAGATGAGGGGTCAGAACCTGATGGTATCCCCTGTGCTCAAGTCTGATGATGTCACCTATCTCTGCAAAGCCCCCCAAGAAACAGGCTCAGACTAGGGTGACAAAGGGGCAGAGAAGAAAAAGGAAAAGATCATCAAAGATAAAACTTTTGGTCTGGAGAAAAAGGAGCAAAGCCGCAAAAGTTTATCTAGGCTGTCATGCGTCAAATTAAATCTGGTCCGCAAAATCCAAAATCAGGCAGCACAAAATAAAGCTGAAAAAAATGGGGGCAGAGGGAAGAGTAAAAGAAGGAACTGCTGGAGCTAAACAGATTGTTCAAGCCTGTAGTTGCTGCTTAAAAAATAAGATTCTAAATCCATGGTATGTGTGTTCTTCAAGCAAGGGCACAGTGCTAAAGGAGAGACGTGTAAATCTTCTCATGACTTGACTGTGATGAGAAAATGTGAAAAGTGATGTGTTTACATTGAAGGAATTAAAAAAAAAAAACAAAAAGAAGTGATGAACATGAAGCATGGTGAGGCAGAAAAGAAAAAACAAAAACTCAAATAGTGTGCAAGCATTGCTTTGAAGCTGCTGAGAATCAGTATAGATGGTTTGGGGTGTGTCTGGAGGGCTGGTATGTGCATGTGTATATTACCAAAATCACTCTAGAATATTTTCCTACATGAAAAAACGGGGAAAGATAAGAGACAACTGATGAACCTGAGCAAGATATGAAAGAAGGAAAGCAGACTTCAAAGCAGGGAAAGCACTAGAGATCAATGGTTGATGTTTAGGAGGGGTTTGAATTTCGCCCTGAGCTGGTCAACTATGAGGAAGAGGAAGAGATGATCGTTACACATAGGGAACAAGTGGTTAGAGGCTGATGATTCTAGTGTAAAAACCTGTACATTCTAAGAAATGTGGCAGAGACAGATGTTACTGTCTTGTTGTCAATCTTGAAAGACTTAACACACATACTTCAGAAAAAGACAAAAACAGTGAACATGAGAAAGAAGTCATTTGGAAGATAATATTAAAGGGGAGGAACAGGGAAGTGGAGCTGTCAATGCTGTTCCTACTGATGAAAATCTTTTCCCTGGGGAAGATCTGGATGAATTAGAAGAATGACACTAAGTTAATGAAAAAGTTGAAACAGACTACATTAGTTTTTCTCTCCACTGAGAATTTTTTAACAAGGCACAATTATTTACTGCATTAATTCTTTAAATCTTACTCTGTCAAAAAAAAAAAAAAGAATGTTCTCTCTATGTCATCTCCTGATGTCGACTACAGGGAATGTTCAGAGTGGTTCATGATAAACGGAAATATAAAGGCACTTAAAGGAAATGACTGTTCAACTGTCCTCTCAAGTAGGAAGTGTAATGGCTTTTCCCAACTTTTGAGGATGTGTTATTACTATGAACAACATAAATTTAAATAAAAATACTTCATTTAAAATAAAAAAGGGAAAAAAATCCCCAGTATTGGGTTTGTACAAATTGAATCATCCACTTAATCGGTCTGCAACTAATAAACAAACCTCTTGCTGCATAGAAAACAAAAAAATATATATATATATTCTCCATGTCAAGGACTATACAAGTAAATATATATATTTGTTGAAAGTCACTGAATAACACATACACTCAAAAGGGACTTAATATATGTAAATCAAACCTCAATACAGTTGAAGAAAAAAACTTGACCACATCACATTCTTGCCTAAACTTTCTGATGATTATAAGCTGTCTTAAGGATAAAATACAAACTCTTGATCTAAAATTCTTAACACCCTGCCCCTATTCTCATTGCTTTTTTCCAGACTTATCACTTTCTACATGTTTATTTGTCTAAACATATCAAGCTAATTTCCTAGAAAATTCTTTATAGCATACAAGGCCCTTTCCCAGGCTTTCTACTTGGCAAGTTTAAACTCATCCTTTGGGTTCCTGAATAAGCATCACCTCCTGATGGGAGCTTTCACTGAGTTTAAAGTGCTTTCCTCACTGTACCTCACTGCATCTTGTGCGGACCTCTGTTCCAACACTTGTTGCACTGTCATGAATGGTATTTACATTCTGTGCCTTATACGCACTAACTTCACTACAGAGCAAGCATTTTAGATTAGGGATTCTGCTTCATTCATGTCTGTATCTCCAGTGTTGAGCATCAAGTAAGTAGTCAGTAAAGTGCTGCTGACTGATTGAATAGATGACTCATTTGTTCAAAGTAAATTGGCCTGTGTTCCTTGATGTTTCCAATTCCTGTGCAGCTGGAACATTGTGGTCTGGGGCCTGTGGAAAGGACCAGCTGAGTCCTTTTCCTGCCATCCCCTCAAAACTATCTATTTCTCCTATTGAGAGCCCTACTGATCCCCCAGCGCTTGCCTATTATGTGTGTACAAGGACTTTTGCAGCAGAAATGGCAATGGGTGTCATTAGCAGAATACTTCCTCTACTGCTCCTCATTCCATGTCACCCCACTCACCAAGCATTCCAGGAGACGAGCTGGACGAGCAATAATAATCATCAGCTTTTTCACGAGCTGTATAACAAAAGCTACCTCCGAGCTGTCTGAACGTTCATGGGCCTGCAAAGAAGACAAAGGTCACTTCAGTGGTCTACTGGCCCATTGTGGTTGGACTAAGCTGGGCAGGGCTGACAACAGGGGAAACAATTTAATGGTACAGAGAGCTCTAACAAAGAGCTCAGAGAAGGTCAGGTGGGTTATGGGGGAGGAAGCAATTTGTTAATAAAGAACCATCTGAGCTTTAGAACACTGCATGATACTACACACTTACACACAGAGCTTCACCTGTTCTTCCATCCAACAAGTTTCACTTAGCCTCTAGATCCCAGCTCAAGGGGCAACTCTCAATGAGCTTTCACTGATGTTATGTTCGCTATCCATCCCATACTGACTAGAAGGAAGAAAGACCTCCCAGCATGGGAGTGATAGGAACAGGTAGATATTTGAGAAGTATCACATGTTTCTAGTGAAGAGGGTGCATTACACAAGCCAAAGCAGGAAATCTAAGAATTCAGGTGAAAAATAGGTAAGGCAATAATTAATATAAAAAAACAGACATGAGCAGGTTCTCATTTCTGAGGCAGAGGACTAAGCAGAGCCAAGAGGCAGAAGAAAAAGGAACAGAAGAGAACTCAATTTTAGGGACATAGTGAGGTACTTATATGGGATACTGAGTATTTGCTCAGCTCAGGAACCTTTCTCTTTTCTCTTGGAACTGCTCTGGCTTCTGGGAACCCATTCTTATTAAGTGGATGTATTCTCCCATCCTATTCACTGAAGCTGACTGGGATTGGTCCGTATTGAATTTATCGATACTATTTCCTTGTTCTTAGTAGGTGCTGTCTAGTTTTCTCCAACTTACAAAGACCCCAGGTACCACAGAACAAAATCCTGCCTGATCTGTGCCTTCCTCAGTCTTTGCTCTGCTTAACTCCACTGTTCCAGTCACTATGAATTCATCTCACAGAGGGTTTTCCTCTCATTTGCTAAGCTTCCACTTTTCAAAGCACAATGCCTTTGTTCCAGGGACGGGCTCCTCCTAACTTATGTCAAAAGTATGTGACACTAAATCATTATCCTCGCTTCTTTGGCAGCACTTCTTCCAAGACAGATTTATTCCTTTGGCAGTCCATGGTATATGCAGTATTCTCCACTAATGCAATTCAAAGGTATCAATTCTTCTTCAGTCTTCCTTATTAGCTGTCCAATTTTCACATGCATATGTTGTTGTCCTTGAGTGGAGCACAACTCATAACGACCCTATGAATGGAAGGCCTGAAGCCTTTCTATAACTATTGTCACTTATCAAAGTTCACAGAGTTTCCAGAGGCATGTTCTTTATGAAGTGGATGCCACTTCCAATGCAAATGAAAATACCATGGCTTGGTTCAGATGCACCTGAGTTTTTAAATAGAAAAGCCTTGTTCTTTAGACTTCAAAGAGGTCCTTTATAGTAGATCTGCCCCATGTAATTTATCTGATGATATCTTGACTACTGCTACCTCAGGTGCTGATCGTGAATTCAAGTAAACAGAACCATTCACAATTTTAATCTTTTCTCTATCATGATGCTCCTTATTTGTCCAGTGGTAAGGATTTTTGTTTTCTTGATGTTGAGATGTAATCTGTATTGAAGACTGTGGTCTTCTTAAGTATTTTCAGTCTTACTCATTTTCTGCAGGGTTGTATTATCTGCATAGTGTAGTTTATGACTTCTCCACCAATCCTGACACCATAGTCTTCTTTTCATAGTCCATCTTCTCAGATTTTTGCTCAGCAAATAATGAACAGATTTGTTGATAGAACTCTGATGTATATCTTTCTTGATTTTTAAGCATGCATACATTCCCTTATTCTGTTTGAATGTCTCTCTATGTACAAGTTTCCCATTAGAACAATTAAGTGTTCCCATTCTTCTTAATGTTATGCAAAATTTATTATGATCCACAGTTGAATGCCTTTGATAGTCAATAAAACACAAGTAAATATTTTCTAGTTTTCTCTGCTTTCAGCCAACAACTAATATTGGAGTGTAGCTAGTGTTACATCATCTATTCTTGAATAAAATTAGATCACTCTGGTGACTCAGTGGTAAAGAACTGTGCTGCCAATCCAAAGGTATGCAGTTCAAGTCCACCAGGTGCTTTTCAGGATGCGTGCTCTCGTTTCATGTGATTTACTGCCTCAAGCCCACTAACGGATCAGCTATGAGTAAATTCTGACCTCCCAGTACTAAACAAAACAACCACAAAAGTAGAGAAAAAGTGTCCCAGAGAAAATGAGAGGTAAGACAATATTTCCTGAGCTCCCCGCAGGTTTGGTTTCCAGTGCTGAACTCTCCTTAAGGCCTGGTTACATTCAATTCTCTAGTTCTCATCATTAGTTTCCTTTTGCTCTTAACTACTCTGAGGTATACTTCTATTATTTACATCCAAAGACTATTACCCAACATTGGACGTCAAAGTGAGGCATTCATAAGCAGCTGGACGTACTGATCTGTTGCTCAGGGGAACAGTACCAGAGACAGCTCGATGCGGGAGTTTTCAGCATATGCCTGACAAGTGAAGACAGGCAGTGGGCAAAGCTGCTCAGGGAGAGAAAGGTGATCAGCCATTCAATACAAGTGCTCAGAATTGAAGACAATAGCAGCAAGACAGAATAGTGGCAACAAGAGAGAAATGACTCAAGAAGAGGTATCAATTATGTCATCTTCTGTAGGGCAGAGAAAAAAGAGAAAAATGGAACGAGGTCAAGGATCTGATAATTGTTAAGACTTAGCCCAAAGGTCACCAGTTTTGTAAAGCTTCATCTACGTCCCTGCCCAAATACCCTCACTCGTGCACGCATGCACTTACACACTCAAGAAATGACTGCTTCATATTTTCTTTTCCTAGCTGTTTCTTCACATCACATGGTAGCAACATGTTGTTTTAAAGTTAGCTGCTTCTCTCTAAAGCCACAGAGTAGTTTTATGAGAAGAAAGACTGTGTCTTTGCTCTTTTTTCTTTCCTCACATGCCAGGTAGAACATAGTGTTCTTATATAACAGCTGCCAGTCAATGTCTACTGACTAAGTGTTTGAAAATGTATACCTCTCAGACTCTGAAATAAAATAAACCTAGGTTTGAGTCCTAGCTCTGCTACTTGAACAGGTTTCTTCGGACTAATAACTTAGCTTCTTTATGCTTCAGTTCCTCATGTGAAATCTGGGGAATAACAGTGGAACTTTCCTCATAGGATCTTTGTGAAGAGTGAATTGGGCAAATTAAATGATATAGCAAGTTTAACATGTATTCAGTGCTCATTCAATGTTAGTGATTTTTATTATTTTATTTATTATGGTTTGGAAAGCAGGAGTGGCATCCACTTCCTAAACAGCATGCCTCCGGAAACTCTATGAACTTTGATAAATGGTGATGGTTGTGGAAGGGCTTAACACCTTTTGTTCATAAGGTCGCTATGAGTCATGCTCGACTTGAAGGCAATCAACAACATTTATTATGATACTGTTTTAAATGCAAATATGATCATAGCAATTTACAACTTTAAAACCATTAAATTATTTTAAAACTACAAAGAGCTACTACTGCTTTCATGATAAAAGTACTTCCCAAGGCTCCTCATGACTTATCAAGCAGTCGAACCTTTCAAATTTATCTACCAACTTTTTCCTGCAAGCATCTTTCACAATAGTTATACCTGACTATTTAATCTGCAATTCCTAGAATGTAGCAGGCTCCTTTATACTTCTGAGAGAGGTAGTCGTACTGTTTCCCAGGTTTTAGTGAACTCCTACCCATGCTTCAACTTTCCCTGAATTTCCCATGCAACATTAGTTAACACCATCTGTATGCTCAGAATCTACACCTGCTTAGTGCTCATTAATCACAATGTACTGTAAAAGATAGAATTCACAAGAAGATTCAATATAATGTGTGGTACTCAGTACGTAACAATAAATGATAGCTGTTCTTTTAGTTTTAAGTATGTGCTGGTGGGGCTGTAACACAAGGCAATTACATATTCCTTTAGACAGCATTCTGGTTACAACAAAATGTGTATTTTGGTTTTAGTCATCTCTGGATTACACCTGGCTTCCCAAAGTCTCTTCACAGTAGCAGGAATGAAGACTCTAAATACTAAATAAGATTCTTACTTACTAAATAAGAACTTCTCATCATACATATGGATAAATCCATAATTTCAGGGCTGGCTTTTCTTTGGCTAAAAAGAAACCATCTAAAAGCTTGTTTTCAACTATATGAGTGCCCACAACAGCTTCTGAGGTAACTTTTTGGTTTTAGGTCGCAAAACCTCCTAATTAGATACTTATGAATACTAACAATGTTAGAGTTATAGGTAGAGGAACACAAGCATAGAGGTAGGAATAAAAAAAAAGCAACCTACTAAGCTGAGGTCCTTTGATATGAACAACAGGCTTCTCTCAGTAACACAGGGCACCAAGGAAGATACTGACACCCATTACCACCACACTTGAAGGTGGGCCCTGTAACCACCAGCGAGGGAATGCACAGGGAGTTCCAAACTTGGGAGATCCACCCTGGTGTTGGCAAAAAGATTAGAAAGACTGAGGCCAGCACCAATGTCTTGATCTTAGCTTTATATTACGAATGTTCCATGTGGAGACTTCATCAGAGCAAGGGTAAAAGATACTCACATCTTAAAAAAAAAAAAAAGATACTCACATCTTGCAGAAGCTTCTCTAAATTTTCCTGAAGTTCGTAGAAGTAGTGTGATGTAATGAGGCCACTCCGAGATTTATCTAGGCAGTCTCGAGCCATCTCAATCACCTGATGATGAATAAAGCTCAGGGCTCCATCTGCCAAGGGCAAAACACTTTCTGGAGTATTGGATGAAATAAATTCTGCTAGTCGCTCTTCCATTTGCGCTGTGGCCTGGGAAGAAAAGCACAGGAAGAAAAAGAATCACACTGCCCTTCTAGTCCCAGCTTAGTGGAAGCTAAGCTTGAAGGACTTGGTAGCAGTATAAGGATGGGTGCCATGTGACCTGGCTTCTTCACGAGCATCTGGTAAAGCTCTGGACTAGAGACAGGGTGCGGGGGTATTGTATACCAATGAAAGAATTTTCTTTTACTTTTCAAAGAGAGGAGAGAATTGGGGGAAAGGGGTGGGCAGGGAGAAAAGTGCAACAATGACTGAATAGAAATCTAAAATCTCTGTAAATGATCATTAAAATTGATAAAATAAAATTTAAAAAAAGATTACTTTCAAGTCAAATAAAACACTTCAGCATATATTCAGGCCTACCATCAAAACCTCATTTATTTTCCTAGCATTCCCTATAGATTCTTGCTCTTTTGTCCTCAAAATCTTCAATTTTTTTTTTTTTACCTCCTTTACCATGCTATCATGATTCTTTCTGCTGTTACCTACATGTGCTTTTCACAGTTTGTCAACCCTGTCTAGCAAACTCCTATTCCTCATTCTAATTTCATTTCAGTATCATTTCTCTTCTAGGAAGACTGGGATTCTTCCAGGCAAACCAGCTCTCTTTTCATCTCATCTCCCAATAGATTTCCTAACCACGTAGACTTGGTGTGTAAATACTGCTTATTTCTAAACCATTCTCTAGAGTTTTTACTTATTTTAGGATTTCTTTTAAAAGAGTTTTATTTTAGAATTCTCTTATTTAATCCTGGACCTACTCCTATTTATTAAAAGTTCAAACTCCCCTTGCCATAGGCCTCAAGCTGAGATGGGGCTGTGAATAAGAATAAGACAGTAACCCAGATCCTTACAGAGCAGAATGGAGAGCTGGCTCAGAGCCTCCTGAAGGCCTACCTAACTTGGCATACTGCTGCGAAAATGACAGAAGTAAGTATTTTGACTAATCACACCCAGGAATATGGAAACTGCCAACTAGAGGCAAAGACATGAATCCAGAAATTTGTTCACTGATGAGTACCTGTCGTTTTCACAGGGTTTAGGCACATGTATACCTAGACAGCAGGAGAGGTACCTTCTTTTCTTTTGTTAACATGCTGCTGTAAACAGAACCTTCAACAACGTAATTTATAAATCTTTCTGTAAAAATGTAGCCTTGAGGAGTTTTGAGATTAGCTGGCCTGCCTGTCCGACTCTCTCACTCTTTATCTTTTTCTTTTACTCAGTATGCCAGAATAAACTACCTTTCTTGACTTTTAGTAACTTGAGTGATTACTGGTTTATTTCCCCTCCCTGCAAGTATAATTTGTATATAATAAAATGTCCCTACTTTATTTTTAGTCAATTTACCAAGCCGTGTAAATATTACTACAAAATAGTATTAAAGCATTTTCATCATTCCAATAGGATCTTTCATGCACATTTAGTAACAAATCCTAGTTCCTAGCCCTAGGTATCCACGAATTTACTTTTCCACAAATTCACCATTTCTGAATATTTTCTATACAGTCTATATAGTCTCCTGTGTTAGAGACTCTGACTTCTGAGAGCTCCATACTATTTTTACAATTTTTTATAAGAGGAAAATTATTTCAAAATGAAAAGCTGTAAAGATGTTAAGTTTTAATCAACTTGCTTCTGTTTTGAATTGTGTCCTTCAAGAAGATGTACTGAAGTTCTAACTCCTGTACCTGTGAATGTGACCCTGTTTGTAAATAGTCTGTGAGGGTTTTTGTGAGGGCTTTTTTTGTTTGCTTTTTGTTAATGGGATCATACTGGAGGAGGTAAAACCTAAATATAATCCTTTCTGAGTGGTATCTTATGAAAATGGGAAACATACATGAAGAGGCACAGATACACACAGGAGGAAATGCCATGTGAGGATCAATCTACAAGTGAAGGAACACTCAGGACTACCAACAAGGACAGACCCTCCCCTGGAGCTGATGTCCTAATTTGGACTTTTAGCTTCTTATCTGTGAGAAAATTGATTTCTGTCAATGCCTTTGCAATGAAGTGTTGAAGAATACTGACTGCACAACAAACTAATTTGTCTTGAAAGAAGGGCTGCTCCTTGGAGTTGAGAACAGCAAAAAATCGCCTACATACTTGGAACAAGTTATCAAGACTGACTAGTCCCTGGAGAAAGATGTCAGACTTAGTAAGCAGAAGGTCAATGAAGAGGGGAAAACTCTCAAAGAAATAGACTTACAACAGTGGCTGCAGCAATGGGTTCAACATCAGAGATTGTGAGGATGGTACAGAACCTGACAATGCTTCCTTCTGCTATACACAGGGTTGCTCCAAGTGGGAACCAATTTGAAGGCACCGAACAACAACAACACCACTCTGTGGTGTTTTATTCTGGCACCTCTAGGACATGAAAGGAATTACTTTGTCTTCTCACTGGATGGGGCTGATTCAGAGGCTCAGCATTGGTCTCTGTCCCACATGGGCAGGGCCAGATCCTCCTTGGTGAGCGGAGACCATGCAGCTGAGATCTTGGGGCACTTCCTCTTTAACCCCTTGTCTGTTCACAAGTCCACTGTGCCAGCACCAAGACAGCTGATGGAAGGGGCTGGATGTAATCAATCATATTTATATATTGAAACCTCAGTAAAAATTCTGGATGCTAAGGCTTAGCGATCCTCCCTCTTTACAGTCTTCTATGCTAGGAGCAGACAGCTTCTGACTCTACAGGGAAAGGATAACAGAAGACTGGCAGTGGGATCAGACCTTTGCCCATGTGTCTCTCTGTTTAACAATTTCTGATTTGTATCTATCTTTTTGCTGTGATAAATATAATAGAGTGAGTTTTGAGTTGTTTTAGAAGACAGAGTAGTGGGAACCCCAGAATTTGTGGCTGAGTAGACTAGGAAATGTTGGTGACTGTGCCTATAACCTCTGATGTTCAACCTGACATCACGTAGCTAGTGTCAGAAGTAATTTGCAAGAGCAGAGTTATGAAGACGATTTCTTAGCTATTTCAGGATAGCATCTACCTTCTAACTCTCTGGATTTTTTTTAAGCTTAAAAACACATATTTAATGTGCAACAGTGGATCAATGGAAATCCAAGTTCTTTATACACTTTCATTAAAATATTAAAAAAATTAAAATAGTGCTTACAGAGAAAAAAAAGGCTACTAGATTGAGTTGTAGTCAACAAGAGACTTTTATAGCTTTCAGCACCACAGAGATAGCATATTTGAAACAAAACAAGCATAGGAAGACTTGTAGTTACTTCAAATCATCAGAAAGGGAATTGCTCACAATCATAGAAGAACTGCTTATGATTTCTGAATTAAAATAATCTCTCTAGAAAAAAAAAACACAACAAAACACCACCAATCACAGGGTTGCACAATGTGATGGATGGAGGAAGAAGTAGGTAAAGAAAATGGGAAAGATCTCGTGTGAAAAACAATGTATATGAACTTTGTATGTAAATCAGTATAAAATAAAATTTTATTTAAAAAACCAAAACCAAAACTAAACCAACCAAAAAAACCACAGATGTAAATATTACTAAGTAACTGTGAGACCTTGGTTTGGTAAAGAGAGCTACTTAAGAATTTTTATCAGGTGAGCTCTGGTGGCCTAGTGGCAGGAAACTGCACTGCAATCCCAGAGGTGCACGGCTCAAATCCACCAGATGCTCTGCTGAAGAAGGAGGAACAATTGCTTCCTGTACCAGTCAGATCCGATTTGATGGTACACACATAAAATAAATAAATAATTTTTTTTTTTTAAAAAAAAGAATTTTGTATCAAATGGAAGTACTTTTGAAGGGCAAATCCTGTTCTAGGGATTCTATGTGCAATTAGAAACAAGGTCTCCACTTCTGCCCTTTTCCTTTACTATACTGTAGAAGCCTATTAACATTTCTCTCTAGGTATCTCTTTTTCCAGTGAATAGAGGAAACCAGGTTCTGAAAACCCAGTTTCCAAACTCCTCTTCTCATGCAGAGTCAGGAAGCCCTGTGCTTGCATCCCCCTCCTCTGGTGGCTTTCTGCTCCTCCACTTCCAGAGGCAGGAGTTTAGGCCCTCACCCCTGGAATCTGTTGGGAGCTGGCTGCCTTAGCCATCCTCAGAAGAGTTTTCAGTCTTAGTAACTGAGTGCTTACCTTGGGGAATCTTTCTTTGTACACATGATTCATCATTATTATTTCACTGTCAAAGGAAACTGGAGATCGTCCTGGACTAAAAAAGAAAGAAATGAACGCATTACTTTTGTGTTACGTAAATACTTAGCAGAGATATGACCCTTCAGAGCTCCTTCCTGACACTGTCTTCAGTGCTCTAAAGAGAACAGCTAATTAAGGAATACACAGACAGATCAAGTGTGTGGGTTTGATTTGATGAAGTGACCTCAGGTGATGCAGGGAAGAGACCTGTATTCCAAGCATTATATTCTACATTTAAAATGGTCATCTTCTCAAATCGTCCTCCTGCGTTTTCAGCAGTAACTTTCTGGCTGCCACAGCTCACATACCTTAGGCCTACAAGTCAGGCTGTGCAGCCTCGTAACCATCAGAACTGATGTTACTACTATTCTCCTGTAACTACATGGAATCAAAAGCTTATTTCTACAGTTAACTACTTGTAAAAGGGGTGGAGGGGGAAGAGAATTGCTTAACAACATCCCCAGGGACCATGAGGTGTAGTGGGCTGAAGTGCAGCTGAAGGCAGAACGTCCCTGAGATTCCTGGCTCACTCATGCATTATCCCAGAGGCTGGACAACCGTGGCCCAAGGGACAGAGCTAGCCTGCTGCTTGTTTTTATAGATGTTGCTTTTATAGATGTGATTCTGAATCACAGTGATTTATAGGAGAAAGCAGAACTGCCCAGTTTCTGAGGCTGTAATCTTTATAAGAGTCTACTGTTAGAAAAAGAAAATCCTTAGGTAAGATGGGTTGACACAGTTGCTACAACAATGGGTTCAAACACAGCAATGACTGTGAGGATGGCATTTTTCTGTTGTACATAAAGTCATTACAAATAAGCATCATGTATCAACAACAGCAGCAGTCTTTAGAGAAGCAGGTTGTCAGGTCTTTTCTCCTGTAAACTGCTCAGGGATTGATTCCACAGGAATTGTTAAACTGAGCAGTTAACCTATGTGTCAAAGTTTATGTTTCTGTACTGCAATGTTGTTGTTTGGTGTTGCTGAGCCAATGATGACTCACAGGGACCTTATGGACAACATATTGGCACCCTCGCTATCTGGTGCCATCGTCACGATCCTGCTAGAGACCTCTGTTGCAGATACTGTATCAATCCATCTCACTGTTGAATAGTTGTGACAGAGCCTGTATGGTCCACAAAACTTGAAATCTTTACTGGATGGCCCTTTACAGAAAAAGGCTGCTGGCTCCTGTGCAATACAGATAAGCTGAGACCCACAGGTACCTGGCATGGGGCAGAGAGTACTCCTCACCTGAGGCTGCGAGAGCGGGGCCGCATGGCTGGGGACTGCCGTCCCTCCTCATCTGGAACGCTCTCAGTGCTGAAATGCTTTGTCAGAAAGTGTAGCTCATCAGCCGTGGGCTGGAAGGGCAACTGGTGCAGCTTTTCCTGTGAGGAGCATGAAGACTACAAAGGAAAACGTTAACAAATAGCATTAAACACACGACTAAAGGCAGTCCATAGAGAAAGAACTGAAAGGTGGTCAGGGGTTTCCTAGTCGATGTTCCAAATAAATCCTGAAAGGACAGTCTTCTTTCCCTTGGTCCCCCTTTGCTTTGACTGTTCATCTCTAGCCCTGCAGAGGCTTCAGATCTCAGGAAGTCAAAGTAGTTTCATCATCATTCAGGACACTTACTGGGTGGTAACCTATATCTTTTATGAGGTGCAAGAGATCCATTAAGTACTGAGAAGCCCTTTTAGGTAGTAAAAAGCATATTTATCTACATGGATCCTTTGCCACTGATGAAGTTTAGAACAGCTGGAAGGATGAACAATTAGGAAACCATACTGGTCAGGATCAGGGAATGTTCTAAGAATTTTCACCCTGCAAATGACATCCCCTTAAAGTCTTTCCTGCCACAAACCTTTGGAGAGTCACCCCATGAATAGCTCAGCATTGTTTCCTCTTGGCTACCATTCAAGGGAAAGATGGCTTTACTGAGGTTCTGATGACTGTGCCCAGACTCTAGGGAATATCACTGAACCAGGAAATATAATAAGGAAAATTATCTTTAGACCCAAAAAAAATACCTGAACGCAAAATAATTATGAGTTTCAGATATGACTCAATAGTAGAATTCCTTCAATAGCCCAACACTAATCAAAACAGATCATTTGAGGGTGGAAGTAGCTTGTATACTAGACACTCCACAGCACAGCTTCTGCTGCGGCCCTACTTGGCTCCGAAGTCTCTGGATTCCCGTGCATTTGACACACTACTGAGAAAGGAAGCATTTCAAACACCACAAGCCCATGGCCTTTCCACTCATTAGTGACCTGGGATTTAACATCTAAAGTCAAAGCTAAAGTACACTGAGGGAACTCTTGCTATACGACGTAAGTCTGAATACCAAAGGAGAAACTAGCATTTCTTTGGCTAACAGAGTAGGCATCTCTCATGGAATGCCATTAATACATGAAGCTGTCAACAGTCTGAAGGAAGTTTTTACAAGATTCTGTGTTGGATGCATTTTAGAATAATTTGCATAAAGCTACAAAGAAGTGTCTTTACCCAACTACAGTTACCAGGAAGAAGTTAAGATAGGAGCACTGTGGTACAATAAGAAGCAGTAATGGACAGAGGCTATAAAAATTTAGACTGAACAGGTGTAACTATAAGACTTTTATCTTGGGTAAAGAATATCTGTCTGAGTAAAGGATTATGGGAGAAGTACCATATTAAGGGAGTTCTGATGGCATAGTCCATATTGAGTGGCACAGCTAATCCAAAGATCACACCTGATGGTTCAAATCTACCAGGGGCTCCTCTGGAGAAAGAAAAGCAATCTCCTCCTATGTAATTTATAGCCTCTGAAAATTCAATGGAGGGTCAGCTTTGGTAAGTTAAGTTTCAAAGGCAATAAGAGTTTATTAACTATTAAGGTAAGATCTGAAGCTTTATCCTGTCAAAAGCCATTATGCTCTTTAGATTAATTTAAGACTAGCAGCTAGGCCATGGGAGAAAGGCATACTACCTTCTCTTCCGGGATTCATGAGTATGGGCAAACTGAGGAAAGAAGACTTGAAGAGTGGCTGAAAGAATGGGGAAGGGGTCATGTGGACTGTGGCTTGTTTTATGTGACCCACTAAGCCAGATAATTTGTTATTTGCTTTATTATCTGGCCCTGTACAGGACAAAGTTCACCAACCCTGCCATGCAGGCTTCAGTAAAAAGTCTCTCAACAACGAACATACATTTTAGGTTAATTGTGCACAGTAAGGATTTAGACATCTGTTGTGCTTCATGTTAAAATACTCCCTAAAAGAAAAGTAACCAAAAATTTTAGACACAGGCCTAGCTGTTAAGCTGATACACACCCAACTTAAATGTCAAGTAAGACTCATTCTTTCTTTTTCAAGAAAAAAGAGACAGAATTAGGTAGGTCAAATGGTGGGAAAGAGGGAGGGGATCTACAAGGACTTTAGGGACAGAGAAGATCATCTCTTTGTTGCAATTCTAGAGATTAGGATAAGGAAACATTGCTTAAAACCTCACACCTGAGCTTCAATGGCAAAAAGCAAAAATCCTCCCACCCTCAAGCGATTTTGCTAAACTGATTCTCAGAGATGGTGCTGGTTGTCCTTTCCAAAGGCATTTCATGTGGTTGCTCAGGGTCATAGCATTCAGCCTCATTAAGTCTTGTCTCCAATGATCTTGCAGGAAGAAAATTTGAGAACCACCTTACAATACTGTTAATGTCAGAAATCAATAAACTACAGTGAAGTATATTTTTCTGGGTAAAGAAGTTATGGCTACAGATTTTGCTACTTACTGAGACAGTGGAGCTAGGAGTGTTGGTTCCATAGCCTGAAGAAGGCAAAGAGGCCAATGACCAGCGCCGTCCATCAGTCCTGTATAAGAAAAAACTTATTAAGAGAGTTTCCATGGACCCCATCCTAGGCTTAGAATCTGTCCTTCCATCACCATATTTTGGTAGTTAGTTAACTGTTAGGCCCCTCCTTATCTCAAAATGGTACTGCTGTGTCTACTATATGCTTTTATCTCTCTCTTTTACATCGTAGTCAACAGTTAAATGTTTTCTATTGCAAAAATTATAAGAGTGCACAACTTTGACAACCAAGAAGAAGTGAACTATCATCTCTGTCTACAAACTGAGTGTAAATCCATTGATGACAAATCATTAAGGGCTGCATAAAACTCAAACTCATTGCCACCGAAGCAGGACCAGATCATAGCTGACCCCACGCTGAGTTTCAGAGTGACCCCATGTTGAGTTTCAGAGGCTGTAAATTACACGGGAAGAGACTACTCCTCTTTTCTCCCTTTGCTCATGTAGTCAAAGCGCGAGCAAGACACCATCTACGGAGTCCAAATCCCAGTGACACCAGAGCTCCCTAAAGGTTCTAAAAGATCCATTAAAAAACAAACAAAAACAAACCACCTTCTCAAAAAGCAAAACAAAAAACCCAAAACCCAACCAGTGGCAATCAAGTCATAGTGACCCCATGTGTGGAAAGTAAAAAGGCTCCAAAGGGTTTTCAAGGCTGTGAACTTCAGGAAGTAGATTGCCAAGGCTTTCTTCCAAGGTACCTTGGGTGAGTCTGAAGTGTCAATCTTCCGGCAAGGATACTTGTGCTTAACCACTTGCACCACTCATAAAACCATCTTTGAGAATGTTTGCCAAAAGCATGAGAGTAACTTTACAAAAGAGGAGGGAATTAGTATGTTGGTCTTATACTTAGGGCCTTGAGAGTGGTCTGCTGCTGCTCTTGAGATGATGCTCCCCAAAGCTCATCTGCTTTGTCATAGGGGAGAAAGATCAAGCAAGTATCTGAATGGTTTGAAGCCTTTATAATATAGACATGTGAGGTTTTTCCTGGACTGAAATGGATGGTGCAACAGAAAAGTTTCTCATGCAGATTGAGAGTATATACCCTGCTCTGGTTATAGCTGGCTGGATAAAATGATTTGTGCAATTTGTCATAGAACCTTAGAACATCAGCAATGTAGGGTTTTAAGAATTGACTACAAAACTCTCAACTTACACAAAACACCAAGACCCAGAGATCTCTGTATGTGTGTGTTTGTAAGTCAGAGGGCTGAGAGAGGAGGAATAAAAAAGAGAAATAATTTTCCTAAGGACTTCTCATTTTGAAGCACTCTTCCCACCACCATCAATACTTAGCAGCCTTGTTAGCTATATTCTGTAAGAGAGGAGCCCAGAGTTCCATGCTGCATGCACAGGATTCAAACTGCATGCCACCCAAGCAGCCAGCACCCATCAGTTAAAGCTCTGCTGGAACCTAGACTCTGAGGCGAAGGAATGGTCAGGAGAAGACTCAAACATAATGTCCTCTCCGATCTATTTGCAGGGTCCTAGAGCACTGCACAAGATGGGTAAGGGATACATTTTTTAAACCCTTGTCAAGTTGTATTTTCCATATGAAAATGTCCCCCCTTTACATAGAAATGGAATAAAAAACCCCATTTCTCTGTGCATACCGAAGATCAGAGGGCTACCTGCTGGGGGAGGAGGATGGGACACATACCTGCCATTATAGGATGCTTCTATGTCTTCTACTTGGTCACCTATCTAGGTGACCTGTCAAAAACCAGCAACTTAAAACTATTCAGCAGTTGGACTAGTAAGCAATTCTCGCCTCCAAAAACGTAAACTCTGAGCTTTGGTTCCAGTAGGCAGTGGGGAATTCTTTAGGGCCTCTTTGCTAGACATGGAAGGCCCAATGTTCATATTACAGCCAGAGAATAAATGCAATCAGAGCTCACCAATCACAAACCCTATATCTGGCCATGCATAGCGGCTTCCCAGCCCCTCTCCCCATCACATCCCCTATTACCTGTCTGCTCTGTGGCCATGGCTGTAGCGAAAAGATATACATTACAGTGAGAACCAAAAGAAACTAGAGGTTGATCTACTTTGATCACTGCTTGGTGGAAGTAAACTTAGTTTAGAAATGTGTACATATCAGAAATGAAAATTTAGGATGGGACTTATTATATGTCTTTTGTATGATATTCCAAAGTGATGTATACATAAAGTTCAAGCCTGAGGCCTAGTAACCTACAGACAAACAGTTCCCGCATCCCTGGAAGTCACAGATTAGATTAGATCCCAAGAATAATACCAAGTCTCAAAGCCCCTTAATTACTTCTATTCCTGAAGCAGGAATTGTTTTTCTATTATGTATTTAATAGAACAGTCTGTTTTAAACAAAATTAGTCTAGGGGTAGAAACTGCCCTGGCCTCAGACTCTTTTATTCTCTATCATTTATTTAAAGGTTCTAACTGTAGATAGCAGAGATTGATTCGAACCAAAAAAATTTTAATAATCAAAGGGCACAAAATCAAGTCGACAGAGACTCTTATAAAATGTTTTATAAAGCCAATCACTTGTGTGTGGGCTTTGGTATTTAGTTTGGACAGATTCATCTCAACCAGCTCAGCACTCTGGGAATGGGCTAAGCTGTCAAGATTGCTACACTGTGCTGTCAATAGGAATAAATTTTTTAGAAGGGGAGAAATAAAAAAAAGAAATACAGGCATGGCTCTGTATGTACCATAGCATTCTAAAGTCTCGTAAATGAAAAGGCCATTTTGATTACTTACAGTTTTAAATTTATAGCCAAAAAGAGAGCACTAAAAGTCCCTCCCAGATCCTTAGAAATAGCTGAGTTAAAGGAGCAACAGTATGGAAGCAAAGCCCATTTTGATCACCTTACTGAGAGTATAATGCTTTGAAACATACCACTCTGTGAAACAGAGGGGACCCTGCAGTGGCTTTTCTGAGGCTGTAAATCTAACAGGAGGAGACCGCCCCTCTTTCTCCTGCACAGTTGCTGGTGGATTTCAACCTTCAAAAAGGTGCAGGTTTTGGCTTAGCACTACAGCTCGTATGGATGATGCCATCAGAGCTCCCTGTTTGTAAAGTAGAGGGTCAGTGAAAACGAACACCCTCAATAAGACGGACTGGCAGAGTGGCTGCAGCAATGAGCATAGTAACAATTGTGAGGATGGTGCAGAACTGGATGGTGACATGGAAGTCACTATGAACAGAAATCAACTTCATGATACCAAACCACAATCTTTATTAAAAAAGACTGCCACATCTTTTCCCCTGGAATAGTCAGGTGGTTCAAACTGCCAAACTTTTTGTTTGTAGCCAAGAGCTTACCCACTGTTCCAGGGCTCCTAATTTGTGATCAGTATTATAAAAAGAAGTCTACTGCTATCTACTGCAGCTCTGATGGCTTAGTGTTAAGAAGTTGTGTTCCCAACCCAAAGGCATGCAGTTTGAATGCACCAGCTGCTGCACGGGAAGGAGATGGGTAAGCTCTTCTTGTGCTAAAATTTATAGCCTCTGTAAAAACACTGGAGTGTCAGCTATGACTCGACAGTAGAACAACAACATCCATTCTCTTAAGGCTCAAATACTCAAATGCATACACTCATGGCATCTAGAAAGCAAAACCTGAAAAAGATGAGGACAGCCTCGGAGAGCAAAGCAGGAAAGATTTTTTGATGGTAACACAACTGTGCAGTCCAAGGTAACACAACTGAAGGAGAGTTACATTCCACTGCCATTCATGCAAATGTCACACATGTTAATCCCAAGAGAGATTTTCTCCCAACTTACCTACGGGCAGGAACAAAGGAAAAATGAGCAGGTGCATTTGGAGAGAAATTCCGGGGGCTATCCAAAGGACTGTTACCTGCAGATGGTGAAAGCAAAAGAAACTCTCAGTCAGATTTGCTTCTGAGGAAAACTGTGAACATAAATGGAGATTTGCACATCAATGTTCATAGCAGCATTATTCACCATTGCAAAAACATGGAAACAGCCCAAAAGTCCAACCCCAGTTGAATGAATTGAGAAATTATGGTATATTCAAACGACAGACTATTACACAGCATGCAGGAGAAATGATTTTGAAAATCACTACAACTTGGGAGGGACTGGAGAGCATTATGCTAAGTGAACTAACTCAGTTCCATAAGGACAAATGCTATATAAGACTATCATTGTAGAAATAGAAAGATAATTAGTAAAATGTGAATGAGGATCCAAGGAGGGGGGTAGGAGCAGAGGGGTAAGGATGGGCAGGTGGATAATCATAGGGTCACATAATCTGATTGGGGTTGGTAAAGGAAATGGGAAATATCTGGTGGAAATAAATGTATACGAACTTTGTAAGTAAACCAGTATAAAAGAAAAATTTTATTAAAAAACCCAAAATACACATGTTTTAAAAAAAAAAGAAATCTTCGCCTAGCATTGACACTTAGCATATATGGCTGTTTCTACAAGCCTACTGTCTGTTTAAAGATTCTCCCTTTGTAAAAGGTTGACAGCTGAGAAATTTCCTTCTCACAACCCATGTCTTTAAAAAAAATCTAGGAGATTGAGCAGTGTTGTGTTGTTGCTACGTGCCGTTGAGTCACTTGTGACTCATAGCGACCTTGCGTACAACTCTGAAACCTGCTCTATCATGAGCCAATTTCATTGTCTCCAATACACTTACCCCTATTACCCCAGTCACTGAGTCAATTCATCTCATCCAGGGTTTTCCTCTCCTATGCTGTTCTCCACCCTTCCAAGCATGATGTCCTCCAAGGACTGATTCCTCATGTCAACATGCTCAAAGTATGTCAGACAGATCTTTAAAATCCCTGTCTCCAAGGAGCAGCCTGGGTTTACCCTCTCCAAGACAGACTTGTTTGTTCTCTTGGCAGTCGACAGTATGTTCAACGTTCTTCTCCAGCAAGACAACTCAAAGACATCTATTCTTCTAAATTAACCTTAATGTCCAGCTCTGTGATGCATAGCAAGTAATTGCAAAGACCATGGCTCCTCTATTTCCTGACCATTTAGGAAATTTTATTCTGTAATCAGCTTACTCAAGTTAACTTGACTATCTACAGCCATAAAGAAATCACCCAGTGCATATGGCTGGCTGTAGGAAAGATATGACAGAGTTAAGAGTGCAAAATTTTCTCAAAGGGCAATAGGAATTTTGATCTAAAAGCCTCCTGAACATTTTCCCCCATACACTACATACAGGAGGCTAAACAAGAAATGTATATGCTGTAAGGAGAATCAGGTTATTGGGTTATATATTCTGAGGCTCAGAATAGAGTGTCTATACTTAGGGTTCTGAGATCGTAAATCACATACATAGTCATAATCACTATCTTGCTACATGAGTCCCCTGTAGCTTGTTTACTTAAAACTCAGAAATTTTGAACAAAATGATGGACTTATCTTTGTGCAGTCACAACAAATGTTACATTTCTGTGATCTATTCTTCAACTCTGGCTTGTTAGGAAGGTGGCATAAATTGTCAGTGTTACTTCAACTAAAAGGCCTTATCAGGTAAGCACCATACTTCATGAGGTGGTTGTTGTTAGATGCTGTTGAGTCTAGTCATAGGGATCTAAGAACAATCGATCTGAACACTGCCCTATCCCATACCATCTTGAGACTGACACACTCAATGCCATTGCCACAGTCATCTTGTTAACCCATTTGGTCGATGGTCTTGCTCTCTTTCACCGCCCCTCCACTTCCCAAACATGATGTCCCTGTCCAAGGAATAACCTCTCCTAGCAAAAGGTCCAACATATGTGAGCCAAAGTGTTAATCATCTTTATCTCCAAGGAGCACTCTGGATGTACCTTCTCTATGACGTATCTGTTTGTTCTCCTGGCAGTCCATGGGATTGTCAGCATTCTTCTCCAACACCAGTTCAAAGTCATAAATTCTTTTTTTATAATACTTAAGTCATATTCAAGCTCTCATATGCATAGGAAGTGACTGAAAAGACCAAGCCTGAAATGGGTTCACCTTAGTCCTCAAACTGACATCATTACTCTTCAATAATTTGGAGAGGTCCCTGACTACAAAACTTCCTAGTGGAATAGGTCTCCTGATCTCCAGCATGCTGATACCAAGTGTACTGATTATGGATTCAAGTGAGATGAAGTTGTTGGCAATATCAATCCTTTCTCCATCATGATGTTGCTTACTGGTCTAGTGGTGAGGATTTCTGTTTTCTTGACACTGAGATGGAAACTCCATGAGGTACTGATCCCTATAATTACCTCTGTGAGTCTATGTTTGCTACAAAAGATCACACATATTCAGGGACCTGGTAGCTCAGAGTGTCTTAGCCTTCTCTTAGATTTTGTTTTTCTTTCCTTTGAAAAGAATATGGATGTTCCAAAGGGCTAGAATGCTGCCCCATTGTTTCACAACATCTTGAATTGAAAATTATGCTGTTGTTAGCGGGCTGTCAAGTCAACCATGAACAACAGGTCTAAAACCTTGTCCTAGCACCCTCACAATCTCTGCTACGCTCAATCCCCTTGTTGCAATCACTGTGTGAATCCCTCTTGTTAGAGAAATTTTCATCACTCTTGCATCAGTGGAGCACCCTAGTTGCACTTCCATCAAAATATATTGGTTTGTTTTGTTGGTAATGCATGGTATATACGATGCTCTTCGACAACACCATTAATTCAAGGGCATCAATTCTTTAGTCTTCCTTATTCTTTGTTCAACTTTCCTATGCATATGAAGGAACTGAAAACACCATGGCTCAGTTCAATCACACCTTAATTTAAACTGACATCTTAGTGCTCTAGCACTTTAAAGACAGTAAATGTGCCCAACGAAGCATACCTTTAGCTTTCTTTTTTTAAGAAAAGCCAGCATAAAGCACTTTTATTGCAGTAATAAAACTTGAAACTCCTATGTGGTGCAGAAGATGAGGGGAGGGGGACAGCGTCAACTTCTCTCACCAAGTCACTACACAGGACAGCAGAGGGGTGAGAGGGGGAGAGAAGCCAGAAAACTGAGGACAGTAGGGAGGGATGCTGAAGCTGCGATGACCAACATCATTTTCTGAAAAGAACACTCAAGAATTTGTCTTGATGGCTGGGCTTTCACTGGGTGGTTAAGTATCTACAAACAGCACCTTCAATTTAAACTTTCAATTAAAGTTCTGAAAATTTAGGAAGTGGCTGAGCTTTGATAGCTTTGAGATTACAAAGGTCCTGAAAATCCATTAGAAAAATCACAGGATGGCAAAAAAAAATAATAAAAATTATCTAAGCCAGGCCACAAAGGTGGCTTCTGAAGCCTCTGTTGGCACCGGCACAGATCCCTGTACTGACACTGCAGTGAAAGCAATCTGTTTGAGACAGGCAGAGGGTCTGCGGGGAGGGTGGGACTGGTTGGGGGAGGCAAAGGCTCTCCCTTTCCCCACTTCAGTTCTGGGGAGGGCTTGTAATTTAACCAAGGACATCTCCTCAATGTGGAGAACAGTTCAGCCCTCAACAGCTCCTCACATCTGTTATGGCTTGGCAATGCAACAGCAAGAATGTTTAATATATAATAAAAATCTCATCCAATTAAAAAAATACTGTAAAATAAAGTTTCTTGAGCTCCTCCTCTCAACCCTCCCCATCCCACTGAGTCCTATTCTACAGTGAACCCACTGTTTGTGCTATTAATACTAGATCACATGCTTCAGTTAACCATGAAGAAATGCTCCAGATCTTTTGCATTCTTCATGGATGGAATTTTTTAGAAGAACAATTTGATTTTGCTAAGAGTTATACAATGGATTATGCTGCTGCAAGACACTGTAGAGTTGGAACCAACTCATAAGCTGCCCCTATTATAGTGGGTTTTCAGAAGCTGTATAATGCATGGGAGGAGACTGCCCATCTTTCTCCTGTAGAAGAGAATCAACAATTAAATTGTGGCAAACTTAAGCAATGGACTATGTTATAGGTAATAAAATAATAACTGATTAGGAAGGTTCTCTATACAGAATGGCCAACTAAACAATTAATAAACTAACCCTGGAGAAGGACAACATGCTTAGAAGAGTGGAGCGACAGGGCAGGACAGGAAGACCTTGGATGAGATGGACTGACACAGTAAATGTAGTAATGGGACTAGGTGTGTTGGAGACTGTGAGACTGGCTTAGGATAGGTCAGAGTTCAGTGCTATGAGTCGCAGGTGACTTGTTAGTACATAACAACAACAACAATTTATATATAACTCAATACTGTCAAGTTGATGCTGATTCCTAGTGACCTGCTTTCCAAGGCTATAAATTTTAATGGGAGAAGACATCTATTTTTTTGTAAGAGAGTCAGTGGTAGATTTAAACTACTGGCAAAGGTCAGCCTTTTGGTTATCAGTACAACACACTACAGTCTTAAGTCATCAGAGTACTAGTCTTTTTTTTTTATTGTATTATTTTTACATGTACTGTCAAATCAGATCTGACTGGTACAGGAGGAGATTGCCCCCTCCTTCTCCAGCAGAGCATCTGGTGGATCTGAACCGTGTACCTCTGGGATTGCAGTGCAGCGTCTTGCCACTAGGCCACCAGAGCTCCCTTCAGAGTACTATTCTTTAAACATAATAGATAGCTAATGTTGAAGACTAAGAAGGATATTGCATTTATAATAAAAAAGAACATTTTAAGATCCTGAAATACAAAGTCATGGGTGATAGGATACTATCCATACAAGGAAGCCCTGTTAATACAACTATTATTTAAATATATGCACCAATCACTAATGCCAAAGATGAAGAAATTGACATTTATCATCGTTTGTAGCCTGATATTGATAACATACAATCAAGAAACATTAATAGTAATTGGCGACTGGAATGTGAAATTTGGAATAAAAGACTAAGACCTGGCAGTTGGAAAAATACAGTCATGGTTACAGAAATTAGTCTTGAGATCAAATAGAATTTTATACAATCAATTACTTATTCATTGCAAATATCTTTAAGAAAAAACATAAACAGTAAAATACACATGGACCTCATCTGATGAACTACACAGGTATTAGACCAACTACTTCTCGAGAAAAGGTTGATAGAGAAGTTCACTACCTGTGGAACACATTATCAACTACTCACAGGCAAGTTCAAACTGAAAAGAACTACAACAAGTCCACAATAACCAAAATATGATCTTGAATCTAATCTACTTGAATTTAAAAACCACCTCAGGAATAGGTTTCAGGAACTAAATATTAACAATTGAAGATCAGATGAGCTGCGGGATGACCTCAGAGTATTAGCCATTTAGAAAGCAAAAGGTACACTAAAAAGACAGGGAAGAAAGAAAAGCCCAAACAGATGTTAGAAGACGGAAAACAGCACTAAAATGCAGAGAGGACAAAACAATGGAAAGAAATGGAATCAAAGTAAGAAGACTGAATAGAAGATTTAAAAGGGTAGCTTGAGAAGACAAGGCAAAGTATTATGACAAAATGCACAGTTAGGGCAACCAAAAGGGAAGAACACATCTGGCATTTTTTTAAGCTGAAAGAACTGGAGAACTAATTCAAGTCTCGAAATTTAATACTGAAGAAATTCTATGGGCAAAATCTTCAATGAACCTGGAAGCATAAAAAGAAAATGGATAGAATACACAGTCACTGTACCAAAAAGAACTGGCTGACATGAAACCATTTTAGGAAGAACATATGATCGACAACCAATGGTAATGAAAGAAAATTCAAGCTGCACGAAGACACTAGCAAAAACTAAGGCCTCAGGGAATGATGGAATATTAATTGACATATTTCAGCAAACAGACTCTGTATGTGCTCATTAGTCTATGTCAAAAAATTTAGAAGAGATCAGTATTGTTTTCATTCCATATTATTGTTGTGAAACCATGTAAAAAGTTCGGATATGCTACAAAGACCTCTGCTTTAAATTTTAAATGTCAAGTTAAGTCTCTTATTCCCTGGGTCTCCTTTTACTCTTGGAATTGTTTTGCAGTGTGTCAGCTAGTGTATAAAATGTTTATTGACTCTGGGCACATTAAATATCCAACTTCTAGGTAGTTACTGTGCCAAGTATCCTGTTGAGGGTCTCCGTTTTCACTGATCCTCTACTTTACGAAGCATGATGGTTCCCCCCAGTAACTGGCATATAAAAAGAGTGAGATTTCACTTCATACCCATTACTGCTGAGTCATTAATGAGTCACAGAGAACCTCCACCAGATTCCGGAAACTGTAAAATATTTTTCTTTTTTTTAAAGGTTATAAATCTTAACAGGAAGAGAATTCTCATCTTTCTCCCTCAGTGTCCATGGTAGATTTGAATGACCAGAGATGTGCTACCTTTGGACTAGCAGCACAAAATGCTACAGACTATGACATGAGAGCTCCTTGCATACCCACCACAACAGCTATTATTTACAAAAAAACAAACAAAAATTCCCACCAAAATAGATAAAAAAAACCCAAACAACTAAAAACACCCTAAAACAAAACAAAACAATATTGATGTTAGAATGGATGTGGAGAAACTAGAATCTCCAACCACTGCTGGTAGGAACATAGAACAGTGCATGGTGAGGGTTCCTTCAAAAGTTAAATGCAGAATTATTCTAATAATTCTAACAATTCTAATCTTACCAAAACAATTGGAAGTAAGGTCTCAAAACAGCATTTGTATGCTAATGTTCACTGTAGTATAATTTATTAACAGCCAAAAGTGTTCATCAAGAGATGAACAAATTTAATAAAGTATGGTTGTTACTGTTAGGTGCTGTCAAGTCGACTAAGACCCATAGTAATCCTATGAACAACAGATCAGAACCTTGTACCATCCTGTGCTATCCTCACACTTCCTGGCACACTACAGCCAATAGGGGCAATCACCGTATAAGGTGAGGGTCTTCTCTTTTGCCGACCTGCCACTTTTTCAAGCATAATGTCTCTCCCCAAAGAACTGCCTCTCTTAGCCAACATACCCAAAGTATGTGAGATCAAGCTTTATCATCTCTGCCTCTAAGAAACACTCTGGCTGCACCTTCTCCAAGACATTTTGTTTGTTCTTTTGGCAGGCCATTCAGTGACATTCAGTAGTATTTTCCAGCACTACAGCTCAAATGTAATCTATTTGATTCCTATGCATACCATCAGGTGAGATCCATGTGTATAGTCTGCATTTATGTTTCTTATAAAAGGTATTTGCAAAGAATAAATCACTGAATATGCAGAAATCTATCATTCTATCTCCAGCCTCATTTATCTCACTTAGCCGTGTTTTCCAGCTACTGATCCTTCTTCCCTGTTCCCAACTTTTGTGTTCTAGTCACCCATTAATATCAATGCATCTTGATTGCATGTTTGATCAATTTCTGACTACAAAAGTTCGTAGAAATCTTCCATTTCCTCCCCTTTGGCTCTAGTTGTTGGTTCATATATTTGAATGATAGTGGTATTCAGTGGACTTTCTTGTATGTGTATGGTTATTATCCTATTATTCACCACATAGTATTTCAGGATAGATCTAGAAATGACTTTTTAGATTATGAAACCAACCCCATTTTTTCTCACCTTTTCATCCCCGGCATAGTAAATCATATGATCATTTGATTCAAAATGTCCCATGCCAAGCCATCTCATTTCGCCAATACCTAGTATGTCAATATTT
>NW_006399993.1:1415586-1417492 GCF_000299155.1 Elephantulus edwardii
AAGGCCTGTCATTTCGGAAGTGGATGGCCAATCCTTCTTCCTAGTCTGTCTCAATTTTTAAATATATATAATAGTATCTACAGACAAGCAGTCTACAGAAAAGAGCCAATAAAAGACATTTACCAGTTAGAAAAATGACCACTATTCAATGTTGCTGCCCGCCCCATTACATGTTTGGTTGGCTGGTTGGGTTTTTTCCTGATCCACCCTTTCCCTACTCCACCACCACCCCTTCCTACATTTGCCTACACCACACCATTCAACACCCGTCTCCCATTGACCAGCCCCTGATGTGATGGCCTAAGACTCAAGCCATCAGGATTTCTGTGAAAATCTATTACATTTGTGGGAAGACTTGCTGAAGAAGCTCAGTATCAGCAGTGAAAACAAGGCCGGGTGCTGACTGTGGGACAGACCACCAACTACTCATGCAAGATCAAGCTGAAGTTGAGGAAAATTAAATCAAGTCCACGGAAACTAAAATTTGACCTTAAGTCTGTCTCACTTGAATTTCAAAACGATCTCAGGAATGGGTTTGAGGCTTTGAGCACCAATGAGCATAGACCAAATGAGCTCTGGGAGGATATCAAGAAAATCGTCTATGAAGAATGCAAAACATCATTACAAAGGCTGAAGAAGAAGAAAAGAGCAAGATGGATGTCAGATGAGACTGAGTATTGCATTAGAGTAACGAGAAGCCAAAGCTAAAGGAAGAAAGCAAGGAATCAAAGAGCTGAACAGAAAATTTCAAAAGGCAACTTGGGACGACAAAGCAAGATACTATAATGAAATGTGCAGAGAGCTGGAGTTAAAATCGAAAGGGCCGAACTCGCTCAGCATTTCTTAAGCTGAAGGAGTTGAAAAACAAATTCAATCCATGGGTGGCAATAATACCTAAGGAAACTTTGGGAAGAATGTTAATTGACCCAGAAGTATCAAAAGACAGAGTCAGAAGGAATTGGCTGACACAGAGGAATTTCATGAAGTAACATTTGAACAAGAGACTATGGTGATGAAGGAGGAAGTTCAAGTTGCTCTGAAGGAATTGGCAAAAAACAAGGCTCCAGGAGTTGATAGTATAACAACCGATTTTTTTCCAACAAACAGTCACTGCCCTGGATGTACTCACTAAGTTGTGGCACGAAATTTGGATAACAGCCATATGGACAACTGACTAGAAGAGATCTATATTTGTTCCCATTCCAAAGAAAGGCGACCCAACAGAGTGTGGAAATTATTGAACAATATCATTAATATCACATGCAAGCAAGATTCTCCTTAAAATTATCCAAAAACATTTGGAACAATATGTTAACAGAGAACTGCCAGATGTGCAGGTTGGATTTAGAAGAGGCTGTGGTACTAGAGATATTATAGTTAATGTTAGATGGATCTTGGCAGAAAGCAGAGAATACCAGAAGAATGTCTATCTGTGTTTCATTGACTATGCAGAGGCTTTCGACTGTGTGGATCACGACCAGCTATGGCTGACTCTGAGAAGATGGGAATCCCAAAACATTTCATTGTGCTAATGCAAAACCTATACTTGGACCAAGAGGCAGTTGTCAGAGCAGAGCAAGGAGACTTACATGGTTCAAAATGAAGAAGGGGGGTCCATCAGGGATGTATTTTGTCTCCATACCTTTTCAATTTGTATGCAGAACAGATCATCCGTGATGCTGGGCTGTACAAGGAGGAATGTGGCATCAAGACTGGTAGAAGAATCATCAACAACCTGCGTTATGCGGATGACACAACCCTGCTTGCTGAAACTGAGGAGGAACTGAAGTGCTTGCTTCAGGTCAAGGACTGCAGCCTCCTATATGGATTGAAACTCAACATCAAGAAAACCAAGATTCTCACCACTGGGCCAATTGGCAGCATCAGTATGGATATGGAATATGGA
>NW_006399993.1:1418042-1432855 GCF_000299155.1 Elephantulus edwardii
ATAGAATGGCATTTAGGGCTCTTGTACACAGGGTGGCTATGAGTTGCAAGCGACTCGATGGCACATAAGAACAACAACAGCTCAAAGACATCAAATTCCTCTTTGAAAGTATGATATATCTATACAATAAATACTACATGTGTATCATGATGAACATTAAAAACATGCTAAAGAAAGCCAGACATGAAAAGACACATATTACATGATTGCAATTTACATTAAATTGCTAGAATAAGCAAAATTATAGAGGTCAAAACTGATTAATGGTTAAGAAGGTGAGTAAGAGGGAAACAGAGTTTCTGTTTGTAAGATGTATAATGACTTTGTTGTAAGATGTCAATTAAGATTCAGCTCTGACTCGGAGTGACCTCAGGTTCAATAGATCTGCACCATCCTTATATATACTCACTGCCGTGCTTGAGCCCATTGTTATAGTCACACCTCACAGTGACAATCCATCTCGCTGAAGAGTCTTCCTGTTTTTCATGGAGCTTCTACTGATGTCCTCCTAGGACTAGTCCCTCCTTGAAAACATGCCAAAACATGTGGGACAGTCTCCCTATCCTTTCTTCTAAGAAATATTCTACTTGTGCTCCTTCCAAGATAGATTTGTTCTATAACTTCACAGTATATTTAGTATTCTTCACCAAGACCTTAATTTAAAGGCATCAAGTCTTCAAACTTCCTTATTCACAGTCTAACTTTAGACTGTATAGGGGGTGAATGAAAAATACTATGAGGCTTCTCTGGGATATAAAAATGTATGTCTAGCCCAAAACACATGGCTAACTAAAAAAAAAACAACAAAACACCTCCTGCTTTTCTTCTGGGAGGCAGTGTCTATTTGACTCAGTGCAAGCTCCGTAATTATTACATATTCCTCAATGAGAGGCAAGTAATTCTCATAATGTCTAGAGGTGCAGGGTCTATAAGTGTATGAGGTCATGTCCTTAAATTCTAATAAGGAAAATTAATGTTAACATGCAACAAATACTCCTCTTCATTTTGTTATATCCTTGTCTGAGAAAGGAGAGCTTATAAGGAGTCATGAAGTAGTTCTGAGTCCTTAGCATTTAGCTTGGTAGAATAAAATATTATTATAATCTCATTACATGGTCCCAAATGAGTGGAACCATAATGTATACTCAGTACTCTTGAACAGAGGCCATGGAAACCAGGTTACATATTTGACTCCCAAAAGTTGTGTAAGACCAGAAAGCTTAGTGAGAATACAAGGTAAGAAAATAACTAATAATGAAAGACAAACTGACCATTCTCCTACAGAAAGCATGCTCATGTATGAACTCTTTATGCTTCCACCAGCCATCTGAAGTGATAACATAATGTACTGAACAACACAAAGTGAGCAGGAGTAAAGAATAAATATTAGCAGGTGATCAGTGGAAGCTGGACATCAGAAGTCATGGTTCCGTTCCACCCTTCTTTAACTAACCTTCTAACATTACTCACCTGTGTGGCCATGGAGAGGTGAGTGTGGTCGTGGAAGTGTGGGCGATGTGCTAGAGGTCACAATCAAGCTCTTGCGGTTGCTTGTTCGACAACTACAATGAAAACACAAACATCAGTTATAAGAGGACAATACTATGGGTCTGAGATCTTGAGTGGCTCTACAGGAACAAAGGAATGAGGCATACATCTTCAAAATCTGAACCATGCCAGTAATTACTGTTTGGACCAGGTAGGCATAATAATAAAACAGTGTTACACCTTGAAATAGCATGGTCTTGACTTTTATCTTATTTTATTTTATTGTTACTACACTTTTTCAACACTTAGGCTCTTCCTCCTTAATTTATACAAGTATCTCTAAAGGCAGCAAATACATCTTAAATAGTATCCAGTAAAGAATGAACAAATTTGATTTATAAAATAAAAAAAACACAAGTCATATTATCTCATAAAAGTGAATGTTCCGGCCATAAATATAAACCTGCTAATTTATCGAAGATACTTGTTTTTAAAACTACTTTTAACATAATCAGTGAATTAATTCATAGTTTCATTTCCCAGTAAACTTCATAATATAAAGCTGGCTTTCCATTGCATGTTGATGCTTTTTTGCAAGAAAGTGACTGGAGAAAATGCAGATCACAAAGAAAAGCCACCGCATATAACACTTGCTACTAAAGTGCATAAATTTAATTGAAAGCCAGTTGGTCTGTTAAAGGCATTAGAGAAGTTTGTAATTTATAGTCATTCAACTGAACAATTTACTGAAGACACACTAAGGGACTGTTCACTGTGCTTGATAATCCACAAGTGAAAAAAAGAACATCTCTAGCCTCATAACTGGACTGAAAAATATTAAGAATTTTTTTTTTAAAAGGGGGGTCATGAAAATTGATAATAAAAAAAGGGGGGAGGAAATAAAAGACACCAGTATGAAGGTAGACACAAGAACAGTCAGGGCAGGTCTGATTAATGAGGTGACATTTTTTCCCAGAGATCTTAAGGTTATGAAGAAGCCTCAGAGAGGCAAAGATAAAAAGTACTGCATTGTAAACATATCTGTATGTTCAAGAAGTTGTAAAGAAAATAATAGGGGGTGGCAGGAGGCAAAAATAATACTAAGAGTCCAAAGAAAGAAGCCATGGTAGGACACAACTAGATCCTGTAGGGCTAGTGAGCTAGGGTAAGAGCAATTGTAAATATAACGACAGACCACTGGAAGGACTAGACTAATCTCACGAAAGTAGGCATAATCAGAAATGGGGACCAATATTCACCTAAGAAATCATAAGGACTAATCCCAGTATGCTTCATATTCCTAATGACCTCAGTCATCAAACCTTCAAGCTCCACCATTCTCTAATTTGGTTTCACTTCTCATTCATTATCCGTTGACATTCAAAGAAACTCCTACCTTCCCTCCTTGAACTCAATAGAGCATCTCTATAGCCTCAATTTCCTCTTTGAACTTATAATTATAAATGAGAGAGAGGTCCCTGACAGCAGATTTTCCCAATGCAACTTGCCTTCTGATTTCCTGACTGCTGGTGTCAAGAGTATTGGTGAGAGTGGAGCCAAACAAGGTATAATTGTTAACAACCTCAATCTCTTCTCCATCCATAATGGTGCTGCCAATTGGCCCAATGGTGAGAATCTTTGTCTTCTTGATGTTAAAGGTTCAATTCATATTAAAGACTATAGTTCTTGAACTTCTGCAGCAAGCACTTCAGGTTTTCTTCAGTTTCAGTAAGCAAGGTTGTGTCATTTACATAATAATATAGGCTGTTGATGAGTCTACCTCCAATGCTGATGCCACATTGTACAACAGCCTTAAACTCTGCTCTATTCCTTGCCAATCTTACTGTCTCAGACATACCTACCCCCATTACCCCAGTGACGGAATCAATCCATCTCATGGAGGGTCTTCCTCTTCTGCGCTGTCCTTCCACCCTCCTAAGCATGGTGACTCTCTCCAAGGACTGATCCCACCTTGCAATATGTCCAAAGTATGTCAGACAAAGCTTCGGAATCCTTGCCTCCAAGGAGTAGCCTGGCTTCATCCTCTCTCCAGGACAAACTTGTTTGTTCTCCTAGCAGTCCATGTTATATTCAATACTCTCCTCCAGCACCAAAGTTCAAAGGTATGAACTCTCATTCTATAACCCCAAGTCACTGCCCAGCTCTCCGATGCACAGCAAGTAATGGCAAAGACCATGGCCTGTATCAGGCTCACATTATTCCTCATTAAGCCCTACTTCCCAAATGATCTGTTCTGCATATAGATTATAAAGGTGTGGAGAAAGGATGCATCCTTGACGTACTCTTTTCCTTATTTTGAATCATGTAGTGTTGTCTTGCTTTGTCTTAAGGACTGCTTCCTGGTCAAGTATAGGTTTTGCATTAGCACAATCAAGTGTTACAGCATTCTCCTTTCCTCAAGGTTAGCCACAATTTGTTGTGATCCACACTGTCAAATACCTTTGCATAGTTAATGAAACACAGACAGACATTCTTCTGGTACTCTTTTCTTTCTGCCAAGATGCATCTGACATTGACAATAATGTCTCTAGTGCCACGACCTGTTCAAAATCCAGCTTGTATATCTGGATGACAGAGGAAGAATCGATGCCTTCAAACTGAGGTGCTGGAGAAGAGTCATGAACAAACCATGGACTGCCAAAAAAAACCCAACAAATTAGTCTGTCTTGGAGAGAGTGAAACCAGGTTTCTTCTTGGAGGCTAGGATTTTGAAGATCTGTCACACATATTTTGGGCATATGACAAGGAGAGAGCAGTCCTTGGAGAAGGACAGTGCAGGAGAGGAAGACTGCGGATGAGATGGGCAATGGGGGTTGGCGCGTCAGAATTAGTGAGACTGGCTCGGGACAGGGCAGGGTTCAGAGCTGCTGTGCAGAGGGTTACTATGGGTTGTAGGTGACTCGACAACACATAACAACAACAAAAACAATTACAAATAAAACCTCACTATTCCCTGAGGATATCATAGTCCTACTGCAATCTTAACCCTTTTAATTTACAATAGTAAATTCCTTTTATTTTGCAACTGCATTTGGGCAATTAGAGGTGAATGAAGAAAAATGAAAAAATGTTAGCTATTTTCTCTATATTTAGAATGGTGAAAATCAAGTAGCTCCTCCTCAGAGCAGCCTGCTCATCTTATTATACTTACCTACTTATTGTGCTCTACCTTTTCCCAAGATAACTAATTCACCTTTTCCATAAACCTCCAAAATCTACTCAATTCTCACTTTTATCTGACAACTTTGCTTTTATTTCCCTAGAGTAAAATATAAAATGAAGTACTAATATTCTTGCTATCAGAAGTTATAAGTGTGCCTAAATCTGTGTCCATATATTCAATTTTTCTACATGGACTAACAGAAAACCCATGCTCCTATCAAAGTCAACTTTGTGACCTCATTATTCAAGAAGTCTGCATTTGTGCTACTCCAGCTCCAGTACAGTAAACTACTTACCACTTAACCAATCTCATCATCATAAAAATATGGTGTAATTACTTCTTATCTGATAGAACTTTAAATGACTTATATTCATCACAAATATCTTTTTAGAAAAGCATAACAGGTGAAAATACATATTGACCCCACTTGATGGAATACACAAGGAATCAAACTGACTACATCTATGGAAAGAGATTATTTAAAAGTCTGTATCAGGGAGCTCTGGTGGCCTAATGTCAAGAAGCTGTGCTGCAATCCGAAAGGCACATGGGTCGAATCCACCAGATGCTCCATTGAAGGAGGAGGGGCAATCTCCTCCTGTGCCAGTCCGATCCAATTCAACAGTACACAGGGGAAATAAAAAGTCAGTGTTATCATCCCGAATAAGGCCTGATTGGGCTGAATAGACTGAAAGGGATGATTATGAAACAGACCTCTCAAATGCTCTTTTGCAAGTTCAAGGTGAAGCTGAAAGAAATCAAAACTAGTCCAGGAGAACCAAAATAGGGCCTTGGGTTTATCTCACCGTAATTTAAAAACCATTGTGAGTACAGATTTAATACACTGAACACTAGTGACTAGAAACTGTAATGTTACTACATTACATTAAGGACACTGTCCAAGAAGAAAGGAAAAGGTCATTAAAAAGAAAACTAAAATAGATGCCAGAAAAGACTTTAAAACTAGTTCTTGAGTGTAGAAATTAAAACAAAAGGAAGTAATGATGAAATAAAAGTTGAACATAAAATTTCAAGGGGCAGTTGGCAAATACAAACCAAATTATGATGATGAAACTGCAAAGATCTGGAGAAAGAAAACCCCAAAGAAAGTATATACTCAACATTTCTCAAGTTGATAGAAGAACAAATTCAAGCCTCAGACTGCTATATCGAAGAACTGCATGGGTAAAATACTGAATGATGAGCAAACATCAAAAGAAAATAGTAACCACAACAAGATAAAGGTAAATAACCCAATTGAAAAATGGGCACAGGATATGAACAGACACTTCTTCAAAGAAGACATTCAGATGGCAAACAAACACATAAAGAAATGTTCAAAATCACTAGGTCTAAGAGAGATACAAATCAAAACAACTATGAGATATCATTTCACCCCAGTGAGGATAGCAAAATTTAACAGAACAGCAAACATAAAATGCTGGTGAGGTTGCAGAGAAACCAGAACCATTATTCACTGTTGGTGGGAGTGTAAAATTGTGCAACGGCTATGGAAGGCTGTATGGGGCTTTCTGAAAAAGTTGTGAATTAAAATACCATTTGAACCAGCAATTCCACTACTGGGAATTTACCCTAAAAAAACCATAATCGCCACCCAAGTAGATATATGCACACCCAAGTTTATTGCAGCTTTATTTACAATAGCAAAGAGCTGGAAACAACCCAAATGCCCATCAACAAATGACTTGATAGAGAAGCTCTGGTATGTTCACACAATGGACTACTATGCAGCATTAAAAAATAAGGAACTCATGAAATATTATACAAAATGGGTGACCCTGTAGGACATTATTCTGAGTGAAATATCTTAGTCACAAAAGGACAAATACTTCATAGGGTCACTTTTGTAAAACGAGACTGACATCAGGGTTGAGGGAAGAAAGAAAAGGAGGGGAGGAATGATGTATACTAAATTGAAACAGATGAGGGAGAGAACTGTTTAAAAGGGATATATGATTGGGTATTACTGTCATGACAGGAGTCCAGAATGAAGGCTGCACAGTGGAGTGAATTTGGGGGGAAGGATTGTATAACAATGAAAGAGTTTTACTTTTACTTTTCAAGAAGAGTGAATTGGGGTGGGGAGTGCAACAATGAATGACTAGAAACTCTGTAAACTTGCATTAAAATTAATTAAAAAAAAAAAAAGATTCACAACCTTAGGCACCCAGTGGAGCAGTTCTACTTCTGTGGAATTAGCTCACTATGAATACGAATTGACTTGTTGGTAATGAGTTTGATATTTATTTTTAAAATTTGAATTATTAAGTGGCACCATCACATTAATATTATTAAAGGTTTGAAACACTTACTGTAGGTACTGTATTCTCATCTTTGTCTTATTATTTAGAAACATAAGAGAAAAAAAAATAGGAATAATTGTTCTGTCAGTGTATTAGGAAGAACTTTCACATTTGCAATCAATCCCATGTGAGATCTAAGCTAGTCCATGTTTGTTAAGTTCTATTTAGTCATCACACTTCTACATATTTTCTTCCTACATCTACACTCTTTTGGATAGCATTTTAGATCAAATACCATAACCCTTATACTTCCAAAAGCCCCCTGTTTAACAAATATTTGTCAAATAAATTTTAATTCAAGAAAATAAAATTTCCATGATTTTTTATTTTTCTTTCTTTTTTTTTAAAGGTAGGTATACACAGAATCTTTGTACCAAAAAGAACTGGGTGATGTTGAACTGTCTGAAGGAAGGAGTCCAAGTTGCCTTGCAGGCATTGGTGAAAGGCTTTAGGAATTGACAGACTGCCAATTGAGGTGTTTCAGGAAACAGATGCAAACCTAGATGTGCTCACTCATCCAAGCCAAGAAATCTGGAAGTTATTTCCTTGGCAACCAACGTGAAGAAATCCATATTTGTGTCCAATAGAACGTCGTTTTCTAAAAACAGCATTAATATAGCATAAAAGTAAAATCTAACTGAAGAGTATTAAAAAACAATGGAGGCACTTCATTGACAGTGAACTGCCAGAAATTTAAGCTGGATTAAAATGAAGTCGTGGAGCCAAGCATATCTGGCTGACGTCAAATGGATACTGGCAGAGAGAGTATTACAGCAAGATGTTTTACATGTATTTTATTGACAATGCAAAGGCACCTGACTGTGTGGGTCATAATAAATTATACAGAACATTGGGGAAAATGGGAATTCCATAACATTTAATTGTAGTCATGTGGAACCTGGACCTGGACCAAGAAAGAGTCATTCAAACAGAGCAAGGATACACTGAAAAGTTTACAATCAGAAAAGATATGCATCCAGCTTGGATCCTTCTATCATTCTTACTCTAAATTCATTTTTATCCTGTGTGCAGAGCAAATAATCTGAGAAACTGAGTTATATGATGAAGAATGTGGCCTCAGGATTAGGAGGAAGGCTTATAAATTACCTAGATTTCTGCTAGCCTCAGGAAGTCTGCCTGTCTACTAGATATGTTATCATTGCCAGTCCCTGGTTTGGATGTAGGCAGGGCAGAGATGGCTAGTGTAAAGAGAGAGAGAGTCACTGCTAATCTGAGATGCTAAAAAATGATGCACTCCATTGGGGGTGTACTGCTCCAAATGTAACTGTGGTATGTGGTGAGTGAGGTATCCCCAAGGGTATACAGCAAGAGGTAAGGACACCAGTCAAGAGTGCTACTTTCATTTATTCTGTTAACTGGTTGCCAGTCATACCATGATACAACATAACGACTCCCAAAAGTAAAGTGTACACTTGGGTGCAGGCTCCCAGTACCAGATACAAAATTATGTGGGCCTGGCCTCAGGCAGAGCTGAAAATGGCTAGGGGAATACAGTCATCTACCTGGTGAATGGTGGCGAGGGAGAAAATTGCTTCCTTGATCACCACCAGAGTACAGTGAACAAGGAGACAGAATGCACCTTTCTTTTGTTTAAACAGCTGCTGGTCCCAAGTTCCTAGGTCAGCCAGATCACCATTCAAAATCGCTATGCTGCACTGTTTTAGAATTCGGTCTTCCAGCAGTCTCCTAATTCAATGTTTTCTTTCAGTTTCTTCCTTCATTCAGTATTCCAAGTACTTCTTTATCAACTCAGGGTTCCAGAATGGTCTACTATCTTTGATTTCTGGTATCATGGTTGAAAGGGTTACAGGTTCCTGTCTGCCTACTCTGCCATTTTACCCAGAAGTCCTTGAAATACTTCTTGACTTTGTAGGATCTGATACTTCCCTGGTTTTACTCTTATCTCATTAACTGTATCTTTTCATTCTCCTTTGCTGGTTTCCTTCTAGGTTTCTAAATTATTCCATATTCTTGCCTTGCATTTGAAATATTTCTTCTCAACCTACACCCCTAAATAATTTGTTTTAGCTTCATAGCTTTAAAAGCCATCTAAATGATTATAGTTTCCACATTCAATTGGATCACTTCAGAATATGAACAAATATGGACCTCTTCCAATCTGTTGGCCAGACAGCTGTCCTCCAAATTTCTTGGTGAGTGCAACCAAGGCTGTATTTGTTAACTGAAACAAGTCAATTGGTATCCCCATCAATTCCCAGGACCTTATCTTTTGCCAGTGCCTTCAATGCAGCTTCCACTTCCTCCCTTATTACCTCTGACTCCTGTTCATAGATTACTTCATTGCCATCGGCTCCTGTTCATATATTTGAAAATTTTCAGTGTCAATAAATTCTTTCTGGTACAGTGATTCTGTGTATTCCCTCCACCTTCTTTTGATGCTTTCTAGATCATTCAATATGTTGCCCAAAGCATCTTGTAATACTGAGCCTCGAGGCTTAAATTTTTCAATTCTCTCAGCTTGAGAAATGCAGAGTAAGTTCTTTCCTTTTTATTCTCCAATTCCAGCTCTCTGTCTATTTCATTATAATACCTTGCTTTGTCCACCGAGATGCCCTCTGAAATCTGTTCAGCTCTTTAACTTTGGCACATTTTCCTTTAGTTTTGGCTTCTCAATGTTCCAGTGCAAATTTTAGTCTCTTCTTATAACCATTTTGATTTTTTCTTTCCCTTTAGCTTCTGTAATGACCTTTTGTTCTCAACAACTTCTCTAGTCTTCAATCACTGGTGTACAATGCTTTAAACCTATCCCTAAGATGATCTTGAGATTCAGATGGAATTGATTCAAGATCATATCTTGGTTCCTGTGGAGTTATTTTCATTTTCTTCTGTATCAGTTGAACTTGCATATGAGTAACTGATGGTTTGACCCACTGTCACAATCTTGCTTGTTGAAAGTGAGGAGGACTTGAAGCACTTGTTCCAAGAAATACAGCCTTCACTATAGATTGTGTCTTAATATCAAGAAAAAGATTCTTACCACTGGACCGATAGGCAACATCATAATGGATGGAGAGGAGACTTAAATTGTCAATAGCTTCATCTTGCTTGTATCTACAATTAACATTCTTGATACCAGCAGTCAGGAAACAAGGAGATACGCTGCACTAGGAAAATCTGCAGTTAGGAACCTCTTCAAATTATTGAGGAGTAATGATGTCAGTTTGAAGACTACGGTGCATCTGACTCAGGTCTTTCCGACCACTTGCTATGCATCTGAGGATGACGGAAGAAGAATTGATGCCTTTGTGCTGTGGTGTTGGAGAAGAGCACTGAACATCCCATGGATGGACAAGAAAACAATCTGTCTTAGAGAGGTTGCTCTTTGGAGGTATGAATGATGAGTCTTCGCATGACATTGAGAATGTTGTCAGGAGGGAGAAACATGATGCTGGGAAGGGTGAAAGGTTAGCTAAGGCGAGAAAGATCCTCAACCAGGTGGACTGACACTATGACTGCTGCAATGGGTTCTTATGTGTCAAAATGTGTGAGGATGGCACAGGATGGAACAGGGTTCAGATCTTCTGTTTAAAGGGCTGCTACTAGTCATACTTGATTTGATGGCAGCTAACAAAGACAAAGATGAATGACAATACTCAGCTCTACTGCTAGCTCTGTGCTCTGCCACTATGCAACTTATTAATATATACAAATTTCCAGTTAAAATCTAAACTTTGATTTCTAAAAAGTATCTCAAAATTGATATTATCAGAGCTTTCTAATATCCCTCTACAACCTGATCCTCTTCCCTATTGTGTGTCCATAATTTATCCATTTGCTCAGGAAAAATCTAGACACCATTATTGGTTCTTCTTTTTTCCTTACACCCACACCCAAAACAAGAAGCAAGTTCTTTGGATTATACCTTCAAAATGTATCCTTTGTCTAAATTATCTACATTACCACTTCTATCACAGACTATACAAAAATTACCCAAATGACCAGTTTTTCCTTTTCAGTTTTGTTCTAATAAATTGTCTATCCCATATTCTCCACATCCCATATTCTCAGCAGTCTACTCTTCACCTACCAATTAGAGTATTATTTTTAAAACTATTAATTAGAACATATCCTTTTTTTTCTTAAAATCTCAATTATCTCCTCAGAAACACTCTGACTATAGTTCAAATTCCTTAATATCACTGTTCAGATTAATCATTAGTAAAGAGTTTACTTTTTTAAAGTTCTTAGCCAAAATTTTATCTTCTGAGTTTTCTTAAAGAAATTCAGCTCAATTTATTAAATTCCTTAATCTGGTGAAAAATTAACATTCTCTCTCTCTCTCACACACACACACACACACACACACACACACACACACACACACACAGCCCTATACCTTAATCCACTTCCATTTTGAACATGAGCCACACCAGCCCCTAGAGAGTATATTTAGCCCAAAGGAATCCTAAATAGTAAGATATGGTCAAAGATTTTCTCTGTACTGTGCCTCATACTACTTCTCTCAATGTGTATACCCTTCCTCTTTGATTTAATCCCATTTTACCTATTTTGGGAAAGGTAGAGTGAGAGTCAGCAAAAGCAAGGAAGACCCTCAACTAAATAGAAGTACACAGCGACTACTACAATGGACTTGAGCATGACCGTGATCATGAAGATCATGTGGGACAGGGCAAGGTTCAGTTCTCTTGTTTTTAGGGTGGCTAGAAGTTGTAGTTATCTTGATTATATCTAACAATGAGCAGTTACTTATGCTTCATGAACTGTTAGCTAAACAAAGTTTTCAAAATATGAACTTCTTTTTATTTTCTCAAAGACACTGCTTCAGTAGGTAGGAAGGAAAAGTTAGTCCCAGATGCTGACCTGGTCCTATCTAATAAAGCTTATTACAATCTGAAAAAGAAAACTAAACTATTTGCAAGTGGTTTAATTGAGTTGCAGAACAAAATTTTAAAGTACTTAAAGAATTATAAACATAAAAAGCATATTTAGAAGATTAAAATTCACAATGCTTTAATACAATTAAAAAATCTACTAGGTATAAAAAGAAACAAGATAATATAATCTAAAATTAGAGAATTAAAATAATCAATAGACTCAGAAATTATACAAATGATGGAATTTGTATTTAAAAAGGCACTAAAATTATTATATTTTTTAAAAGGCATAGAAAAGTACAAGTAAGTTAAGAAGAGAGTATGAAAGATATAAGAAAACATCATGCAAATGTACAGAAATAAAATGTTACAAATAAACTAGACAGCACCAACAGTCATTCTGACAAAGTTAGTGAATCTGAAAATTATCAAGCAAAATTATCCAAAATGAGAAAGAAATATAAAGAGCAACTGTGAGACAATTTAAAGCAGATTAACACGTACAATACTTAGAATCCTTAAAAGGCATTACTGATTAGATACAAATATATTTAAAAAATAATTGCTAACATTTTTTCTAAATGGATAACAATGATAAATCTACAGATTTCAGAGACTCAACAAAACCTAAGAAACATAAAGAACATCATTATCAAATTACATAAACTAATGTTATGAAACTCTTAAAAGAATGCAAAAGGAAAGGCATTTAACATACAAATAAACAAAGATAACAATTATAATGGATTTCTTATCAGAAAAAATTCAAACCATAAGTTAGTAAAGAAACAACTTAAAATGTTAATCTTAAAAGATAAAATCTTTCAAAAAGGTAGGCAAAATAAGCCTTTTTCCAGAAAAACAGATGGAAATGACATCAGATGAAACTCTGTGTATGTATATGTATATATGTGTGTGTGTATATATATATATATAAATGTTATTCTTAGGTATTACTAAGCTGATTATAATCTGAAGTAAAAAAAAATCATGATATACTGCATAATATGCCACCATACGAAAGTGTTGTTACTCACATGCCTGTCAATGGGCACTTAAGCTGCATCTATCTCTTTGCTATTGTAAATAAGTTGCTATAAACATAGTTGTGCATGTATCTGTTTGTGTGCTGGCTCTGATCCCTTTAGATTATATTCCCAGGAGTGGAACAGCTGGGTCAAATGCTATCTCTACTTTCAGCTTTTTGAAGAAATGTCAGACTGCGTTCAGTAGCAGTTGTACCATTTTACATTCTCATCACAAGGGCATGAGATTTCTACTCTCTCCACATTCCAGCCAACATTTGTTGTTTGCTATTCTGTTCAATTCTTGCAGAATTCTTGTGGAATTGTTGATGTGGTAAAATGATACTCTCTCTTTTCTTAATTTCTCTATTTCTAATGGTTAGTGATTCTGAGTATTTCTTCATGTATTTGTTGGTTATCTGCCAACAAAAAAAGGTGAAGAGCCTTTACATAACTTCTGCCCATTTTGTAATTGAGTTGTTTGTCTTTTTCTTATTGAGGCGCTAGAGTACTTTATAAACTTTAGATATGAGTCTCTTATCAGTTACGTCATTGACAAATACTTTTCCCAGTCTGTGGGACTTCTCTTCAAGTTTGTGGAGAAATTTTTTATTGCATATAGGATTTTATTTTTAGAAAATCCCATTTATCTATTTTATCCTCTGCTGGTTATACATTTTTATTTTCTTTTTTGCTGTTAAGACTTCTAAATTTGTTCATATTTTTCCTCTAGTTATCTTTATTGTTTTTGGTTTTGCCCCTACATACTTGATCCACCCAGAACAGGTGAAACACTGCACATTATAGATGAGTGTATAAGAAATTATTTTGAGTGAAACAGCTCCATCACAAAAGGACAAATAATGTGTAAGACTATGATTATAAAATTAGAATGATTACAGGTAGGCAAAGGGTCAGCAGGAAAGGAATATACAGATAATAAACACTGTACTAGAATAGGCGAAGGCAAGTTCAATAAGAAATGACTGGACAATTGTGTACTGAAATTAGCAAGCTAGGACAGGACATGTATAGCTGATTGAATACATGAAGGCTGAGAAAAGATTTACACACAGAGACAAATGTGGAGGGTTGACGGGTGGAATGGGAAAAGGTGCAGAGATTAGAGGAGGGATTAGAGTGAAGGGAAATAGAGGGAGCATAGAGGATTTGATAAGATATTGTAAATAATGACATTGTGCAACTGTAATTAATGTTATAAAACAAAAGGTGTATGAGTGAATGAAAACAAATCAAACAAAATAAAAAAATAGAAATAAAAAAATTAAGATGTTTTACACTGGAAAAATCTGCTGTCAAGGACCTCTTAAAAATTCTAAAGAAAAACAGTTTAAAAATCAAGGGGTACTTAATAACCAAGCCATCATATTTTCAGTTGTTTCCTATGCAACTGGAAGTTGGACAATGAATAAAGGAGACTAAAGAATAATTGATATCTTTGAACTGAGGTACTGGCAGAATACTGAATCTACCACAGACTTCCAAAAGAAGAAACAAATCTGTCTTGCAGAGAGTGCAACCAAAGCGCTCCTTAGAGGTAAGAATGGTGAATGTCTGTCTCATTTACTTTGGTTATATCCTCAGTCCTTGGAGACAGACAATAGTGCTGGGGAAGGTGGAGCATCAAAGAAAGATATGAAGACCATCTATAAGACAGATTGACACAGTAATTACCATGGTGGGCTTGAGTATGACAGAGATAATGAGAATGGTACAGGACAGGTCAAGATTATCTGTAGTTCATAGAGTCACTGTGAGTTTTAGTAAAGTCTATGGCATCTAACAACACAACAGAAATCAACTGATTTTTAAAAAATAGCCTTTTAAATGACAACTGACTGTTCTACAAATAAAACAGTAATATACTATGGGTTTTATGACACATGTAAATATA